>NW_020654810.1:14663406-14748116 GCF_003589595.1 Hyposmocoma kahamanoa
CACGCACGCACGCACGCACGCACGCACGCACGCACGCACGCACGCACACACGCACACACGAACGCACGCACGCACGCACGCACGCACACACTGCACACCGCACACGCACACACTGGATAAGATGCACTAATATTAAAACAAAAGTCACAAAAGCAAGGGGGTAGATAGTCACAACTGCGTGTATTTGTTTTTTCAAACAAACCAACGTCATTTGTTTTTTCAAAAAAAAAAAAAATTACGTACTTTACTATCATGAAGGCAATGTAATACTTATGTGCTATTAAATTTGTGTAGTTGCTCTGTATTACTTTGCCTTGTACGCTGTGACCGTCAACTCGTACACGAGTACATCCATTATTTGCTAAAAGTGTCTGAAGATGACTTCCTGAAACAGGGCCCTGACCGAAAAACGCATTGAAGATGTAAAAACACAAGCTATAAACCAGCTGCTGCCGGTTAGGTAAAAAATGAGACTGTTTTGATTTTTGTTTCTTTTCAGATTAGTAAAGCGGCCATGTTGCAAAAAGGAGCGGAGTATATCAAGCAACTTAAGGCGGAACGGAACCAAATCAAAGAAGAGATGGAGAGTTTACGGCAACAAATCGAGTGTTTAAACAATTCAATATCGTAAGTTTAAATGTCTCGTTCGCTCCTACAAGAGCACAACATTTCGAATAAAAGTAAAAATGTATTGTTTTCGTTTTATAGTGGTTCTAACTTTATGCATCCTTATAGAACTTTAGGCATCCTTTGACCGTCGTAAATAAAACTATTTTTTCGGATCGAAATCGCGTATATTTGTTTCTTTAAACAAACCAATGTTTCGGGCCCTTTACAGGTTCCATGGTCATTGATGATTGACACAGGTTTTACAGGTCACCCGTGACTGTGGGACCTGTCTGTCTGCCTGTCATTTTGTTTCAAAATACAAACATACGCAAATTAGATCCAACTAAATAGTCTCATTTCCTATGTGTAACAATTGCGAAAACCTAAGAACTCGATACATACTTTGATCAGTTCAGGAAACACCGTCAATTTTATTTTTACTAGTAGACTATATATTTTCTCCAGGGCTAGGTAGGAAACACCGTCAATTTTATTTTTACTAGCAGACTATATATTTTCTCCAGGGCTAGGTAGATAGATAGTGGTCAAGAGCAAGTCCATTAACTTAAAAAAAAATGGGGCACGGAAAAAGGACCAACTTAACATAACAACTAATACGGCGGAAGCAGATAACCTCTGTGTTAAACGTTTTAAAAATGCCTTGAAAACATGAGTTATTCGTTTCAGCAACTGCCATTCGCTGCTGCCGGCGACGGGTGCGCCGGTGTCACGCGCCCGCGCCGGTCGACTGCGCGAAATGTTCGCTAGACATGTAGCCAACCGTACGCTGCAGAACTGGAAGTACTGGCTGGTATCCTTTGTAAACACCGTATTGTACCACATCTTCACGCATTTGCCTCCCCTAAAGAAGAGTGTATTTAAATACACTACCACTCAAATACACTATCATTGTAAGTATTTTTCAGTGTTGTTTCAGTATTTTGGAATATCAATCCAATAAAAGTTTAAATACAGTGAATAGCGACATCTCTAGCCGGGGACCAGCCCGCCAGGCCAGCTGTAAAAGTATCTAACTGGGTGACAAAATATAACAGATTTCTCATAGATTGCGCTACGTCTAAAAAGTCGTTGGAAAATCAAATACGAAGATACGACGCAAGGACATAGCAAAATTCGTGAGGTCCGCTGGTCGTTCCGTGGCTTAGTTGGTATAGCGTCTGCCACGGTGTGCTAGAAGACATCAGTTCGAATTCGACCGGGTCGAAGGATTTTTTTTCAGAGTGTTCGATCTTTGTATTAATAATTATAACAAACTAGTGGAGTAATTTCACATAATAGTTGAATATCAATTCAATAAAAAAAATTTTTTTATTACTTTATAATGTCAGAAGAGGGATGACAGAAAATTTAGGGTGTTGGAAATATTTTCCATGGAATTTGCTGGTTGTTCAATATCCCTAGCAAAGTCGTACTAGTTATGTTCCTTAGCGATGTGTATAGTTTAGCGTGGTGAGCGCAGCACTGGTGGACTCGTTCAGCGCGTGCGTGTCGTGCGGCAGCGCCGCCGACCTCGTGCGCACCACGTTGCTCTGGGCCGAGCAGCACTGCTCCCTCGTCGAGATGCGACCCGGTAACTACCTCTATTTACAGATACACTTATTTATTTTCACTTTTCATGTTTTAAACATACGTCATTATAGGCTTACGTAGCGGGAGTAAAGTGCATCCTTTAATCCATAGGGAGTAAAAAGTACCTAATTTTTGTAATATACTTCGAGTGAACAAATTCGAATAGCCAGTAGTACGTTCGGTTTTAGTTCCGTGCCTTTTCCGCATAAATGGTGGCTCCATATTATGTTCCCGTGTTAATGCCTTTGTTGAAGAGTAAATTAAATAAAGTGAATCTTATAATATATTACAGTCTAGGAGCGTCGAACAAAAACCGATAAGTCACATTTTGACTTGTTCTTTTTTAATGCCAAACGGTAGTTTTTGTACGTTTCTATCATTGATCTACTAACAAATGGATGGAAATGGACTAACAAATGTCGGATATATATCTATAGGGCGTTAAAATCGCATTCAGAGCGTCAATCGCGCAACAGTCTACGTTTGTTCGACTGACAGCGCGGTTGTCAATCATGCAGTAATAAATTATAATAACTGCAGTAAAGTGTAAAAACAGGATTTTGTATCATATTTTCACTAAATAAATATATTGTCTTATCATAGTTATCATTTAGAAGTGTTATTTTGTACAATTGTATAGTATTTAATTTATATATAAATTAATCGTAAATATAATTTACAAAAGCAAACAAAATAATCAAATAGCTAACTGTCCTTTTTCTACACATTAGATGCATTCGCAAACGATGGAAAGAGACCCATTACGTTAATTTCAAGAAGCTTATATTATTATATTCTTGGCCATTTTCAATTGTTCGAACCATAAGCGATTGAAATATTTAGAACAAAGAAACTAAAGAGTCGCTTTGATTTTAATCTCAATGTTAAAATAACTTTATTAAACGTTAGCATTAGCTAACAAAATATTGTTATACTCGTTTTACGGCTTGGGTTTACCTATCAGAAGTCAGAAAATACATTTGCCCGAAATAACGTTAGCTTGAATTTTCATAATGTCAAATGTATTTTTTTTTAGGAATATTACAAAACAAATGCTAATTTTGGCTTTGTGAGAAGCATCAAAATTACTTGAAAGCGTAACGGTTTTATTATAAATCGGTTTTCGGAATTACGGATATTTGAGTTTACGTTTAGTTGGAATATCGGTACATTTCTTACAGTACACGCTTATTTTCATTTCTAATATATGTATGTATGTATGTATCTGCCCAACTCTTTATTATTTCTTGAAGTGAATTAGTACAAAATTCGACATAATATACATAAAAACTAATTGATATTTACAATAAAGGCTGCTCCATTACTCTGTGTTCAAGTAATTTTCAGTCGAAGCTAAATATGATGCATTTTCTTAAGCTTCCAGTAGAAGCTGAATATGGTGTTTTTGGGCCGTATAAATTGTTGCAAGCTAAATTAGGCAGTACTGCAATGACGTTACAATTTAAATTAAATGTTTCAGTTTTTTTATATTTCGTTACATGTAACGTACGGTTACGTGTACGTTTGTATAGGTTAACTTCGGACATTTTTTTCGTGGTTTTTGAATTAGACCCGACGTCCATTTGTTGGTAGGTCAACGGTTTCTATGAATAATTTATCACTAAATTCTCCTTTAAAATCCATTTCAAATGCACAAGTCTGAATTTTTGCGATAAACCCATTCAAAGAGACTAGACGAAATTAGAAACGAGATTTAGCGGATTTCATTATCAGTTTCATTAACAGTTGCTAAGAAACACATACGTCAATAGTTGATCTATATGGTAGAATGACGACGCTGAAATAAGTTTATGTCCATGTAATAAGAGTGAAAAAGCGTTTCGCTACCGCTCGGACCGCCGACACGCCATTCTATCTTCCATCAGTTATCTTTGTATGTATAATGTTATGGTTATGGAGCATATGTACCTAGTACGGTCGAACTCATCATACATCAGAATGCCTTTAGATACAAATGACTGAAAGTAATAGGCCTAAATACTAAAAAGTAACTAAATAAATAAATATTAGACAGCATATCATACTTGGCGCCCAAAGTAAGTAAATACAGCACTTGTGTTACGGAAATCGGAAACAACGACGGTACCTCAAACACTCAGACGCCAGACAATATTAATAATATAATTATTTATTCAGACAACACATGTTTTTTAAGGTCCAATAGTGTTAATAAACTTACAAATATAACTTAAAGACTAGGTTAGGTGTAATAATCCCAAGGCTCTGCAGACTATATAATAAGCACAGTCACGTTAGCGATATATTTCGGCAGTCGCTGTACAAATTTCGCATAGTTATATATATATATTAAACCTTAATTAATTTTTGCTTTTTTTTCCGCCATCTAGTTTGATGCTGTCCGAGACCCTTGTTCTCTTGTATTTATTGGTCTTGTTTGTATTACTTTTCCTTTTTTTTAAATTTAAGTTGCTGTTTTTAAATTCTATATAATTTACATTTTTCGTTGTTTTTGCAAGCTGTGTTCACTCATAAGTAGTTGTGCAATTTAGATAAGAACTTCACCAAATTGAATTTATAGTATGTTACATTGTATATGAACCAATAAACTAAATAAATAAATAAATAGTTGTACAAAAATTAAATTATAAAAATTGGCAGCCGACACACGGATCTCTCACCCGCATCCAGACCTAGTAGTCTCTGGTGAGATTATTCAATCAGAACCCAAATGAAAGATTTCACAATGGATAGGTCATACGTATCGGGTATGGCCTGAAAAATGTTGTCGATGCTGCCCTCAATCTGCTGAGCAATGAGATAATGAAAAGTTAGTTTTTCTCAAATTGATCCGGACCCCGACTTAGAACTCCTCGATAACTTTCCCGAAACGAAGGACGCTTTCCAGCTATTCAGAACATTCCGAGTTAAAAAGTTTGATTCGGATTCAGATACGATATCGTTATCCAACAGCGTTTACGGAGTAGTCGGTGAATATACGAAATATACGAATGCATTAGCCTTGCATTAAAATAAATTAATAAAATTGAACAAAATCCAGACTTTATTTAAAATGATAAAGAGATTTCCATATTACATTCTTGCTTTGTAAACAATAGGACGTTCGGTAACTTTCATTCGATAACTGTGTTTTGAATAACGTACAAACGTTATTTATTCAGAACACAGTTATCCTATTTTTTCTACGATTACTCGAACTTCTCGGCGATCGTACGTATCGTATGGGTGTGACGTCATTTCGGTTCGGTTTCGAATACGGGTTTCGGGTGTTGGGAATAAAAATGAAAAGAAATCGGTCGACAACCGAGTTATCGTAAGGTTCTGAATCCGACCCCCGGCCGTGGATCAAACTCGGAACCTCTACAGATGGTGACACCATGAAAACCGGTGTGCAAGCCACTCCACCACGGAGGTCGTCAAACTAAAACTATACATGATTTTTAATGAAATTCTTTCAAATAACAGGAACAATTCTCACTTTCTTTTCAGCGGTACTAAACTCCTTGCGTGTGCTATGCACGACGACCGACATCCTGACGAACCCGGAGCGGCTGCCCGAGGAGGCACGCGCCGCTGTCGCTGCCAACGCTGGCGTCAAGACCGAGCCCACCTAATACGCACAAGCCTCTGCCGGTAAGGAAAACCCGTATCTCGCCATTAAGAAGTTGGTAACATGTAATTGTACTGTTTGTTTCAATCCAATCTTGATGAAAGATAATTTTTTTGGTTAAAATTCTTAAACAATCACTCCATAAATGGAATAATACTTCACGTATGTTTTAAAGGTTTCGATATGATATCTCACCGCTTCTTCTAACAATATTCATTTGAATAACATCTCAAATTCCAATTTGAAAAATCTTAGTCTAAAAGTGAAATTATTTGTCAAATGTAAACATATGAATAGTCTTTGGTTGCACAGTGCTGTAATATAAAAAATCATTCGGTTCATTTAAATTAAGTTTATAGTAAGCGATTAGTAAATCGAAAATTTCAATCACAATCTATAAAGGATTTCAAGAAGGACTTTAATGTCACAGCGCGTTTGTCGTGACATCATAAATTAAACATAATGAATTATTTTCATATAGTATGTTTGTAACAAATAACTATCATTAACCGAGAAGAATTGCCTTTGACTTATAATTTATTGTCTTGAACTGGTCTTAACTTTTAGAACAACAATCTCTGAAACAAGAAATATATTCAATAAATATAATACCTAAAAACTACAATCTGAAAACCTGACCATGTTACTAGAAACAATAAACTCAGCTTTTCACATTCATGAAACCTTTTTTTTTCATGCCCTCTACCTTCTACCACTTATCTTCTCGACGGTGAAACGTTCACTACAATCCGTACTCTACATGGGTTGTATTATATATAATATTGTAAACCTGTGTATCTAAGTATCATCACTGTGTGTGAGTCTATTCCATTTTTCATGCTCTATTCAGTGAAAAAAATCTTTTTAATGCCTCCATCGTTTTCGTTCAGTAAGTTAACTTTTGACAGGTGTTAATTTCAAATCTGGATAAATATAAGCAAAATATCCGGAAACATATCCGGAAAAGTAGATTTTTTTCAAAATAGAAAATTTTCCGTGGCCCAACACTAGGTGTCAATGTGTTTTGTCATGGCGACCTGTGTACTGCGGAGGATTGTTTTCTTACAAATTAAACTAAGATATAGAAAGTCTCAATTTTTATTTTAAACAAGACCAAACCTGAACATTTGTTACCTTTCAAGTAGATTGGATTGAACTGAACTATAGATTAACCAGTGTCTTACTATAGTTTGAAAGTCAATGCAGGATTATGTCGTATCGTGGTCACGCGTGTACCGTTTTGGCGGTTGAACCGCAAACGACAGAAATCACCCTAATGATTGTTTTACATGTATCATATTACTGTATGGTTTCTCAAACAAGTGAAAACAGGTTTCATGTCAAATTCTGGTTTATCCATGGAAATATTTTTTTGTCATTTGTTGTTTGTTGGATTAAAATATAATAATATGTAAGATACCAGTGCTTTACTTTTTCTATGGACTTTATTTTTTCAGTATGACTAGTTCACATGTTATTCCAAAATACTGGGAATACTCTTACTCATATTCCTTATGTATTAAATTTGCTGTTCATATTAAAGTGGTGAGAAAATATTAAATACGAAATACAACGAAATGACGGTTGAAATATCTCCATTCAATTTTAAGAGAAAATCATATTCTGAATGAAATATTTGTAGTTTTACTTTAAGTTTGGCATTTACGTCATCCTGTTATGAAATTCAATGTTTCTGATCTCTATCGGGAAGTTTGATCAATGTAACTACAATTTACCCTTTTTATTGGATAGTTTACTGAAATGATGAGTGGTTTTGTGTGCTCCTAAAACTCGATTCGAATGTAATGTTTTGCATTAAATTTGACCTTACCGGTAGAGCAGCAGTTACTTAATAAATATGTAATAATATTAACACAGGCGCTAAACGGAATTGTATTTTAATATACAAGTAGTTAATTTTTAAAATCCCAGATTCGTTCGAGGTTTACGAAGACAGACAAAAATAATAATTATTGACAAAAACTTTAAGGAATTAGTCACATTAGACCGAGTCAGTACGCGCAATATGGCACGGTTTACGTTCAGGTAGGAACGTAGTGTTGTGACAAGTGGTAAGTAATAAATATGGACTTTTGCCTATTACATTTCTTGCCATTGCTCTTGATGAAGAGGAATAGGAAGTACAGTGTAAAAATTCAATAAGATGTTCCGTGCCCCTAGCTCGGAAAAACGAATACTATTTACTTGTTTCATTTAATTCACTGGCTATTGTAGTCCATATTATGATTTTGTTTTTGTTATCTAAATATTTAGGATTGCTCATATCATATAGCACTGGGTAATTTCTTACGCACTCGATCATTTTTTCATCTTCAATTTTACAAAAAAAAAAAGAACGTATGCTCACTCACAGTAAGTAAATCGCACACTGCTTGGTCGAGATACGGAAGAGTGTTCATATTACAATGAGCCGAGGCGGGGTTCAGAAGCAGCTCGGGCATCGCGCGGCCGTGACACGGGCGCCGCACAGTGTAATATGAATTACTTGATATAACATATTCTGTAGCATTTCCAATCCGTGCCCCGTCGTGGTGGCACGGTCTAATGTGAATAATCCCTTTTCCGGTAAAAAGTCACTTAGAATATTAGCTTCATCTTTTAACTGTTAAGGTAAATTTTGAATCGATTAGTTACGTCCGGTTACAGTGTTCTAATACGTATGATGTACGATGAAGTATTTTTTTAACCTTATAACTAAGTTGAGGAGCTTAGGAACAAAAACTTATATCTAATTTCGTCTCAGATCCGCGCATTTGAAACGTATTTGTTAAGGAAGATTTAGCAACCACTAAACCGCTGTTCAAGTTGGATAAATTATTCTTAGAAACGTACAAAAACTACCGTTTGTCATTAAAATAGAACAAGTCAAAATGTGAGTTTTCGGTTTTTGTTCCGACGCTCCTCGGTACACAACATTTGAATTAAATAATAGTAGCAAACTGATGAATTTTAAATAAATACTTCACAATTGAATAGGCTGTGAACAATGCAATCGTCTCTTCTGTAAAACTCGAACAGCTCTGAAGTTTGGACTTTAAAAAATACTACTGCACCTCGTACATAATGATAGTGAACATAGATTACACTATTTTTTAAATGATGATCTTTATCGCGCATTCACATATTGTACCTTTATGATTGTTAATTAAATAATTAACGCACAAATGTAATTGAAACAGCAATTATTCGCGTGAGGATTAACTTCACTCTACTGTACAGTACTGTCAAAGGATTTTATAATTGTTTTTGACGAGATGATTTTCTTATGAAAGTTGTCAAGTATATACAGTGGTGGTCGTATAATTAGAAACACCACAAACGGTCCTTGACATTATGTAAGAAACTTCGCAATCGTTTTTATTTTGAAATTAAACAATAAATAGGACAACAATAGGTTCAACGATTTATTATTTATTAGAAAAACAATATAAATCCCACTACACAAGTGCAGTTTCAATATTACATTACGGACAAACACTTAAATCAGTTTTAAGGTATAAACAATAATGGACAACTAATTCGAAACAACAACAAAAAGTGTAAAAAAACAACATTTTTGTAATTATTAGCAATTAGTATTTTTATACTACAGCCTTTTTTATATTTTTTATATTACAGCCTACCAATATTTATAATTAATATTTAGTGGCGTATCCCTTATTTTCAATACCAGCTCTGCAACGACGTGACATTGATTCAATCAATGTCATACATTTTTCTAGGGGGATTGATTTTGATTGATTGATTGATTGCTTCATATAATTCGTTTTGACTGGTGTTACGTTTGTTTGAGACTTTCTTCTTAACAATATACCACAGATTTTCCATCGGGTTTAAATCCGGACTATTTGCTGGCCAGTCTAAAACGGATATATGCTGTTCGCTAAGGAAACATTTGACGCTATTGGCCGTGTGTTTAGGATCATTGTCATGCTGAAAGATCCAGGTTACAGGCAAATGATCGTCCGAGTAGGGAATCATTGTGTCCTCTAAGATATTTTTGTACTGCCATTGATCCATTGTACCTTCAATCTTCCGAACGGGACCAACTCCATATCCGGAAAAACACCGCCACCGTGTTTGACTATGCTCCTAGTGTATTTATAATTAAAAGCACTGTTTACAGGACGTCTAACATAGCGCTTTCCATCTGAATTTACCATGATTATCACTAGTATCAGGTTTCTTACCACGGTATGACTTCTTTTTATTTTCCCGATATTTCGGAACAGTTGCACGCTCCATGGTCACAGGTTGAATGGACGGCGGCAGATGACAGCTTTATGAGCAGACATATCTGTCTACCCTCTTGCGCTGTCGACGACTACATTCATCGCGATTTGTTGTGGCGTTACCATTGTCACTCACTTTTTTCACACAAACCACACTTACTGTATTCACACGCGAAACTGAACTCGAGGTGGTTTTGTTTTTATTACTGCACGCACTAAGGACCGCATTCCATGCACTGGACAGTTTAAAACCATCATCACGGTTAAATCTTTGTACTTCGTGATCTCGATGGCTTCTCGTACCAACCGTGGTATGTAGTGACGTTCTGTCGAGAGTTCCTGGGGGCTATGCAACTCGATCCAGTGGTTAGTGTCAGTCTGTGTGAGATGTGCTATAGCCGACTTCTGTGCATCATTGTTTTTTACTGCTCGGATGTGTTCCTTCATACGATCGACAATCGTTCGTTTAGTCTGACCGATATACGAGCTCCCACAACTGCAGTTCACTTTATAGACAACCGGTGTTTGTAAAGGAAGGTGGTATTTTGGTGAACGTAACATTTTTCCTATTTTGGTTAAGGGGGAGAAAACAGTTTTTATGGAAAACTTCCTTAGCGACCTGGCTATTTTATCTGTCACCCCTTGTACATAGGGCAGAAAAACTGGTAGTCTCTGTACGTCAATTTGCTTCTTCCTTTTGTGTATTGGTTTAAATGTTTTTATTTTGTATCCATTCTGTCGCAAAACCGTCTTAACGTGCTCCTGTTCCTGTGGTAGGTGGTGTGAATCACAAAGATCATAAGGTCTATTGGTTAACGACCTGACGATCGAATGTAGGTGTTTTGGGTGATGATGCGAAGTGGCATGTAAATATTTGTCCGTGTGAGTTGGTTTTCTGTACACAGAATGACCGAGTGAACCGTCTTGTCGGACTTTGACCAATACATCCAAAAATGCAAGCGCGCGATTTTTCTCAATTTCACAAGTGAACTTCATTTTGTTATGGGTGTTATTAAGACGTGCTAAATAATTTTGTATGCGTTGCTCCTTTCCTTCCATTATGCAAAATGCGTCATCAACATACCTCTTCCATAATTTTATTGTTGATGGTGCTGACAGAATGGCGGCGTGTTCATAGTGTTCCATCCAAATGTTGGCAACAACGGGAGCAACGGGACTGCCCATCGCTACACCATCAATCTGAAGGTAGTATTGGCCATTGTACAGGAAGTAGCTCGTGTTTAAGCAATGTTCAAATAATTGAGCAATCTGCATTGGGATGTTATTTTCTTGAAGTTTCACTTTGATAACGTCGATGCACTCCTTTATTGGTACGTTTGTGAAAAGAGACTCAACGTCATAACTAACCATTGTCTCATTCTCGTTAACTGTGGTACTGTTTAGGATCTCAATGAAATGCCTGGAGTCCTTCACAAAAGAGTTCGTTGTGTAAGAAACCTGATACTAGTGATAATCATTTAGTGAATAACCACGAAAGTCTTAAAATCTGAATTTACCATGTTTACTTTCGTTTCATCTGAAAATAAAACTTTTTTCTAGTCTCGTACCGTCCAATAACATATTTTTTTTGCGAATAATAATCGCTTCTCTCGATGTTGCTTGGTAAGAAGCGGTACCTTTCGAGATGTTCTTCCAAACAATTTAGCTTCCACTAATCTTCGGCGTATCAGTCTTGATGAGACGTTTCTGGGGTCATAAGGCGAAAAAACTTCATTTTTAATCTGGTTTGAGCCTTTAAATGGGTCTTTTCTAGCAACACGAACAATTAGCTTATCTTCTCTGGGAGAGGTTTTTCTTGGCCGAGCCTTTCTAAGAACATTTTCAACAGTTCAATTTCATTAAAAACTTCCTTCACAGAACAATTTAAATGCTCAGCTATTCTTCTGTACGTCCACTTTTGATCTAAATGTAAATTAACAATTATTTGCGTAGTTGATGCGTCACAACTTTTATTTTTGCCCATTTTGAACAAAATTAAATTCAGATCAAATTTTGAATTGCCGCTAAATTATTAGAAAACATCAAGAAAGAAATGTTATTCTTCAATTTCAAAAAAAGAACGAGCTATAGATGCTTTTTTCAAATGTTTCTAATTAGACGTCCAAGCGGCCAGGAACAGAAAATATACTCGTACATTGTGTAAGACTCATTTTATAATTAAAAGTAAGATATGTTTTATTTTTTATGCATTTAATGATTTTTTATTTGAGTGGCTATAATATTATTGCACGATTATTTATTATTGAATTCATATATTTTTCACGAACATTTGTACGTTGAAGTTAAACTTCCTTCAATCATAAGAAGTGTTTCTAATTAAACGACCACCACTGTATATAGCAAAATTGAAACTCACCTTACCTTTGATACACTGCGCAAGAGCGATTTGGTTACCTTGACGACAACGGGACGATTGATATCGCACAGCTAACATACATAGTATTATCTCAAGAGCTTTATATATGTATGTCATTCGTATACGATTTAATTTCAAAGTGACTATATTGTCCTGTCTTTTTGTAATTATATCGTGTACGACATACTTATTAAAACGCATTTTTGAGGTAAAATATAACGCATTTTTTGCGATAGTGCTATGTTGGTCATGTCATGTGCGATATTTGTATATATTAACTAAACTGTAAACAAAACATGTGCCTTTCTGGTTCTGTCGACAACAGAAATTAATTTCTCAGAATTCTAAGACTTATAGACACTGTTTACTATTTTACCAAAGATTTTCTATGGTTCACAGCTAAAAACACTGTTTAAACGTTACAAACATGAAATGTGATATCGACCATGGAAAGGAATGTAAATAATTCGATATATGGCTGCCCGTCCTCATCTTTTAGACGCGAATACCAATTTAGTGGTTAAGTAATAAAAAAGAAGAATTTATTAAAACATGTCGAGATTTAACTTAGATTTACTTGTAAGTATATTTACGTAAGTACTTGTAAGTATATTTTTATATGAATTGTGTAGCAACACAAGTGTTTTTATATTACTATATAAAATGGTGCCAACGTAAATATTGTTGTAATTTGTTATGTAGTGATATAATTTTATTATGTATCGTTGACTCTGGAAGCACGTTGTCTGTAGCGCGCGCACGCGCCGCTCGTGAGCTTTAAATGGATTGTGCAATTGTTGTTCTATTGGAAATACAATTTGGAAAGAAACACTTTGTTTTCAATCAGTTATTTATTACAATCAACAGAGTATACTGTACGTCATTTTCTTATTCATAAATTAAATATTGCAAATGGAACACTCGTTCTATTCGAGTAGGTAAGAGGTATCAATTCACCCAGTTCAATTGTTATTATTTAAATGCACAGATTTTTGTAGCTTATGTTACTCATTGCTGTTATTATTTTATGTACATAACCACGTGACATATTTGCAACTAATCAAATACGCATATTTTTCTAGGAGAGGTTGATTAATATCAAACAGTTACAATTAGGCTTGACGTATGAAGGAATACAATCACTGGTGGTAAATAGTCTAAGGTCGATCGAGATGTTATTAACTGTCTTAAGTGTGTTGATTAGCAGCTGTGGTGGCGGCGGCGAGCATGCGCGCTAGTCTCGACGTGGGTTGCGCTAAAAGTGCGCGCACGCTACCTTGCTCCACCAAACGCCCTTCATCCAAAACTACAGCCCGGTCGTACTCGCGCACTGATGATATGCGGTGCTAGAATTAACAAAGAAGTACATTAGTGTAACATTTATTTTACCGAATAATCATGATGTTTTTACTGCATTCATTTATTTTTTGTGAAAATACTCCACTAGTTTATTATTATTATTGATACAAAGGTCGAACTAACATAAAGAAAAAAATCCTTCCACTGGACTCTACCTAGCATCTATTGCTTCACGGTGGCTACCGCTCTTACCAACTGACCTATAAACTGAGTCTCGGTTAATATATGATAAACGGAGTAGATAGATAACTTAAATACGGAACTGATTAATTGCAAGACTTGGTTAAGTCCGTGTCATGCCGATTTACAAAGATGACTTATTATTTGAGCATGGCTGTGCAGTTACCGCGACAGTTATAACAGTAGTATGCGGTGCAGCAGCTTTGAGGGCGGCAAGCAGCGCTCGTTCGGCGGGCGCGTCGAGTGCTGCGCCGGGCTCGTCGAGCAACAGCGCGCTCGCGATCTGCGCGTGGAGCGCTGCGCGAGCTGCGCACGCGCGGGCCGCTCGACCGCCGCTCCACCCGCAGCGCGGCCGCCCCACTGAACACTCTGTAATATTAGAACTCGTAAGAAGCCGTGTCACCCACTCCCTGATTAAAATTCAATTTAAAAACATGCTTACCAAGACCAGCAGGCTGTGCGTGCACAAAATCAAACAAACCCACAGCCCGCAAGCTCTGCCAGATTTCTTCGTCAGTATGAACGGCAAGAGGATCTAAATTTTCTCGCAGTGTACCGGAGAACATAACCGCTTCTTGTGGGAGGACCACCATACGATGTCGTAGCGTTCGGAGCGGCACATTCGTTGAATCTACGCCGTCTATTAACACCCGGCCTTTTCGGATAGTAGTCGCTCCGACACAGGACAGTATTAGAGTTGATTTACCACTTCCACTTCGACCGCAGATAGCCACCTGAAGAATAAAGATTATTGTGATGCTTGCTCCGACTAGAATACCAAATGAAAAATATGTAACGAAAGCGTTTACTTACTTTTTCACCTGGAGCGACAGAAATGTTGATGTTATGTAAAACAGCTGGCATGTCAGGTTCATGTTGTACGCTTATATTGTCAAAATGTATCTTTCCGTTTCTTTGCCATCCGGTAGGTATTTGGCCTGAAAAATAACGTGGTTCATAATGACGGGAGTAAGTTGAACAAAAATCACGTACATAAGAAATTGCACGTAGTTTACTAACAGTCATCCCTATAATCTTCTTGTTGTACTTTGGAGTCAACATGCAACCGTTCGACTGAAGCTAACTGCAGATCAAGATCAGCCCGACACTTAGCTAGATGCGCCAAGTAAGTCGGCAGGAGCAAAGAGTACGCTCCCGCTAAACCAGCAGCTGCCGCCGCTGAAGCTGAATCGTCTTCCCTTCGGCTATATAGGGCTATTGCTATAGACACGCTCACACTTGCAGCACCTACTAAATCCTGTAAAAAGGTATCGAAGACATGTTAGAAACATAAGAAATATAAAAAGGAAGGTGGAAAATAAAACTGAATTGCAAATACACTTGTGTAAAAATTATCTTAACAATCAAACTAAACAAAAACGTCTCGTCCAAAGTGTCATTATATATATATCTATATATAAGTATCTGTTGTACAAAATAAACTAAACACACTCTTCGCTCTAAGCGGACACATTCGAAAACCAGTAATAAAATTTAATTTGCCATACTAATGTGAGTCCAAGCCACCGGTTAGCGGCGTTGAGCAGCAATAAGGCGTTGTGGTTTTGATCTAGTCGCCGCATAAAGGCTGCACGCATGCGCGTCTGGAGTCGCCCCGCGCGAACTGTGCCTGCCCCGCTGCATGTTTGCGCGCATACCGAAACCACGCTCGCTGCGCTACGAGCTTCTACTCGTTGCAATTCCCTGTATATGATATATATGGTGTTAATATTGTATCTAAGTTGTCGATGTTAACAAAATAACCTTCAAATGTCAATTTATTACCGTGTTCTACGTAAAAGTGACTCCCAGAAGAGGTTAACGATTATTAAAACACAATTATATATCGCACATGACAACTACCATAGTTATCTCAAAAATTGCGTTATATGTATTATATTTTATCTCAAAAAACGTCAAAGTAATTTTATACGTACGAAATAAAAAATGTCATTTGTATACGATTTAATTTCAATGTGATAGTGTTGTCCTGTCACTTTGAAATTAAATCGTATACTAATTATATACATATGATATAAAGCAATTTTTTAAATAATACTATGTTAGTTGTGATGTGCGATATTTTATCTGAAACGGTAGGGTTTCTAGACAATTTATGACGTTAATTAATTAATTAAATGTACCTTGCGTTACGTAAATAGACTGTTTGCAATGTTAAGTAGAATAGCAGGGCGGGTAACAGCGCGAAAAGACTCCAAGGAGCCATAACTGCGTTCACTAGCATCGCAGCTATGCATAATAGCGCTAATTGGGCCCAGCGACTAACGGCGGTTGGCAATTTCTGGAACAGAATTTTGTACGCTAATTTGTTACGAAATTTTTTTAATATAAGAAAGTTTATGTAATTTGTTTTACGGTAAATGATAGTAAAGCCTTATAGTATGATTGGATTATAGTAAGCTGTCTCTATTACCTTGTCAATGACAAGTATATCAGCAGAAAAACGGTGCAACGTGGCTCCAGCCGGCGCTGAACGATGATGATGCAGTGGTGCATGTAACGTCGCATGCAACAATTGTTCGTGCAAAGACCGTCGCGCCCTGGCCCCAGCTGCCGTGCACGCCGCTTGTGCGCACCCAACAGCACCCACACCGCCAATACACCATAGTGCGTAGATGCATACACTGTTCCACATCTGGAATAGATTACCGAGTTGTGGGGATTAAACAATTGCAAACAATGTATTATTATTGTGCGTGTGTATAAATTTTTAGTTCATTAAATGGTTGATTTTTCCAGCATTACTACCTCTCAACAATTATTACCAGTTTAGATAATGGAATCATACATTACCGAATCCGTAACGTGGTGACTATGGCAAATCCTCATGTTTCGGAAAAGCCAGCCTCAATTTAATTGTGCACTTCCATAGCCCGCGTGGTGTGTGACCGTTGTTTCTTTTACCTGTTCGCTGGTTAAAGGGTGCTCAGCATGCTCGGCAGTGGTGCGCATGAGCCAGAAGTCGGCAGCAGTCGCCATCGCCTGCGCAACTATCGCTGCGCCGCTATACGCCGCGCCCCAGCAACCGCAAGCGCGCGCATACTGCCACCATACTGTGCACTGTAAAAATACGAACTTCAAGCACTAGCAGATGCTAGCCTCGACCAAGGGTTTCAGAATCCACTTTGTAGGAGTCGAATATATTACGAATAGTACGAGACTATTCGTAATATATTCGACGTCGACGTCTCACGGCTATGCCACACGGAGGGAAAGTATCTTAATTACCGTGGATAGAACATTTTACTGAAAGAAGTCTTACTTTTCATTTTAAAAATAATTCGAACTGCATTCAAAGATTTATAAATAATCACCTGTCTGAACCGGGATCGAACCAGCCAAATGCGAAAAAAAACCTGTAATTTTACTATAGAAGAAGTCTCAATCATAGGATTGTTTTCTTCGAAATAACATAGCATCTTAAATTTAACATTTAATTTTAAATTTTGTTCACGAAAATGACTTTGCCTTTTCTCTGACTTTGCCGCGCTCATAACAACTGAGATTACCATTTCAAAGTAGTACTAATGAGTACAAACTTGAGAAATATATATCATTTCCCTGTTATGAGTACATAAGGTGTAGTTACCTAGTAGTAAGTATGTTTGTGTGTTCACAATCACAATGCGACTGGCTTTTTATAAAAAAATTATTTGTGTAAATATTAAATTTCAAGGTCTTCCTTTTGTTTACGATGCTATGTTATTTAGAAGAATACATTTCTTACGATTGAGGCTTTCGATCAATATAGTAAAATTAGAGGTGTTTTTTGTTCACATTTGGCGGGTTCGATTTCCGGGTGAGACAGGATTATTTAATAATCTTTTTCACTTCTCATGCTCTTAAAGTTCGTATTTATGCTGCGTGTAGGCTGCGTAAAATAGGATTTTGTGCTCTAGTGCATAAAATAAAAAAAACTATCACATTAAATATGTATAATGGTTGTAATTTTACATTCAATTTTAATTAAATAATCGTTTCTATTGCTGTTTAATTTCCTCGCAATCGAAGTGAAAGGCCGAGTGTAACTCGTTGATAAAACCCATTTTACCCTCGACTTAAATATCCACTCTCGCCTGCGGTTCTGGTGGATATACTCGTCTCGTGCACTTGTTGTACAATCTACTATGAATGCAGTTCGAATTGTTTTTAAAATCAAAATGAAGTCTTCAGTAAAATTTTCTATAGGTATATATACTTTCCCTCTGTGTGGCATATTCGTGAGACGGCCTGTATATTTACAAATTGTTGTAGGTACTTAGTTGTTTATGATTTTTTTTATAATATTGAGTGACGGAACGAACAAGCGTGTGCCTGATGGTAAGCTACACGCCTGTCCATAACAGTTGCAGTGCCACTCAGCAAAGATCTGAGAAGCACTGCCACTGCGCCCGTCGCCCTGAAACATAAGTTGAGAAGTCCCATGTGCCTGTAATTTCACCCTTCAAAACCGGAACACAGTAATGCTAACATTGCGCGGCAGAAATAGGTAAGGTGGCAATACTACCCTGGACGAACTCTTTCACAAGGAGCTCTACTATGAACGCGATACATCTTATTTGGTGCATTGTATTCGAGTTTTCTGATACTTAAATATCTGCTATTCGTATTTATTACCTCGTTTATGTCTTCTTCATTCACGTTCTTGTTGTGGGAAGGAGTGATATCATTAGCGTACAACATCTGGTTGTTTGGTGGAACGCCGTTACTTGTAACAGAGGTGCATGTAGTGTCCGCATTTGTCTCGTCTCCTGTTTCTTAAAACACATTTACATTCATTTGAATATTTCTAATTCAGGGTTTCTCAACATTTTTCTAGTCATGGACCCCTCTCAAAATGTCAAAGGGCCCACGGACCCTTTCCGAAAAGATAAAAAAACTAGGTTTAGCTTTTACTATATTATATTGTTTGCGATTAAACTTTAGTTAATTGCATATGAGTTATGTCACCGACCCCCGGCTTTCATTACATGAACCCCTTAGGGGTCCATGGACCACAGGTTAAAAACCCTGTTCTAATCATTACACAATTACTTCTGTGTGTGACTACTTGTACATATAAAGTATATTTGACGACCTCTGTGGTCAAGTAGCTAGTTTCTCCGGTTTTCATGGTGTCGTCACCTCTTGAGGTCCCGGGTTCGGTCCCTGGCCAGGTCAACTAAAAAAACTCACTTTTCTATATTGTGTCGGGTCTGGGTGTTTATAGTACAGTCGTTATTCCCGATTTCCATAACACTAGTGATTTAGTTACTTACTTTGGGATTGGAGCAAGGTATGGAATGTCTAATATTTATTTATATGTGCTTACCGTTAGCTTGGTTTCTTTCTGGAGTGTTCGAGTCTGAGCTGAGAAGACGACGAAGCGTTCTTGGTGTCCATCTGTAAATCGTATTATTTAAATTATTATTGTAAGGTGCTTTTTTTATAACACTAAGTGACAGGACGAACAAGTCGTGCGCTTGGTGATAAGCGACACGCCTATCCATAGCAGTTGCAGGGCCACTCGGAGCTTAAAATCGCAAAAATTTGAGGGGCACTGCCACTGCGCCCGTCAGTTTTAATTTTCTCATTACTAAATTTGTACGTTAATATATAACATCATTTTACGTTACTGTTTATAATTGTCGTGAATTGTGCTGTGTATGGCTGTTTATAATCATCTAAACGGGATAAAAAGAGGGTTTCTTTCGTTTTTTTGAAAGATGAAACGAAGTAGGTAAATAAAAAACTTATGTCTGAGACTATTTCAGTCATTGTTTTCTTTAGTGCAGAGTAATATAAAATACAGATTTATTATATCAATATAATAAGACGCCATAACTTCCTGAGCTAGAGAAGGGTTCTCGAATTTTCAATTTGTATTGCCGATAAAATATTACGTAGTGAATATACCTAATTATTAACTAGGTAATTAATATAAACTTGGACACGCAATTTCAAGTACTTTGGTTACCTTCTTTAAAGGTACCTGTCCAAAATATAACATTTTAAATGCTTTCAATATATTTTTAAAATAAATCTTCAATATTATTCCAGTTAGTGAATTAATGAAAAATATAATATTATATCGACATAAATACGTAATGAACATGTGTAATTATTAGGATTCTATAATAGAATTATAGGTAACAGATTGCCGCTCTGACCACGTAACTTAATAAATAGTACGAGCAAGTGATGGGTAACATGTGGGTAACCCTGCCACTTCACGCACACATTTACGCGTGTGCAGATAGCGCCTTGCTGTATGTAGTAGTAGTAGGTAAATAATTTTCGACAGTGTGGTACCGTCATCGTTGCTGTCGATATAAGTGCTTTACAGTTACTTATTTCGGGATCAGAGCAACGTATGGGATAAAAAAAAATACGTTCATGTATAGGCAACAGCACATCAAGCTATACACTTTTGTTCGAGTATCGCCTCCAGTGCAATGGAACAAGATCCGTCAATGTGAGTTTGGTGTACTGTCGTCTGTACATAAAAGAAAAATGTACCTAGCAAGCGTTCGGGGAGTGCGTCGTCGCCTCAATAAACGCCTGAGAAGGCTGGCTTCTCGCTGTAAAACTGTGTTAGATTCGTCTGCGCTGACGGCTCTTCTCACATCTCGTCGGCATCTATTCAATATTAACAAAATAATTATTTAAATTTCAAGTCTATAAAGAACAAATGCTTTACTCTATTGAGATAATAAGTGACTAAATAGTGTAAGTACGAGAGTTTACTTGTAATTTTGCATTGATGATGGAGGCGAAGACAGTTGCCTGGTCAGGGCAGGTCGCGGTCGGAATGAAGCGTGGCGCCAACTTCCGCCGGCGCACGTAGGAACCTCCGCCAAGAGATGCGCTCCGGTAGCCTCATTAATACCAACCTAATGGATAATTAACAATTGTAAGCTGAAGTATTGCCACAGCCGTTTCGTTGTATACATTATCGTATCAAGTCGTACCGTTGCGTCATCTGGAGTCTGCCGTAAAATTCGTGCCTGGGTTAAAGCTCTAACGAGGCGCGAACGCTCTCTGGCAGTGCCGCCTGGAGGACCGCAACCGTTTCTGGCTGCCGCCGCGCGGGCCTCTGCTGCGAGTTGACCCCAATGCCCCAATACGCCGTCACCAACAGCTCGCCCGAATCCACCAATGCGACCGTCTTCCATGACGATGACCTGCGAATATCGAAGATGACCATTATAGTGACAAAGTAAACAGAATGAGATAATCAAGAAGTAATAAAGAAAAAAGGTATATAATTACCAAATCCGCATAGTGTAATAATTCTAGTCTATTGGTTGCTACAAGTACGGTGCGACCCGCGCGTGCGGCGGGGACGAGGGCGCGGGCAACGACGTGCCGCGCCAGCGCCGCATCGAGAGCACCGAGCGGCTCGTCGAGCGCGAGAAGCCGTGCGCCTGAATACAGCGCCCGCGCCACGCATACGCGCACGCGTTGCCCGCCCGACAACGGTGCGCCGTGACTTCCTAGGTGAGTCGTATCTCCGTCTAATTAGAATAAAGGAAACTGCAATATTTTTATTCCGTCTTGGGTTCTTAGATATTTTAAGTGAACTTGTATTTTGGGCGGCCCGATCGATCTAGCGTTACAAGCAGCGACTGCAAACGTCCATAATATTAATTAAACCATATTGATTATAAATAATAATAATAATTATGGTAATTGTTTAAGCGTCAAAACTTTTCAATAAAGCACACATTTATGTATGTAGATTAATTAGACTTTCAAGAGACAACTTTCTTACCGGGTAAAAGTTGCAAGTCCGGTCGTAAGCCAGTAGCTCGAAGCACGCGTGCGTATCGTCGCTGGCACCAGGCGCTATCCATCACTATATTGTCGCGGACTGATCCCTCCAGCAGCCATGGTGGCTGACCCGCGTACCATGTCGAACAGTGTCTGTAAGTGGTTATTGAATGACACGATTATAACGAAGTATATCTATGTAAATGATCGACGCGGCAGATAAGACGCAACATATATTGCGGCCACATTTTAAACTAAGTTATGTAATTAAGTGTGGTTATAGTAAATATTTCTTTGTTACATTAACCTACATACCTACCTACATTTAAAATTATGCATGTATGCGTGGTTAGGCATTTAGGTGACGCACATTATCAAACCACTGTGACGTTAAGTGTGTTAAAAATAACGAATGGTGAACAAATGATGGAACTATATTTTTACCCATTAAAAATGACATCGCCTCGTTCCAAATACATTTCTCCGAGAATAGCAGATAGCAGTGATGATTTGCCAGATCCAGTACTACCGACCACCATTATTAGTTTTCCTGTTTTAACGAAAATATATTATAATTGGGTGAGGATCCTTGAACTACATTTGTGTTTAGTAATAAATGTAATTTATAGTAATATGAGAGGTTAATTCCCAAATAAAAATGTTGTATTCCATACCTACACAGTGTTAAAACGGACGTCTTAAATTCGGAGTGACTCTAGCAACAAAGTTGGCACAAATTTCGATAACATACCAATATCCAATTCGTGGAAAAATGTGGTCAACTTTAATATAAATTGTCCGATTGTGTTTTGTATAGAAGATAATAATGTATGCGAATTTGCATGAAAAGTGTAGTTTTTATCACCCTTCTTATTTTGTTTCTATGTATGAATTGATATGATTTAAAATTATATCAATTAAAATATTTATATATATATATATATATATATATATAATATTATTATATTTATTATATTATATATTATATTATATTATAAATTTATATAATATATAAAAATAAATAAGGTATTTAGTACCTGCGGGAATATCCAAATCCTCTATTTCTAATAGCGCGTCGCTTTTCATGCCCCAAGTAAATGCTGCATTTCTGAATCTAATCAAATACTCCTGATTAGCGACTAGCAACGAGTTTTCTTCGTCTGAAAACTGATCCTCACATTCCCCATCACCGGCCTCGTCTTTGCTGTCGTCTTGCCAACCAAAATTGTCGTCTGGTACATTTTCCACAAACGCGTCATTGAATCTGTCTGATGTTTTCTTATGTTCACAAACGTCTTCGTTATCTTCATACACGTTATTTGACTCAGGAAGCTCCAAGAAAGCCCTAATTCTCTTTGTGCTGACCTAAAAGTGATTGTCACCTATTATTTATTGGTAGTCTCATGTCAGGGACAATATTTAAATGGGTTGTTACTATTTACGTTTATAGTTTCTTACCGTAGCTTGTATGACCATCAGGACGGTCACTGGGAGGATAAGTAGGGGTATAGTAAGTTGGTTGAAGAGAGCCAGACCGGCAAATACGTTGACTGCAGTGAGGCCCGTTCCATTTTCCAAATAGTAATACACTGTGAACGTGACCACTGTCACGATAATTGTAGACACTTGCGTTGTAAATGCTGAAAGTTTAAATAAAAAATAGACTTTATTTTTAGTTCGCATCCTTGCATCATTCGTGCTCCTTAACATGTCTTACGTACTTAGAAAGCTCCAGTAAATGGAATCCTTGTTCAATAATTTTAATTCCACTTCTCTCAAATTCAAAATTCTTTCGTTAAAGAGGTCTTCCCATACGTAAAGCTTTATAACATGCATCCCTTGTAAAATTTCAGTCATCTTTGAGACTCTGTGATCAGTCCACTTTGCGATGTCTTTGGAGTTGTCCGATATTTTCTTGCCAATGTAGAATTGCAGGGGCGTAATGAACAAAATGCTCACAGCGGTGCCCACTATTGCACTTGCACCTAATTTTGTGTAGAGTAAGTACAGGATGACTGCTATCTGCAATGGTGCAAATCTCAGAAGTAAACGAAGTAATTACTGAAGTTTCAATTAGACTTTAAACAGACCAGGAAAAAACGAACCTTTAAAGGTATAGCCCACATGTAATGGCAGATCCATACACAAGACATGACGTTGTACGTGTCCTGCGAGACGAGATTGGTAAGTAGGCCGGCCTGCGTGTTGGTCGTTTCATCGGCATGCAATAGTGGGGAGTCTTCGTCTATAGCCGCCTCGTTCGCGGACCATGGCGCCAACCTCATGCATTTGTCATATACCATGCCCTAAGTATTAATACACAGATATTTATTAAAAGAGGTCAACATAGATGTCTTATCGTGTTAAATAGGTTGTTAAGAACAGTACGATTTAAATTTCATAAGCTGGCTCTACCCATGACACTAAACAACTTTCTCTAACACTTATCCAATTTGCGTAGATTTATTTTTTCTTCCATACAAAACACAACCAATTGGTAATGGAAAGTTAAAACTAATAATAATAAATAAATAAATAAATAACGCACACACTCAACATAGCCCCGCACTAGGGAAACCCTGTGTCGCGGGTGCCATGGACACACACACATAGACAACCACAAATTACACCCAAACTCACGAGAGAAATAAATGTAAGCCATACAAACATTTCTCCCGGCCCGGGAATCGAACCTGGGACCTCTGCGTGGCAGTCCGGCATGGTAACCGTTCGGCCACAGAGGCAGTAATATGTGGCAATGGATTCCTCAAAGAAAATTATTCAGTGTTATGGGTAGTATCAGCTCGTGATGTTTCAGCTTACTTTTTTAACACCTGTTATAGTATACAAGCTGTTATTATTTTGTAAACTTGGTACGGTTTCATGTAGTTAGTTGGGTATACATCGTAAGTGTTAGTCAAGTAGAGAGACAACACTATATAAACTACAAACTTTTTCAAACCTGTTATATTAAGTAAATGCGTCGAGATATTCTATAAAGTCTATTTTTAGAACTTAATTAACACGTACTTGTAGCGCTGTTTTCAATCTCGTCCCCTCTACAGTGACCAAGTGCGTCGAGTTTTGAGATAAAAATGCTTGAATGATCAGGGCTAGCGTTATTAATAATAACATTACATATCCGTTACTGCAGAACTCCTCTATTGTCACGTGTTTTGTGTTAAAAACTTGATGCGGGTCTTGAAGGTACTGAATAACGACGGCTAAACCTAGTGGAGGCACAACACCCACTAAATCGCTAATCAACTTCATGATACCGGCGACATAAAAGTTTGGCCACACCACGGCCGTGTAGCATCGCCATATACTGGGACTTCCATTGCACTTTTTGCTATTCTGAAAAACATACGATAAAGTTTTGTTAAATAAAATTTTGAAGTATTGAATTCTATGTATGTAGGTATATAAGAATTTTATACAAACCTCTTGATCTTTGTACAACTTTTTGAAAATTTTATAGTACTTCTGCGATTGTTCATTGTCAGGCAGTTCACCCAGATCGTCTTGTTCGAGTGGAGATTCATATCCTCTGTATAGTAGCGTATTCAGCCAGAAAAATGATATTTTTGCGAAGAAATGCGTGTCGCTATGTTTGTACGTAGTGTTTACATCTGTTGTTGGTTTTTGATGAGATTGGTATCGCTTTGTTACCTGGAAAACCGCTCAGTTTCTTACTTGTGTACAAATATGTACGATAAAAGGTGATTAACGACTGCAAAGACACTATTATACTCGTAATTCAGGTGTCCGCAATTGGTAACATAAAGTAGACTATATGTACACGTTAGTATAATATTAAGCACAATTATTTTTGTCGTAAAAATGCTGATATTGTTTAACGAATCCGATAACATTTCAATTATTAGGAGAAGCTGGTACTCGTGGCCCCACTAGTGGGACAAATTAGTGGGACCACGAGTAAACAGCGGTAATTTGTACATTGTATAAGAATTTTAAATTTTAAAATGATACAGTACATTTAAATGTAATATTAAGTTTACTGAATATCACGATGTTTTACTACCGCGATATTCAATTGTTTTTGTGAAATTAAATTATTGTAACTATGAAAGAGTCTGAGATGAAAACCCTAAAAATCACATGTTTTTGTTTGTTGACATTTATTCTACATCGAATTTGGCTAGAGTATAGTATGTTATATTATTAATACAAAAATCGGACACTGAGAAAAATTCCTTCAATCCGGCCAGATTCGAATCTGCGCCTTCAGCATACTGTGCCTGATGCTCTCCCAACTGATCTATACGGCTAGCAGAGATTATGAATTTTTCTATATGCTTGTTGCTGTGAGAAATCTATGAAAAAAGCACATTGAAAAATTCGCAAAGTCTGCTGATTCGTTCCGTAGTTCAGTTGGGAGAGCGTCAGGCATGGTATGCTGAAAGGCGCTGGTTCGAATCCAGTCAGATTGAAGGAATTTTTGTCAGTGTTAGATCTTTGTATTACATTTAAATATTTAATAAGTACTAGTTAGATATAACTGTTACACTACACATTTTATTTTAAATTATATACGCATGCTGCGTTTAAAGCTTTTGATTGCTCTGTTTATGAGTTTAGTGGACTTCTAACCCATTGTGACTGCGCAATGTATGATCAACATGTAGACATCTAGTCTTGTTTCAAGTGTATTAACCCCTCTTTGGGGAGGTTGAAGGATGCCGACTGGCGCCAGAGAGGAAAGCGGTCTGGACTCCGGACGTCTCAGTGACTAATGCTGTGTACAACGCTTTCTACTTTACACCATTATGTATTCTCGGCATAGTAAACGCTATTATGTTAAACGAAACGCTTGATCAAATATCAAGGATGCGTTTATCTCTTAATGCTCTCTTAATGTTTTCTTAAACATTAATGAAGCGAATATCTTTTAAATTGAAGAACAAAGAAAATCAACGACGTATCGAGGTATTAAGAAACGTATTTATATCGCAATAGAAGGTGTAGAGTTCGCATTATCAGTGTGATGTACACTATTCACAGATTTATATCGCACTGCTATTACAATAGTGTTGTAACTCAAAATATGTGAAATTATCATTGCTGAACGTAGAATTTGATTCTCTACACGTCAATAAAACCACCGTTAGAATATTGTAAGAATTAAAAAATATCTACTTAACTCCCAATGAGTCACACTTTATGTGATCTAGTTATTAATAAACTCAGTTTCTTATAAGAATGAGTTTATTTTATTGGAAGAAAAGAATCGGGACAGCAGTTGGTAAAATTTAATAAAATGTTATTAATTTTGTATATTGTATATATAATATGAATAAAAAATATTTATTTATCAACTTTTATGTTTTTTTTCGTCCCATACAATGAAATGATCTTTTATGATACTGAGTCGATCTAAGACTACAAAAAATTTGATCAATTTTATTAATTTTTGTGGACAACTCACTCTTGACCAAAACATGAACTATGCAATAATTGTTTTCACAAAAAAGACTTAATAGCTCCTAAGATAGTTTATCTTAGTGTATATCTTGTATGATTTCAAATTTCCTCGTACTGTCCCATTTAAAAAAAACACTATAATTTCACTATGCCATCAACGTGTCATGGTCTCGCCGTTGAAGAGCAGAATACCAATAAATTGCAATGGCAGTTGAATAGTAGCTCAATGGCTAGCTACAGACTAACCAGTACTCTAAACTTTTAGCAGAATATCACTCGTACAAAATCCTGCCATGGACAATCCATCTAGCACTCCAGCAGACTAGATTTACTATTAATAACGAACCGTCATCTACACCACATACCATGTATACCTATAGAATATAATACCATGTACCAAAAACGTATACACAATTTATGTGCCTGCTAAACCTATTTATGTTCCAAACTGTATGCTACTGACAAAGTTGAAACATCTGTTCGTTTAGATATAGGAATAAATCTTTTCCGCATCATTCATTTATTTATTCCAATCGTAACTCAAATTTGTTCATCTATACGATATGATTTTATTATAAACGTTATGATTTCGCATCGCATGTAGTAAAATAGGAAAAGGCCTTTGATTTATGTGTACTTATTTTGTTATATTAGTTAATAAAATTCATTGTTTCCAGAGATAAGGCAGTGGGTTAAAACCCAGTCAACGGTGGTTTTCCCCAAAGCGCTGTAATCCATTTCTGTCCAATACATGGGCGGAAACGACAAATACGGAATTTGGTATAATTCCATACTTCTTACAAAATTTCTGTGTAAAAAATCTTTTTTAGACGGAAAAGAGGCAACTCCACACAATACCCACCTTGTAATCCAGTGGATTCTCACTTCTAAGGATGCAATTTCGATTCGATTTTTACAAAAATCGATTCAAATGTATACGATCTACCGATTTTTTGTGTCGACGTATTTCAAACCATTTTCAAGCGAACCGATTCAATAGAAAGGTATCAATCGAATCATGTAGATCAGAAAACATAAACATTTTGTAATATTATTATTAAATATTGACTAAACTCGACTTACAACAAATATTTAGTTAATGAAATTTTTATTGAATTGATATTCAATTCTTTTTTGTGAAATTACTCCACTAGTTTGTTATAATTATTAATACAAAGATCGAACACTCAGAAAAAATTCCTTCCTAAAAAGTCGTTGAAAAACCAAATACAAAGATACGACTCAAGCACATAGAAAAATTCGTGAGGTCCGTTGGTTCGTTCCGTGGCTTAGTTGGTATAGCGTCTGGCACGGTATTCAAGAAGACGTCGGTTCGAATCCGACCGGATCGAAGTGACCCCGTATATACATATATATACGGGGTCACATGGTGACGGTGATGGTGACGGCGACGGGTGGCTGAGATGGTATTTATTCATCAAACAGTCAAGCGTGACTTTGGAACTGGGAAAGTAAAGAGCCCGAAATGTGTGTGTATCTAATGTAAAAATAAATAAATATATATTGAATTCAATTTAGATGAAATTAAATTGGATTGGATTAAATTGAGTTAAATTGAATTGGTTAGAATTTGAATTGAATTAAATTGGTTTTGTTTTGGGTTTTTACGAGTGGCGTCCCTGTCCCTATAGGGTCCTGGCAGAATACCAGTGTCGCGGACAGCCGCGTCATTTATGCTGAGTCAACGCCTTTTCATTGCCATGGCTTTCAAGAGAGATACTATGGATACTATACATGGTGGTGAATAAAGATTTTATGTATCTATCTATCTATCTGATTTAATATTTCAGACTAAAGTCCGGAGTCGCTTTAAATTTACAAGATTAGATGTCTTTGTTTAAGTTTTTCAAAAACAATGTTTTATTTGTAACGTAATTTACGGTTGTTTTGCCGAGGGTTGAATATTAAAATAAGGCTAGTAGTCAGAGATAAGTATCTTTACATTAATACTCCAGAGAGACGAGTCAGCTCCTTAAAGATCGCAACGGCAGTTGAAGCTATTAACCTATTAAATGAACGTTGACACAACACATAGGATACTACTTATGGCGTATTCTCTTTACTGACACATAAAAGCTATAGTGAATTGTTTTTTCTGTACCGCTCACATTTGTTTGTTTTTATAGAGATACCAGTTTTTGTAATACATTTTTTGGTTCTACAACTTTGAAAAATGTTATCATTACTTAAGTCTGCCGTTAGAACGCAGCTATGTGACAAAATATTTTTTTGAGATGTCATTAAAAACCATAATCCAGGTTTAGAATATTGGAATTGTTTAATGATATTTCAGCTATGCATCGTTAGGGTAAGTTCCGATATGTTGAACACGTTAACTAATTTGAACTGTATTTAAAAGAGAATTTTGTGTCTTTTTCTATTTGTAACGAATATTTGACTATTTGTCACTTAGTCGCGTTATAATTAGTGAACGGCAGAAATATATTATAAAGCCCTTACGATGCTAGGTACAATTGAATGTTTAAAAAAAAATAATTTTGTTGATGTGTAGTTAACAGGAACCGTATGATTTTATGACGGCACTGTACCTACATTGTATTGTTCACCGTCGTCACATAAGCGCAAACTATGAAGAACAAAAAGAGAAATAAAATCCATGTTCATTGATTAGATTTACGAATATTACTTGATTAGTTTTTTGTAAATAGTAGTGCACTTAGCGCAATTGTTCTTTATGTTTTAAAATAAACAACGAGGCATTCAACTGTGTAAACCGTTGAAGTGGCAACAGTATACATGTTAACTGAGATTCTTTTTGTCGTACAGGCGTTAGACTGTGACGTTTACACAGCTGTTTGTTTTATTTAAACTTCACAATCTATCATTGTTGAATAACGAAGCTGTTACAATTCATCATGTATAATGAATTTACAACACTTGAATGACTAATTATATTATAACGATTGTTCCTATATTGAGCTATGCCAGTATATAGTAGAGCTAGTTATTCCAAGCTAAGTTTATAATACTGAATAGCTGTGATCGTTTGCTTCATAATTTAAATTTATTACTTTGATTTAGTTAACGTTATTACAGATACCTAGAATGTAAATTGTAGTAATTATTTCTGCTTTCTCCCCTATTCGAAAGTAGTTACGAGAGAGCGCACTACCTTTAGTGCAATAGAAATACCGATACATCATAAGGTAACACATGCATGTAGGTCACATCGGAGGAAGTGGAATTAAATGTGAGCCCCCTATTTGCAGTGCACGTTGCGCCCGCGTCGTCCGCATGCGCGCCTGTTTCGCACCGCCGTCCGAGTTAATTGGGAAAACTGGCATGCCTCAGCGTATATTTAAATCATGATACGCCATGTAAATACCTCGCATATTTTAGATATAACCACCAACTGAATCCCTTGGATTGCATACTTTGTGTAACCTACTCATCTTCGAATTACGGAAGTATGCGTAGATTCAATTACGTTTTAAAACTGGAAAAGGGAAGATAATGACAAAAAAAATATAGTTACAGGTAATTGTGCTGTATCTTATGACATTGAATAACGATATTTTCCCACATAGAAACTAGCCTGGGGAAAAACAATGACATAGTATTTGTAGAAGTAAACTTATTAGAAACTAAGGAAAAACAAACTATTACCTCATCGTAAAAACAAATGCAGTCTACGGCAGATATTAGCAACGCCAGTAGCATTGAGAGGCACTGGACATAAACTTCTACGTAGTTCGGAGCAGCGTCAGTGAATAGGTGCTGCCATAGTATAGCTGCAGAAGAGACAGCAGCGAGAAGCCAGTACACTGCAAGGTAGAGTATGGGGGCTGCAGAGCGGCGCGTCCAAAGGGCAATATGCAGAGCCGCAGCGGCCAGCCAGGCCAAAGGGGCCATCAGTCCTGCTACCAACTGCACCGTCTCCGCCGGTCGGAGCGAGGCCGTTGCCGCGCCGCAACACCATACCACTGCTAGGGCGAGACTCGCTACTCCTCTTACATTTTGGCACCGCCATTGTTTTCCGTACCTTAAACATAACGAACATTATACTATAATGGGCATATATTCATCATTAATATTCTAATGACTGTTGTAACAAGTCCGTGAGCCAAATGTTTTGGTGCTGAATTCCTCTTTTGTTTTTAATTTGTGTTAAATATACAACATATGGTTTTTGTATACACACTGAAGATATTGATGGTCCTCTTTGTTCTTTTCATAAACGTAAATTATGTAATGCCTATAGTACCATTTTATAACTAATTGTACTACAAACCAATGCGGCTGCAAGGGCGCGCAGCAACAGATGAGCGCAGCAGAGATGGTCGCGCAGTAAAGGTGCAACGAGTGCAGCGCGGCCGCCAGCGCGCGCATTTCGCACGCTGTCTCGCCGCGCGCGCACACTGCTTCCATGATGCCTTCTGCAACGACGCTGCGGGGTCACGGGCGTGCTCAGGCAAACGTACGCATACCACAGTCTCGACTCTATGAAATCCACATTTTGACTCTTTACGATAGGAGGTTTGCTTTAGTTTAGGTCGAAACTGATGAGGTGCATATTCATCTTTTAGCTGTTTAACGTAGGTTTCAACAAACAGCTAGACTAAACCCGATGAACACAAGAAATTCCAGTTCCAATTCTTCGAATACAAGAAACAAATAGGGAAAGTATAGTTCCCAATATTTTATTGATTCGGTTGTCGACCTTGAATCGAATCGAATATTCCATGTGTGGAGCTATTCATGGACACACTGTTAGCCAAACTAATTGAGAATAAATATCCAGTACGAAGGTACATACATAGTTAAACGTTACGATCTTGAGCCCAGATGATTTGCCTGTTATGACGTCAACTCGACCATTGTTTTAAACAAAATGCTAGCGATACGGATATACGTGCTTCATTGAAGTGCTATGAAGTGTGTCGAACTAAAGCAATTACCTAGATTGTATATTTATGAGATTCTTTATTATAAATTTAAATTTATGACCAAATGCCATCAGACCCACATTAACAATGTGTTTACCGTATTCTCGTTGTGAATTTCCCTAACCTTTAAATTACAAATTTGATTTCCTTCACTTGCTAATTAGACTAGGTCATCTGTATCTTAATCAAATATTTGGCCAAGAGTTTTTCACCGTAGGCGACATCTGGGGAAATGATAGATAAGATAGGTTGTGATATTATTCATGGAAAGTTATTTTTTCCGCTGATGATGATGATTGATGGAATATTACAACTTTATTTTTATCATTTTCCTATTTACAAAAAGGACTAAGAATTTTATCATACTCTGATTTGCTCAACGTCAAGCGATGGTTAAATTTTATCATTTTTCAAATATAAGGCAAGTTTCGTTTGAAGCTTAGAGAAACTACACAGAGAAATTAGAAAATTTGTGCGGTTTCACGTACCTACCACGATAATCATAAAAACGTCTCCCAATTGCTTACGAATCTATTATACGATCTTATTTGTTTAGTGTTCGTAAAAGTATGCATGTATTTAAATAAATAATTTGTTTGTTTTATTAGCATGCTCTTTTGTTGAACTGTTAAAATTTAACTCGATCATCATTCGACAACTTCATTATCAATCGACCTCCTGTTTTAGCGCTTTAAACAATGTTTCCCATAAGTACATACATACTATTGTTTTAATGTTTATCGTGTTCGGGACGATGACACAAGATTATTTTGAAAATAACAGCTCGTCGCATTCGCGTCATTCCTTTAATTTCCTTTGCGTAACAATGAAAACAAACTCACCTCCAAAAGTGTTGTACCGTTATATGATTAACTTCACAGATTTATGAAAACTCTTCGTTAAAAACCACAGCCGAACTCATGTACCACTGTATTCGTGCACACATTTCACTGGCTCATTAGTTTTAGATGATTAGGTTGGATTTAACGGCATCGCAATGGTTGTTTTTATTAGTCGAGACTTGTGCGATACGTCGCGGAGCATCGAAGCTTGTACGGTCGAGCTCACACGAACTGGATGTGTGCTACACGCACCCGCGGCGGTTTCGCTTATACTGAATCATGTGTTTTAATCGAGGCACGAGCCAGCTCGTCAGCCATCGCCGCCGTCGTCGCTGCCGCCGGCCGTCGCGTCAGACGTCGCGCCGCGTCTCTACGCGCCACTTCCCTCCACAACACTAGGAGTTTGAAACTTAAAGCAGATGGGGAAAATGTGACCGACGCCGACCCGCTTGCTGCATTTCAAGTTACTAGTTCATTTAAGTCGTGGCAACTGGTTGTTCTTCTAGTGTACTTTCGAATAATACTTAGATCAAGCGCTACGAGACTCGATATTGATGTGGACCGTTCGACGACCTCTTTTTCCTTGAATGGTCCTATCGCCGTTTCCTTTCTCAAGAAGTGCTTATTATACATACAACTATTAATGCAGTATTGGTATGTACATATGTAATGGAAGCGGGATTTTTTAATATGGATACCTACACATTCAAGAGAATGTAATTGTTATTATGAATGTAAAATTTTATTTCTACGCATAGTGTGTCTAATACTTTGCTATGTGGGACATTGCATTCGGTTCAGTGGTCAATTGGTGAAACATATCGCATAGCGTCACGATGTCATTAACTTGATTATTACAATAACAGTCATTGATCATGTAATCAAATTTTGCCACTATTGTGCAACAAGTGCGACGGTGATTATGGTTAGCCGTATACGTATGGATCCTGAATTCGAAAAATTGAAACAAGTTTCTATTGACCTACCGAACACGTAACTCTTTTCCATTAGAATTTTTAACAGTCAGTTCTCGTCAATAAACAAACTAATTTGTTTTTTCACTTACGTTTTAAAAAAAGTTAAAATAAACGTCGTTATAAAAAAAAAAATTAATTTCGTGTCGTGTCTCACGTTACGACAAGAGAACCAAATTGACAGGCGTTCGCGCTGATACAAAATTGAAATTCCGGACGCAATTCCTACCATTGGAAATAAACACCAGCAATATATTTACAGGCCAAATTAACGGTCATCGGGTTGTATAAATTTTGTCCTAAGGTATGATTTTCAACAAAGAATTTAGACACAAAATTGTATATCTTTGGTTGTCACCGTTCGTGACTGTGGTGTAAGGTGTATGGCACCGAGGTGTGCACACGCCGATGGGACAATGAGTACCAGTTGCGAGACGTTGATCCCCGTGTGACATGTATTCCTTCCATGCTTTTTGTTCGCTCTCACGCAACTCTCTCATTTAATTCAATACGCCTATCCATATTACGTGCAATTAAGTGCGTCCTTATATAGTGTGTGTCAATACATCCAACCTTAAACGTTGGTTACAATGACATGAATCCAAATGCTACTGGATAATTCTTCTAAGTTTAACTAAAATAGTAAAAATAAAACACATTTACTTTATAGTACAGTATTACTTTAATTTAAATGAATATTTGCAAATCCAATTTTAATTGTACGTACCTACATCAAAACGAAAATATGGAAGTATTTGTAGGTACAGTTGTGTAATTTTCGAAAATTGCAAGTACTAATTTTTCAGAAAACTTTTTGAAAACTTATGTTCTACGTTTTAAAAGTTTCATTTAACATGAATTATAAAATAAAATTATTATTATTATTATTAAAATTGTATAAACATAGCTAAATGTAATTTTGTAAACCCAGCTTGGCTTATTTTCACAAATTCTCATAGTAGAGTTCAGTATCTTCAATATTTTTTGACAAGTGTCTCTGTCAAATGTGGAAAAATATTATGAAAAATAATTCTTTATCTGATAATATTTTTTCAAAATCGAAATGTTTCTATGACCCAACACTATTTGTAGGTAAAAAGAAATTTGAAATTATACTGAATTAATTTCTGTAAAAATAATGGTCAAAATAGGTCGAAAGAAGATTGAGACACGTAATAACACGACAAGCTTAGAAATATTAGTGTATAAGTGATATTTACATATTAGTTAGCAAGATTGTTGTATCGTTCTATCATGATTAGGTTGGTCAGATGGTAACTATTGTTTATTACTTATCTTTGATAGATAAAACTACATGCTTAGGTCGGTAAATAATTAAAATGGTTATACACATACGTATATATTTACAATATCATTTGGAGTCTAGAAATTATCATCCCATCCTGAGGTTTCGTCTGGGGGTAACTTGTCTTTCGGGTACTTTTCGAAGTTGGACAGGTCGAGGTTGTTTGCAACGGGTTGAATCAGTGGCGCTTTGAGGCGCTTCTCGCGGAGTGCTGTCCAGTCGAAACCCAGGAACCATCTAGAAAAGTATTTTTTTTAATTTATAGGTACATGATGTAACTAAAAGGTCGATTTGCATTTTTGCTTGTTCTTCAATGTCATTTAGGTATGTGTTATATTAATCTTGCACAACTACCAAATTAGAACATTCTTATATAGACTACTTTTATATACTTTTTTTATAATAACAAGTGACGGGTCGCAAGCGACACGCCTATCCATAACAGTTGCAGTGTCACTCAGAGCTTCAAATTGTAAAGATTTAGGGGCACTGCCACTGCACCCGTCACTCTGAGACATAAGTTGACAAGTCACATGTGCTTGTAATTTCACCAACACCCTTACCCTTCCAAAACGGAACGCAGTAACGCTGACATTACTGTTTGACGGCAGAAATAGGTAAGGTGGCAGCACTTCTCTGGACGAACTCTTTCACAAGGAGAGAAGCTCTAATCTGCTACTTTATACGAGGGCTGCTGAGAAGTAACCTCTTTTGATTGTTACCAATTTGAAAACATATAAACTGGAAACTATAGATAGTGCCGCTCTTTTTTCAAAATTAGCGACACTTATTTATTACGGTTACGTCGGAAGAAAAATATAAATGTTTAAAAATTATCATCGTTTTATCAGGCTAATGTTCTTTCTACCAAATATAATAAGTGTATATCCTTGTAGGGCTATTGAAAATATTTTATACTTATACTTCGTTTTTTTCAAATTAGGAAAAACGTAAACAAAGAAGTGTTCCTAAATCCTTTTCTTTAAGAAAAAAGTGATAATGGATGACAAATGACATTTATTTTTAAAATAGGTAGGTGCATTAAGTTTAAAAAGATGGAGAAAGCTTTCGTTTAATCTTTATTCAAAACTACGAGTAAAAGAAACATAATATTTATATAAAAGTTAATAAGTTTGAGAATTTCGTTTCACAGCTTAGATTGCTTTGTTTACAAAATGACGGAAGGAAATGTCGCCTGATAAAAGATCAAAAAATTCCTTCTATCTAATGCTAAAAAAACGATGTATACCCATACTTCGTTTTTTAGATTACCATTCAGCCGCCCCATATATGAATATAACTTATTGACAGAACGAATTTGACGATTTGAACTCAAGACGTAAAATACTAAAACGAAAATACGTTGCCTTAAAAAATTGCTCAATGCCAACGCTAGTACATAGATATCGTTGCTCAATGCTATAATTTACGACAGTCATGCCAGTGACGATAAAATTTTTAAGGAAGAAACATTTGTCAGAAATTTCATTTCTTTTTGAAATTTTGTTATTCATAACTAACAACTAAATAAAATATAGTAAACCAAGTGCCAAATTTAATGAAAAACGCAACCCAGAAAATCATTGTTGTTGTAATAATATCATTGTTATAGCATATACTGAAAAATAGTCGTTGTAATATAACTTTATTTCTGTTTAAATCACAGATACATGGTGTAATTTTGAGACTAATAATTGCTGCATTTAATTGGTATAAATGAGCAACATGCTGAATTAATCGTTGATAACGTTTATGTCGCATATCGCGTTTTTTATCATTATTTCATTATTTAAACGAACGTTTTTTTATGTATCTTTAATAATACTAAATATATATTTTCATAGGTGTCGCATAATGCTCGCTTTGCAACAACGCAGTGTTTTTTTTTTCAAAAGTCTGGCCGGTATTTCGAAATTAAAAATTTACCGACTGTAATATTTTTCATTAATTTAATTTTTCAGCCGTTATTATCCCACTGCATGGCCTTCTATTCACTTTCTCCTCTCATCACGATTTAACGGCTATAGGCCAAAATTTCATATATAGGTATATTCGAGCATCTCGCTCGACTTTAATTCAGTTTTTTTTTTTCAATAAAGGTTGCGTAAGGCTGTAGTAAAGTCCATGTTAATTTAATTACTATTTCATCTATTTTTTATTTATTGAAATATAAAATTGTTTTGTTTGTTTATATTTTGACGACTTTCGTGGTTGAGTGGATTGCGCGCCGCGCCGGTTTTCATGGTGTCGCCATTTCTGAGGTCCGGGGTTCGATCCCCGGCGGTGATGTAGAAAAACTAACTTTTCTATATTGTCTCGGATCTGGGTGTTTGTGGTACCGTAATTGTTACCGATTTTCGTAACGCAAGTGCTACATACTTTGGGATCAGAGTAACGTATATGATGTTGTCTAATATTTATATTTATTCATGTTTTATTGTCACTTTGTGTGTAATTGGTATCAAAGTTATAGTCGTTTAATTTTTTAAAACTCATATAGCATTTATTGCATTCTATTAAATTTGTTCAGAAGGAGTGTCGGTGGATGTTTGGTCATATACGATTCTCATTGAGAATGTTATCTTAGGACGATAAAATAAATCTTATCTTAGCTTGTTATTAGGGTGAAGGTGTAAACACTGTCCCTCATACCGGGGATTCCAATTAGGACATTGCGCGTCATGACAATTTCAGTACCTACATGAAACTTGAAATTTTTGCTTTAAAAATAATAAATGATAATAAGTACCTACATGATTGCAGACCTATAACTGTGGTCTACATTGATAAGATATTTTATATGCTAAGTTCCAATTAATAGGGTGTTTAACAATGTAAGATCTAAATCCAACAAGTGAAATTTAGGGTAGATACGTACTTTTGGCTTTTAATGTCAGATATGCCATTCTTGAGATATCCAAGTCGTTCAGCCGGCACGGCGCGACATAGCTTGCGTATAAGCCACTGCGCAGACTTGGGCACTCGCGAATGGAAGGCTACGGAGTCGATGCCTCGCAGGATCATGGTGTAGGTCTTCATATGGTCACCGCCCGCCGCGCGAAACGGAGGCCTCCCTACCAGCAACTCATGGATGAACACACCCAAAGCCCAGCAGTCCACGGCGCGATCATGACCCTGATGGTTGCGAGGTAACTAGTATTAAGTCAGTTACTTTTTAAATTTTTACTGTAAAATCGGTAAAATAGGTAATATAGGTAATTGAACAAAACATCGGACTCTAAAATCTTTTGAAAGGGGCAAAAATTAATAATTAGACACCATGTATATTGTTTCAAATTTTAAAGTGGTCTGGACCCCGATTCAGAACTCTTTGATACCTTAACCGAATCGTTCGATTGGATATCGTTCTCGAATTGAAGGGCTCTTTCCGAGCTATTCAGAACATTCGAGTTAAAATGCTCGATTCGGATTCGGATACGACATTGTAATCCAACAACGTTTATGGAGTTCATCATCAGCCTATTGCAGTCCACTGCTGGACATAGGCCTCCCCTAATGCACGCCATTTCGCCCTGTTCTCGGCTTGACGCATCCATTTCCTGCCAGCAATCTTCCGCAGATCGTCACTCCATCTGGCTGGAGGGCGTCCCACACTACGTTTGCCAAGTCGTGGTCTCCACTCAAGAACTCGTTTACCCCAGCGGTTGTCGGTTCTTCGGCAGATATGTCCAGCCCACTGCCACTTCAGCTTGCTTATCCGAAGAGCTATGTCGATCACTTTGGTTCTCTGTCTGATAACCTCATTACGGAGTTTATCTTTCAGAGAAACTCCGAGCATAGCTCGTTCCATAGCTCGCTGAGCGACTTTAAACTGGTGGACTAGCCGTATCGTGAGTGTCCACGACTCAGCTCCGTACGTTAGAACTGGTAGGACGCACTGGTTGAAAACCTTTGTTTTTAAGCTCTGCGGGATGGGTGACGAAAAGACTCGACGGAGCTTCCCAAACGCTGCCCAGCCAAGCTGAATCCTCCTCCTGGCCTCCTTCTCGAAGTTATTTCTACCTAACTGCAGAATCTGCCCGAGGTAAGTGTATTCCGAAACAACTTCAAGAAGGTGACCATTGACGCAGATGGGTCTCGGATCAATGTGGTCATTGATCATGACTTTGGTTTTATCAAAGTTCATGCCAAGACCAATCCGCCGCGAGGCGGATGCTAGGCTGTTCAGCATCTGATCCAGTTCCTCCAGCGATTCTGCCATTAGGACTATGTCATCTGCAAATCGCAAGTGTGAGATGTACTCGCCGTTTATGTTAATGCCCATCCTTTTCCAGTCCAGCGTCTTAAACATATCCTCCAATGCAGCGGTGAACAGTTTCGGGGATATGACATCCCCCTGTCTCACCCCTCTGCGTAATTGGATAGGTTCAGGCTGCTGGTCCTGTACTTGGACACTCATGGTAGCAGCATCGTAAAGACATCTCAACACTTGTATATAACGATAGTCCACTTGGCACCGCTGTAAGGATTCCAGGACAGCCCAGGTTTCGACAGAGTCAAAGGCCTTCTCATAGTCCACGAAAGCTAAACACAGGGGCCGATTATACTCTTCGGACTTCTGTATAATCTGCCTCACTGTGTGTATGTGGTCTATGGTGCCATATCCTCCCCGAAACCCGGCCTGTTCCGGTGGCTGAAACTCGTCGAGTCTTCTTGCGAGGCGATTCGTGATGACTCTAGAAAACAGCTTGTAGACGTGACTCAGGAGTGAGATGGGTCGGTAGTTTTTCAGTAGAGTTTTATCTCCCTTTTTAAAGAAGAGAACTACAATACTCCTGTTCCACGCCCGTGGAGTTCTCCCGCAGTGAATGACCAAGTTAAAGAGCTTCTGAAGTTCCTGGATAATAGGAACTCCTCCAGACTTCAAAAGCTCCGAAGTAACTCCGTCTTCACCGGGGGCTTTTCCATTTTTAAGCTGTTTTAGAGCCAACACGATCTCGTCTTGACTGATTTCTGGCAGGTCGTCGGTATAGTGGCGCGTCAAGGTGGCTCTCAAATCGTGATTGTCACGCTGGACCCGAGGAGCATTTACAGCGTACAAACGGCCATAGAAGTCCTCTATCTCGGCGAGTATCTGCTGCCTTGACGTAACGGTTAGGCCATCGTGCGTTGTAAGCTTCGTCAGGTGGCTCCTTCCAAGCTGCTGAGTGAATACTTTGGACCCTCGGTTTCGCTCTATCGCCTCCTCAATGAGGCGTGTATTGGAGCTCCGAAGGTCACGCCGTACCATCTTCGCAATCTGCTTGTTTAGGTATGACCTCTCTGACGAAGTGTCCTGGATGTCATCGCGTCTTTTCGTCGTAAGTTGCAGAGTCTCATCCGAGAGTTTAGACTTCTTTCCCGTACGCTGCAACTGACAGAATTTGATGCCCTCGCTTCTCAGCGTCCCAACCACGCCTTGTAGGGCCTCGTCAACGTCCTCGGTGGGTTCCAGCTCGACGAATCTCGCTTCGAGAAGTTCATGGAACTTCTCGGAGCCCGCCATGATCTGGAGTGGATTAGGACGGAGCGTGGACTTCATCAAGCGGCTTCTTTCAAGTTTGACATCGATATTCAGAGAGCCTCGTACAAGTCGGTGATCAGATCCGGTGCTAAACCTGTTGATCACTGAGACATCTCTGAATATGCGTCTCTTGTCCGTCAGGATGAAATCGATCTCATTTTTAGTCACAGCGTCGGGGCTTCGCCAAGTCCACTTCCTTTGAGACTTCTTCTTGAAGAACGAATTCATCAAGAAGAGCCCCTCGTGCGCGAGGAAGTTGACTAGCGTTTGCCCCCTGTGATTCCTTACTCCATAACCATGCGGGCCGACTCGAGACTCGTCAAGATTTGGGAATCCCACTTTAGCGTTAAAGTCCCCCATAACAACGTTGAAGTGAGCCTTGGTGGTGTTGTGTAAGGCTTTCGATATGTCCTCGTACATATCTTCTACATCGTCATCCGAATGTGTCGAGGTCGGTGCGTAGGCCTGAATGATCTTCAGGCTATACCTTTTTGATAGCCGAAGGATCAGGTACGCTAACCTGTTCGACACACTGGAGATCTCTTCAACGTTGTTAGAGAGGACTCTGTTGACGAGGAATCCTATACCACCTTGGGATGTTTGATCACCCTCGCGGAAGTACAGTAGATGGCCCGAGTCTAGGGTTATGGTGTCCTCTCCCTCTCTTCGGACTTCACACAGCCCCAGAACATGCCATCTAATGTTCTCCAGTTCCACTTCCAACTGTGCAAGGTGTTCGTCAAGCCTAAGAGTTCGTCCGTTAAACGTAGCCAGGGTCAGTTGTTTTTGGTAGCCTGCGGTAGCCCGGGGATTCTTAGCACCCCCTACCCCGCCGGTACCATGGCCGCTACCATGACCAGGAATAGCGGGGCGACCGGGAACTGGGGGCCTTCGATTGGTTGTGCCGTCCATGAAGGGGGTTATTGCCCATAATCTCCACGCTGGGCATGCGGGTTGGAGATCGCAGGGCGCTGCCTTTGTACTACCGACGCTGCTGCCCGTCGGTAGCCAGCAGATTTGACAATTGTTTATGGAGTTAGTCGGCGAATATAGAATATAAGAAAAATGAAATCCTTTTATATACATTTTTAAGACTTTAAAGGCCTAAAATACAGGAATGCATTAGTCTCGCATTAAAATTAATAAAATTGAACAAAATCCAGACTTTATTTAAAATAATAAGAGATTTCCATAGTACATTCTTGCTTTGTAAACAATAGGACGTTCGGTAACTTTCATTCGATTACTGTGTTCTGAATAACGTTTGTAGCCATTGCCGGTCGAGAAATACGAGTAATCGTACGGATGTGACGTTATTTCGGTTCGGTTTCGAATACGACAGTTGGACGCTCGATTCGGTTATTGTGAATAAAAATTAAAAGAAATCGTACGATAGGTATGTAATTGAATCGTTCGACAACAGAGTTATCGTAAGGTTTTGAATCGACCTGCTGATTGATTTACCTTATTGAGTACAATCTCTGGTGCTACGTACTCTGGTGTACCCGCAAATGTCCATGTTTTGCTGTTGTCTTTCAACTCTTTAGCAAATCCGAAGTCAACCTAAAAAGTAAGTGAGTAAAGTTACATACATTGTTTCAGTCTGTTATTGTTTTCATTTCATTTCAATGTTATTTGGAGGGTGTTCTGCATATGTGCATCAACAAGACATATAATTTGAAAGGTGTATGTATAAATAACATTTTATCATATTGTTCCATCATATTGAGCAATGGTAATAATAATAACGCATACACTAAACATAGCTATGCACTAGGGAAATTTTGTGTCGCGGGTGCCATGGACACATACATAGACAACAACAAACTCACGAGAGAAATAAATGTAGGCTATACAAAAATTTCTCCCTGCCCGGGAATCGAATCTGTGTGGCAGTCTGGCACGGTAACTGTTCGGCCACGGACACAGTTTAGTGCAGACATTTAATCGTATTTTAATTTAATTATAGGTACATACCTATAATTAAATTAAAATACGATATACATATATCTAAACATGGTAGTTTCTTATTTTTAATGTTATCAAACTTACGTTTCCTAATGAAATGGAAATGGTTTTATATTAAACGTCATAAATTTAAAATTTCAACCAACATTGCCAACAATTTTAATTATGATTTAATAAATGTAAGTATTTTGAAATAGCACTAAATAAAGGATATACTTTTTTAATTGTTAAAAAAATTATTCAGAAAGGTCATTTTGTTCTCTTCATATTTTTGTTTTTGTATGATATCAAGTGACGAGACGAACATGTCGTGCACCGTTCGCTTACTATCGCAACACACGACTTGCTCGTGGCGTCTCTTCGTATCATGAAAAAAACTACGCTCTAGTTACGTACCAATTTAATATATCCATTTTTATCGAGCATTAAATTTTCAGGTTTAAGATCTCTGTAGACAATGTTCCTTGCGTGGAGATATTGGAAGGCTTCAACGACACACGCCGCCATAAACCGTGCTACATTTTCAGAAAAGAAATGTCGTTTCTGTAGAATTGTCCACACGTCTCCGCCCATGACAGCCTCCATCAAGAAATAAATATATTTATCGTCCTTAAATGTCCGGTATAATCTGAAAAAATACACATTTCATTCACTCTGTTCTGTTGTTTGTCGTTGTTTACTTGAGTCACCATTTTCTTGTTAAATTTCTATGAGCATGTGTAATATGGAATTGATATATATACACGTCGACATAATTGTTGCAGATAAGAGAATGGGAAACAGACATTTCATAGAATTATGTACTCATAAACATTTATTAATTCATTAATTCATTTTGTTGAAAGGAATAACGTAGTCGTAAGAGATATGTGTTGATTATAGAATGGTTTCGATCCGTCCGTATCCGAAATGTCGTAAGTTAATTCTACTCGAAATGCTAAACAACTGTCTCGGAGGAACCTTATCCAATGGTACGAAATTTCAAATGTATTTTTAAGCCTTAAAGACCTGATAATACCTAAATAATTGATTCGTGCGCAAAAATGTAGGTGTCTGCCATGGGGTCTAAACAGATTTTCGTACTTACCTGCATATGAAGGGGCTGTTGCACGCTACCATGATGTGCTTTTCGTTGAAGACGTGTTCCTGTTGTTGTTGCTGCACCATCTCGATTTTTTTAAGGCACTTGAGAGCGAACGTAAGCGATGGGTTCGGTTTGTACTGTACCAATTCCACGCGTCCGAACCCGCCAACGCCCATTGTGCCCACAATTTCCAGGTCTCTTAGTTCCACGAACTCGTATTCTGCGATATGTTGTCAAATTCAGAATGGCGACGGCAAATAAATCAAGTTTCTTCGGTGCAATTAATTAATTATTAATTATATAATTAATATTTTAACCACTTCTGTTTCAACTGTTTGTCACACATTTATCACTTACCTACTCTTTATCTACTGATTTTTAAAAGAATAATTACCGCTTTTAAATACTCGTGGCTCTTGGGATGGTCGAGATCTAGTATATCGTTTTTTCAACTCCTCTAAATTGCCAAGTAGTTTTGTGAAAGGCCTGCGAATTATGAATTTAATTACTTACTTTAGAATTTCACGATACTATTCTACATTTAAAGAAATTCTAAATTAGAGGTTTATTTAATCTGTGATAAGTACACGCGGTCCAATGTCAAGCACTCTACGCCAGGTGGCTGAGCTGTGACGGTGGCAAGGCGGCGGTCTTCATGCAACAGCGCCTGCTCGCCAAAGAACTCCCCGCGGCCGAGTGTACCCACGTATTGCTCAGCTTCGTTGCCATCACGCTTTGTAACCATTACTTTGCCGCCCCGGATGATGTAAAACTTGTCTCCGCGATCGCCTTGGCGGACAACCGGTGTGCCGGCTGAGAAAAATTCCTGGAACGAACTTCGCGACATTAGCCAGAAGTCGACGTACGTAGGGACAGGAAAGTAGGAACGTTTTAGTTTAGACGTTTATGCGGTTGTACGCACCCTTTTCAAAAATTCTGAAAGTTGGGCTAGTATTACAGGATCGATGCCTTTTAAAAGAGGCACCGAAGACAAGAAGCGCATGTTGTCCTCATGTTCCTGGCGACCGCTGGTCACCATGATCTTTTGAAACACTCGTCTCTCCAACATCCATACCTTTGCCTCTGTTGTACCTACGAAAAGCCATTTCAATGAAATTACATAGGTACATTACAACAACAGCTATGCATGAGCTAACAAATTTCCTAAAGTTTCTGATAATTTGGGAATTCGTTATAGACCTTATATGACCAGGGAGTCGATTCAAAACCTTACGATAACTCTGTTGTCGACCGATTCGATTTGATATCGTACGATTACTTTTCATTTTTATTCACAACACTCGAATCGAACGTTAAGCTGCCGTATTCGAAACCGAATTGAAATAACGTGACACCCGTACGATTACTCGAGCTTCTCGACCGACAAAGGCTACAAACGTTATTCAGAACAGTTATCGAATGAAAGTTACCGAATATCTTATTGTTTACAAAGCAAGAATGTAATATAGAAATCTCTTATTATTTTAAATAAAGTCTGGATTTTGTTCAATTGTATTGCACATTTTAATGCAAGGCATTCCTATATTTTAGGCCTTTAAAGCCTTAAAAATGTATGTAAAAGGATTTTAATTTTTCTTCTAATCTATTCACCGACTAATCCGTAAACGCTGCTGGGTAACAATATCTTATTCGAATTCGAATCGATCTTATTCGAATTCGAATCGAACGTTTAATTCGAATGTTCTGAATAGCTCGGAAAGCGCCCTTCGATTCGAGAACGATATCCAATCGAACGATTCGGTTAAAATATCGAAGAGTACTGAATCGGGGTCCTGACCCCAATCCTTTTACATACATTTTTAAGATTTTAAAGGCCTAAATAAGGGAATGCATTAGTCTCGCATTAAAATAAATTATTAAAATTTAACAAAATCCAGATTTTATTTAAAATAATAAAAGATTTCCATATTACATTTTTGCTTTGTAAATAATAGGACGTTCGGTAACTTTCATTCGACAATTGTATTCTGAATAGCGTTTGTATATAGCCTTTGCCGGTCGAAAAGTATAAGTAATCGTAATCGTCATTTCGGTTCGGTTATTGTGAATAAAAATGAAAAGAAATCGTACGATATTTAATCGAATCGGTTGACAACAGAGTTATCGCAAGGTTCTTAATCGACCTGCTGGACGCTGTTGGAGCTGTCACGCTACAACAGTTCAACAATTTTTCGCAAAAGAACATACGGAAAGCTTTCCATTCCATAATAAGAAAGCGACAAGCCTCCTTGATGCAACGGGTGCGCACTATCACCAACAGCCTCCTGAGCTTATGTCCGTTTACTGAACGGTTTAACTCACTGTACGTATGTGGTACTCTCTGCTTGGGCTGCCAAATAAATATACCTACGTATAATGCAATGTAATGTACTTACTAACATGGTTTATAAATTTCGTACTAATTGCATATGGATTAAGGTTCGAAATGAATGCTTATTTTTATTATTACTATTATACTTACATGTTATGGACGCAAATCGTTTGGCTTTGTACAAAATAGCGAGTTCTCCAAATACTACGCCTGCGCCGAACTTTTTGACAACTTGACCCCCTTTGAGAACTTCAAACTCTCCGTAAGCTGAGATAAATAAATGGCTTCCACTTTCGCCTTCCCGAATAATGAGACTACCCACCGCATAATTCTTGGGACTCATGGCATCTACCACAACTCTAAGTCTTTCCTCGTCCATCATATTTTTTACGAAATCGTTAGCCATGATTGCTTTCTTTATCTGTTCAATTGACCTGTGCAAGAAAAGTGTAATGAATTTTTACATAAGAAGTCGGTGTTGTATGGAATATCCGGCATTGTTAAGTAAACTTACTGTTCATCTTTTTCATATTTTGGTAGTTCGGTTTCGGCTGATCGCGCACTCTCGAACGGAGCGAGTGGTTCTAGAATACCTCGTTTACGTCGCGGTGCTTCGGAGAGTTGACTGGCATCACTATCTCGCGTAGGTTTCAAATTTGTGTCATCGGCATCACTATTTCGAGCAGATTTCAAATTTGTGTCATTATCTGAATCTATGCTCTGTAAGGCCTCAGAGTCTACGCTTTGCGCACTCATGTCACTTAGCTTTTTCGTAACCTGGACACACGAAGGTCCAGGTTCAAGTGTAGATAGGCTGATTGACGATGTTTGGGAGCGACCATTTTGATTAACATCTTTATGAAAATTTGCCGGTGGTGTCTGTAAAATACATTGTTGTAATACATAATTTATATATTTTCTTTAATTAGTGTTGACTTGGTTTAGTAACTAATTAAACGTTTGTTACATTTGAGACATTTGGTACCTTGTTGTCGTTCATGTTTTCGATACAAGGTTCAAATTACCTTTACAAAATGTTGATTAATTTTCTTTCGAATTTATATCAGCACAATTGACGATTCTCTTTTACCGACAGTTACTCATATAAGTATCGGTTAATCCGGAAGTGCGTAAGTAAACTATCTATAGGTATCTATACTGACATGCCTTCTTTAGATAACTATTCGGTTATAGTCTTGGTATTGCACAGACAGTCTTGGTCTTGCTACAAGAGTCTCGCAAGTCCTGCTATTACCCATTGTTACTTACGAAAGTATCGTATTCTATCAGATATTCTTATAAAAAGTGTCCATGAAGGTTGCTTCGAATTTTAGAACAATGCAAAAGAGTAAGTAGGTACCACGGAAGTGTGGTAGGTACGTACGTTTTGATAGGCATAGTGAATTTAATTTTTATTGAATGTCAGAATGTTTCACCATCATGATATTCAATTATTTTTGTGAAATTACTTCCGATCGAAAGAATTTTTTCTAGGTGTTCGATCTTAGTATTAATATAATTATAAGAAACTTTATATTAAAAATTATCAATGAAATAAAACAGTCCATAAACTACATTTTTGATTTTACTTGCCTATTACAAACTTCCACATATAAACATCAAAACAATAAAACGATATTTTTCTGATGCTACTTACATTTTTTACAGGTTTAAATAACTGTTAAATGTTAAATATCATATTACATTTTCAGGTGCCTATATCTTACACATTAAACGTGGAAAGTTTTGCGAAAGTAAAAAAAGTTTTCAAAGGTATGATTTTTTTATTTAATATTTTTAAAGAACTCTCTACCATTGTCGACGCAAAGTTTCATGTGTCTGAACCTATTTTCGAAACACGTTTTCCAGTCCGCCTCTTTTATGGTCTTTTTAAACGTGCTAGCGCATCTTCCGGCGATGAAAACTGTATCCCTTTGAGTTGATTTGTTATTTTAGGACATAGAAAGAAGTTACACGGTGCCTAATCAGAGCTGCACAGGAGGGTGACTTAAAATTTTAACCAATATACGGTTCAGGAAGTACTTCGTTTTTAGTGCCGAGTGCGCGGGCGTGTTGCCATGGTGAAGCAGTAGCTTTTTTTATGATACTAGGTGACGGGACGTCACCAAGCGTCACGCCTGTCCATAACAGTATGACGTCGTCGGCACGCATCGGAAAAGTTGCCTCTCCGAGCAACTGCGTCGGCATTACTACCGACAGGCCGGTGCTTGCGGTCCGTGTGATGCGGATCAGTGGACGCAGTTGTATAAACTTCTGTACAAAGAATACAAAAATCCGTATAATGCGATCCGTCCGATACGTGCGCTGCGGATCTGTGGACGACTAAATCTTCAGTTTTTTTAAATAAAAGAAAAAGTTTATCTTCGGATGCGTTCTGAATTTACACCTCATCAATTTTTATTTTGCTTGTATTTTTATTTTGTCTGAATAAGTGACTATTGAAAATGTAATTTTAGTTCTTCTACGAATTAAAATAATTTGATAAAATTTTGCTCTGATCCATTTGACAATTGGTATGCGGAGGCCTTAAGAGTGATTGATAGAAGCTTGTGATGAAAATAGGTTTATAGCCATTTTCAAATATGGCCGCCATATAAGCGTTTGTAGGCGGCAGAAAAAATTGCTCTAATTCGACTGAAAATTGACACGTGAGGGGTCTCTATGGGTGTTTAATAATAATTTGGAATAAAAAATATTTTTTGTCATATTTCAATATGGCTGCCATACAAACTTTTATGGCGACAGATAAAAATTTGCTCTAATTCGACTATAAATTGGCATGTTGGGATTTCTATGGGTATTTGATAATAACTTGCGGTCAAAATTAATTTTTCCATAAAAGCGTTTTCTGAATTAAAAAATATTATAATCTGACTGAAAACCGTAATTTGGAGTAAAAATGTTGTTTCCGTCGTTTCTCGAAATAACCGCACATAAGCGTACTTTTTCATTATAATTGGCTGTTGAAAAAACTTGCTTTTGCTCGTAATGAAAATTGGCACGAAAAGATTTCTAGCTTTCTAGCATTGTCACATAATAATTTGTGGTTTATAAATATTTGCAATTTATAAATATGGCCGCCATTAAGAAGCTATTTTCATTTTTTTAAAGTAAAGTCTAGAGGCCGTAGGCCGAGGCCCAGCGGAGGGCAAAGCCCGAAGCGTTCGCTCGCCAACCTCACGTAGGTAGTACCTATATGGAGGCTCTATTACGAGTACAAGATCTAATAATTGTTAAAAATAAGTGGAAATAAGATGCTTATAGCGTTGTTGTAACTCGACCGTACCTCTGTTAGATTCCTTGTTCTTGAAAGCTATGCCAAATATTAGGGAAAAAACTTAGAATAATAACGCATAGAAACCTAGCCCGCACACGCTAAGTGAGGCAAGTTAGAGGGTTCCAAACGCGTCCCAGGAGCGCGCGGGCTGTTAGTGCTCAAGGTCATATTGCACCGCGAACAGCTCCAAAATTTTTTGCTAAAAATGACGAAATGTGCGGTAAATGGGTGTAAAAATACAACAGACAAACATAAAATAGACACTAACATCGCATTCCACAAGTAAGTAATGCGTTTCAACTCATATTTTTATGTAAATATTCACTAAAACAGAAAAATAATTTCGCGGCAACAAGATGCGAAAGTGTTGCAAAGTAACGAATTTTTTTTCTCCCCATTTTGCTATTCTGTATCAAAATAATTATATTACGTAAATTTTAGTGGTGCCTGTAATTTAGATTTATTTGCGCATCTTGAACTAATATTTACTTTAATAAACATTAAATGTTTTCGTTAACTCCTGTAAGTGATTGGGACACTTAATTATTTTATAATACTTTTAACGGCTCTGCGTTCATGCTTTATTGAATAATTATTTATTTTAATTTTATTTGAATTGGAGCACATATTGCAACAAATTTACAGTACTTATATATTTGTTTCTACTATAGTGTTGGCACCACCAGTACAACTTTGATAGCTTATTATATGTCTTTCTTTTCGTAACTCAAGCGAAATATTTTTTATTAAAATATTTTATTTTCTTAAAAGGGGAGCATTCTTAAGCGATTTTTTAATCTATTTTAACAGTTATTTTCTTTAATGTTTGCTTATGGCATTTTCGGTTTTAGGTTTCGAATATGGCACTTATTTCTAAATCCAAGATGCGGGCGCGATTTTTCGAATAATGGCAAGTTGGGTATCGTTTTCGAGATGTTTGGGAATGTTCAATACAAATATGGCACTCATTTCTAAATCCAAGATGGCAAACACGACAGTTCAAACAAAAGCAATATTCGTAATGAGCACCCCCAAATACCTCGAAAACGATACCCAACTTGCCATTATTTGAAAAATCGTGCCCGCCATCTTGGATTTACAAATAGTGCCATATTCACATTGAGCATCCCGAAATACCTCGAAAATGATACCCACATAGCATTTTTTTGAAAAAATCGTGCCCGCCATCTTGGATTTAGAAATGAGTGCCATATTCGTAATGAGCATCCCCAAATACCTCGAAAATGATACCCATATTGCATTTTTTTGAAAAAATCGTGCCCGCCATCTTGGATTTAGAAATGAGTGCCATATTCGTAATGAGCACCCCCAAGTACCTCGAAAATGATACCCATATTGCATTTTTTTGAAAAATCGTGCCCGCCATCTTGGATGTAGAAATGAGTGCCATATTCGTCATGAGCATCCCCAAGTACCTCGAAAATGATACCCATATTGCATTTATTTCAAAACTCATGTCCGCCATCTTGGATTTAGAAATGAGTGCCATATTCGTAATGAGCATCCCCAAATACCTCGAAAAGGATACCCATATAGCATATTTTGAAAAATCGTGTCCGCCATCTTGGATTTACAAATAAGTGCTATATTCGTTTTTCATCGACAAAACCGAGCACATCTGTAGGCACCTGATCGACAATGTCGGGCAAATCTGTAGGCACCTTTAACTTAATGATGAGTTAAGCAAGATACAATTTCCCCACTTTTGAGGGAAATGTTATTCCATGGCATCATTATTTGTATATTTGTGTGCGTGCCGACGAGCGTAGTTACAAGTTGCTTACGCCTACATGAATTTGGTTTTTGCCTCACTTGTGACAGTTCGTTTGATATGAAACTATCATTCTATGCGTTATTATTCTAAGGGAAAAAATTGGTAGGTCAAGAGCACGTCATGCTTGACATTTTGTACTTTGGACTGTTCTTACCGTAAGCGGCATAGAGTTGGATTTAAATCGTAGGTGTCAAACTTGACGTGCTCTTGTGTACAATATAATATAATAACAATGCCAGACAATTATACCAATTTTCTGGTCTCAAACGGATAACTACCTCAATCACATTCATTAATCATAGCTACAAAAACTTTTTAAAATTTATACAGACGCTAAATAATATGATATTTCAGTTGTTAAATACGACATTTCTTCTATTTATTGAACGTTAACATTCGTTACTGCCAGCTGGTCAAGCTCTGGGTATGACGCATCCTGCAGCATAAGCACACCCCGTAATCTATTGCTAAAAACGCGCCGCAGGCCGAGCCTGAAGGGTATACGGCACGTATATTTACATAACCATCTATTGTACAAAATATAGAGCAGTTTGAGCATACCTACAATAATTGCTGTCCAAAACGGTTACCACCCTGGACTGCCATGCACAGGTTTCGGGTTGGATTCCCAGGCCGGGAGAAATGGCATACATTTATTTCTTATATAATTAGTGGTTGTCCATGGCACTCGCGATACAGAGTTTTCCTAGTGTGGGGCTATGAATGGTGCGTTATTATTATTTTGATATATATTTTAGACTCTGGCTTCTCCCATGGCCAGAGAAGAAATAAATAACGAGAACGGACACTCTCCGCCCCTCCCTAGCTTTAGATACCGCACCACGTCCCGCATATTGATGGTCACATTGACTGAACGAGCTAGGCTAGCCGTTTTCGCTCTAAGACGGCTTTGATATTTGAATATACTTTTCATTTATTCAATACGAAATTTGTACGTTAATTTATAACATCATTTTACGTTACTATTTATAATGGTCGTGAATTGTGCTGTGTACGGTTGTTCATAATCATCTAAACGGGTTATAGAGAGTGTCTATCGTTTTCTGAAAGATGAAAGTAAGTAAAAAAATTTATGTCTGAGACTCATTCAGTTATTGTTTTCTTTAGTGCAGAGTAATATATAATACAGATTTATTATATCAATATAATAAGACGCCATAACTTCCTGAGCTAGACAAGGGTTCTCGGATTTTCAACTTGTGTTGCCGATAAATATTACGTAGTGAATATACCTAATTATTAACTAGGTAGTGTTAAACTTGGACACGCAATTTCAAATACCTTGTTACCTTATTTAAAGGTACCTGTCCAAAATATAAACTTTTTAAGTGCTTTTAATATATATTTTAAATAAATCTTCAATATTATTATAGTTAGTGAATTAATAAAAAAATTATAAATTTATATCGATATAAATAAGTAATGAACATGTGTAATTATAAGAATTCCATAAATAGAATAACGAAAGATAACAGATTCGCATTAGAATTTTCGCTATGTTAATAATACCAGCAAGTAGCAAGCAGTGATGGGTAACCCTGCCACTTCACGCACACATTTGCGCGTGTGCAGATAGCGCCTTGCTGTATGTAGTAGTAGTAGGCAAATAATTTTCGGCCGTTTTGTGGAGTGTCTGGGGTGTGCCATGGTCTAAAAGATTAATTTATTATGCGTGTACGTTATTATTATTATTATGGTTCGTCTAATAGTCGCAGTGCTTGTCACAAATAGATCAAAGTCATAATCGGCGCTGTACTTGTTGTAATATGGTTTACAACCACGAAATATGAATGTATTGTGTGGGTAATTTAATTAAGACGTCGCCGCCGCCGTCTCGAAGTTAGTGTGTTATTGCGAAGACTAATTTTCGACAGTAATACCGGACAGTCAATGTTGCCATTAGGCAGATTAGATATAATTTATTTATTTATTTATTTATTTATTTATTCAATATTGCGAGTGGGCTCACAGAGCGTATCCAAAACACCCACAAGCTTAGGCAACGTTACAAATTATTGATAAAGAATTGCGATACAATTAAAATAAAATAAAATTATAGATACAATTTAACTTACAAATGTCAAAACCTTAACCTACTTAGTATCTATTTTCCAACACGTAAAAAGTCATTATTTAAACGCGAACATATCGCGTTCCTAAGAATTTGTCCAAAGGAATCAGCAAATAAGTCCATGTCATAGTGGTCAGCGAGCATATCTCCGATGAGCGTGAGTGCCCGCGCGGAGGGCGCATGCGCAGCGCGAACGAACGGTGCGCACTGCCGGCCGCTGCAGCAAGCGCAGCCGCCTACGCGGCGTCACTATCCCAGCCTCATCCCAACTAATGCGAGAGGGCACCGGACAGAATGCTAAATTTCTCGAGAATATCTGGACTATCGATTTTATTATGAACGATTGATAGGTAGTGTAGTACAGTCAAGAGCACATCAAGCTTGACACTTTGAACTTTGGACAGTTCTTATTGCAAGCGGCGTAGAGTTAAATTTAAACCTTTAATGTCAAGCTTGACGTGCTCTTGACCGTACTAGCATCCATTTTCGCCTAAATGCAAGTGTTTCTAAATCGACCATAGCAGTTACAAATAAGGAGGGGTAGCGAAACGGATAGTACCCATAAGTTCTCTTATATAACCATCGAGCAAATTTACGTTGAAGCCTTTCCACCATAAGGTTATATTTATTTTCATGAGGATCCCAAATGATAGCGCCGTATTCGAGTTTACTGCGTACATACGCATTATACAAAACCTTTGCTACTCTACTGTTCTGGAATTGTGAAGCAATTCTCATAATAAAACCCAAGGTTTTGCTAGCTTTCTTGCACATTTCAGTCACGTGAGTATGAAAATCCAGTTTGTCATCTAATATTAAACCTAGGTCGCGAATGTTATTAACTCTATCCATAGGAGCGTCATTTAAACCATATCTAGTAAAAAGGGGTGATCGTTTACGCGTAAAAGTTATCACTTTGCACTTATTTTCATTTAGTGGCAATCTATTGACTCGACTCCATTCGGATACGGCGTCAATATCACATTGGAGTGCCTCAGCATCTGCCGCCTTACTAACCCTCGTGAAGAGCTTTAAATCATCCGCGAATAGAAGACATTTGGCGGATCGCACATAGTGTGGTAGTTCATTAATCATGAGTAAAAATAGCATTGGCCCCAGGGTACTTCCCTGACTCACTCCGGATCTTGTACAGTATTTAAAAGACTCATAACCATTAACTCTAACATACTGGTTTCTCCCACCCAAGTAACTCGCAAAAAATTGCAGAAGTTTGGGCGTAAAGCCTGAAGCTGCCAGTTTCTGTAATAATATGTCATTATCCACAACATCAAATGCCTTTTTAAGGTCGAAGTAAGCGGCGTCTACTTGTCCTCCCAAATCCATTTCAGTGCATGTATAATCAACTAGAGACACGAGGTTGGTATTTGTCGATCTAGCTACGCGGAAGCCGTGTTGACTATTGTGAAGGATGTTGCGGACTTGTATAGTTATGTGGGAGTTTAATATTATTTCAAATATTTTACCATAAACCGGGAGTACTGCGATAGGCCTAAAGTTTGTGATGTTATAGTCAGTTCCTGGTTTAGGTATAGGTGTCACTCTTGAGCACTTCCATCGCTCCGGGTAAATGGAATGAGTTAACGAAAGATTATAAAGATGAAGCAGTGGCGTTGTAAGCACAGATCAGGGATCTTGGTTTGACCCTGAATTCGCGGTTCAATTTTAAAGACCATATTCTAACAATTTGTAAGAAGGCACACCGAACTCTGAGGTTTATTATGAGAACGTCTTATGCTTTTGCTGACTCAAAAGTAGCATTGATCCTGTATAACGCATACGTACGCAGTGTGTTAGAATTCGGAGCAATTGTATGGGATCCTCGCGAGTCTATATATATCGAAATGATAGAAAAGATTCAGCGAAAGTTTGCAAGATTTATTTATAAAAAGTTGTACAATGTTTATCCGTATCTGTTCCCTTCTATGTTCGTATTTGGAATGACCGGATTTGACAGCCTTGTACTGAGGCGTAAACTAATGCTCATAATGCATTACCATGCGGTTTTGAACGGTGGGGTTGACAACTTGACAGTTGTGTCTCGTATGGGTCTGTTTGTCCCAGACCGATATCTGCGTGGTGGTGGTGCTACGTAGTGCAGAGGCGCGTACGTCCGTTATTCGCGACTCTTCCGTCGCGCACCTGCAGCGGCGCACATGCACCCACGGTTAGGGCGACCTCTTTGCTTAACCAATTGCTCGCACTGCAGTCGCGTGCCGACGTATTCGGAGACAGTTCGAAGCAATTTTCCAAATATGCCGTATTATTCCTAAATGAATATTTATGTAAAGCAGAATAATAATATAAATTGTATTATATAAATTATTATTATTACATTTCTTTGACTAGCATATAAGTGTTTTGGCTCATGCTGTGAACTTATTATGTAATTATTATAATAAATAAATAAATAAATAAATGACAGATATACAATCTTTAGCCAAGAAAACGGGAATCCCATCTGGGCCACCAGCTGAGTGCGATTTGAGTTTCCTTACAGCTTTCCTTAAATCATCCTGGGAAATTTCACCGATAGATACCGTCGTCGCGCGCGGCACGAAACCTGCCACTCGCTCTGCCTCCGCAGCATCTAGCCTTGGCATTCCAGTTAAGAAGACAGAGTTGAAATAATGAGCAAAGGCATCCGCAGCCGCCCGCCCTGAGACCTGATCGCCGTTGTACATAAAATATTCATTTCGTTGGCGCTGTGTTTTCTTGTCTTTAATATATTTCCAAAATTTAATAGGATCATCAATTATATTTTTTTCAACTGACAGCATGTGCTGTCTGTAGGCAATGTCAACTAAAAATTTTACATGACCTCTATAATATTTGAACATTGTTCTATTAAAATTTGAATTATTGCGTTTAAACCTTTTCAAATGAAAATATTTATTCTTGATATTACGTATTATTTCGGGCGTGTACCATTTGGGATACACATACTTTTTAAGAGATCTTGAACATATATTTTTTTGAGGAACATAATTATTAAAGCACGCGTACAAATTATTATAAAATATTTCTGTGGCAATATCTACATCTTTAGTAGTCAACAGATCCGACCGATCTAACTGGCCCAAAGCGACGTAAAGCGCCTCTAAGTCAGCCCCGCGCCAATGCCAGTCAGGACAAAACCCTGGGCGATTCACGGGTTACAGGACAGGGAGCGCAAAGACATTGCCTCGTGTAAACGGTACTGTTATTTCGAGTGGGGGATGGTAATTATCCGCAGGGACAAAGGACTCCACTGCCATGGTGACGGTCACACAGTCGGATGCTGTATTACTTAGTACAAGATCTAATACTCCATTAAAATGATTGTGAACGTTATTATGCTGATACAATTTACAGAAATCACAGAAACAGTCAAATTGAGTGTTGACTAGTGAGCTACAGGAATTTAAATTGAAATCTCCTAAAACGATTACATTCGTGTCAGGAAATAAACAGATTGCATTTTCAATGCATGTCAAGACGCTCAGATATTTCTCAGAGTTGTAATTTGGCGGTAAATATACAACACAACACAAAAATTTAACATTTTTCCAAGTAATTACTGCAATTATGAGTTCCATGTCATCTGTCAGTCCGTCAATATTAGTAAGAAGTCGTATTGAGAAACAATCACGTACAGCCAGGAGAACAAACAAACGTCATTCAATTTGCGACGCATTTGAAGAGGTAGAAAGTGATACCGCTTGCACCGGTACTCATAGCTTAGAGACTATTTTCCGGCTTTAGTCAAGAAAACGCAGAAATCGTTTTTGTATGTTCAACCCTTTATTTATAAACAATGTACTGCGGATTCCACACCTGAGATGCGTGCTCGAGAGAGAGGACTGCACACAAAACCGCAGTACTATTATAATGTTAGAGACTAAGTCATTGGATATACGTATCACGAAATCGAGGATCCTAGAAGCCTTACTAGCAATATGATCATTATGGTCCTTAACGATTAATTTGCCATCACGTATAACACCAAATCCGAAGAAATGCTTACGTACTCTGGTCACATTGTGGTTGTGGAAAATATAATTGGATTATATTTTATTGGTGTTACGTGTAAATGTCATACAAAACCACTTTGATACTTTTTATCTTATTCAGAATGCAGTATTGTTCAAACCGCAAAAATTCTTGCTACAACAAGACCAAGACAGATTTTGGGCAACGTTACTATCTATATAATTACACCAATTAATAGTGGTTATCTATAATACACATCTCCATTGAATTCTTAAAGTAAACGTTATCTAATTATTAACTTATCGAGATTACGTTCGCGATTACAACTACTAAGCAGAAATAATTGATTCATAATAAAATTAACGTTGAACATAAAATCAAAGATCATGTTGAAAACAACGCAACAGATACTTTTTGTCTATTATGAATTTTGAGAGTTTGAGCACTAGTTAGTCTCTTTACGAAGTAATTAATGCTTTATGTATGGTAATCATGCATTAAATCAAATTTGTACGAATAAGTGAGTATATGATTTAACTACGACTAAATAAAATTGGCACAAGTTTATTATTGAGATGCATCACTATTCTGTTAGGTAAGTAGTTGTATGAAGTCCTTTCTAAAACACGATATATTCATAAAACACTTGATTTTGAAACATTGGATAACGAAAACATTACATTGATCTCTTCTTTTATAAAGTTTTGTTCAGTTAGGGCTACTTTAATACATAGCATTATCGAATTGCTTAATTGAAGTACTTACAATTGTTCGGGGCGTCGAAGGTTGCTTTGGTGGCACATTGCCAAGATTAAAACCGCCTTTCTTCCTTCGAAATGGCGGGCACAACACCATTGTTTCGGAGACTAACTCGCATCAACAGAAATAAATAATTATAATGTGGTGCGGGCTTACGGTGTTCCTACGCGTATACACTGCAGAATCGGCGCACGAGCACTACTTATCGCGACGGCCGATAATCTCACCATTCCGATTGTTTTAATTACTCCGTACTGAGGAATGATTAGGTTCTGTTTATCAAGGAGCATTTTATCTTATCGTCGCAAATAATAGTATATTTGTCATTCAATAACTATTATTTGTTCATATACAGTAGAAATAACGTGCATTATTATGCATGTAGCAATATGTAGCGTAATAACCTAATAACACAATGCGAATAATCCTGGACCAAGCGAATAATGGACACGTCTATTAGTTTTACATTTTTTAACGACTATTTACCAACGTATATATATATTTATTTTAGCTAACACTTCACTTTGGTTTCAGTTAACTTTCTATAAAAATTGAATTACTATTTCGCTTCGCATTTATATATTAATGCACGTGACTGTACTAAAGTATTCTTTAAATATTTCAGCCGCGACTAATGGGAGTGGCGTTTTAAATCATTAAACTCATAATATGCGATAAGAGCCAGCCAACTTCGTTATACTTGCCGTAGGCATTCAAATATTGTTTTCCAAGGAAATTCGATAACTACGATATTTCGATACATTTTTGGCAATGAATGTATTATTTTAAACTTTAGTTTTATGGCGCGTGTCCATTATGCCGTAAACGGTACGGTATTTATCGTGAGACGACTGTCGTTCTAGCTCTTCCTGTTGTCACGACAGTCTGTCGTCGTAACGTCAAAAAATTGAACGTGAACGACAGTTAATCGTGTTGTTCTATGTGTGAACATCTTCATTTAAATGTACAAGACACGAAACTTTAAACTGCGCGACTATCTGTCGTCACGACATTATGGCAACGCGCCTTAGGAAGGAAAATGCAAATTAATTTCGTTGTTAAGGAAATCCTAATAAAACATTCAATTCCGTACTATAATTTATTAATAACGTAAATGAGTACACAATGCCAAAGGCTTTCATTAAATGATTCACTTCATTCAATTTTCACAATAAAAAAAGGTATTTACAATAAAAGAGAGAATCAGCTCTGCAACCTACTTGAAATTGCCACACGAGAAAAAATCCTTATTCATCGATTATTTATCACAAATCGTATGAAGGGCTCGCTGTGCACCTGGCTCGAAACAAAATTGTTTAAACTTATCGCACTCCTCTCAAAGGTACCCGTGCAACAATAAAATGTGCATCGAATCTATAAAATGTGCCGAACGGAAGACATTCATTATGTAACAAATCTATTGTAGTTAATATTAAGTTTCAAAAACATTTAGTTATAACATTATACGTACAACATGTAGATAAGGAAATTGAGCACGGTAATAGTATCTCAAATACTGGTCAGCACACGAACGCGCTTCCCACAGCGCGTGCGCACGTAACGCATACCTCTCACATCGCATCGCCGGTCCCACATCATATCAGCTAAGCGTAAATGCTGTGACTGCGATGTGAGGTCCGATACAATAATAACGCGGAAACAAGCTCGGGAAAATGGTACATAAATTGTATCAATGATCTCTAATACCAATGATTTACGATTGTTAATGATTAATACACAGGTAGGTATTATTTGATGACGTTTGGTCAACGCCTCACAAACCGCACAGCAATCACGACTCAATGAATTTAATTATAAAAGTACCGTTGTGATTCAGTATGCGCTACGGAAGTCCGTGACCCCACGTGTTAAGAAGTTTAAAGAAATGCATCGCTAATGTTAGGGTGGCATTCCTGAGAACTAAACCCGTTTACCACGTGGGCCACGAGCCGGTTGATAAAACTCTACTATCTGAGTACTCTACTAGTTTAACGGAACAGCATCGACGAGTGCAATTGACGAACAAGTGATACTTATTAACTCTGGCTACATTAACAATATAAACCCGAGGGTTCAAATTATACGCGCAACTTGCGCCGATAACACTATTTACAGTTGGCAACAGGGCTAGGACACACCATCCGCTATTCACCCATAAAATATTCAAGGTCAATTAATTGTCAATAATGTAATTAACAAACAGAACAGTATTATAGGAGAATTCTGAGATAGATTCTTTGATACAATGTAAACTTGTCAAGGATCAATTGTCTACTCAGCAGGTTTTGTCGGTAGAGCAGCGATGGCGGGTGTCGCGTCCAGAGCTCACATTTATAACAGCAATCATTTTTCCTCGTGTGCTGTTAGCATTTACACTACCGCTAACAACACTACTGATATGACATCTTATTATGCACAATTTAACAATTCGTTTTAGACCTAATGATTACATAGTCGAAGCCATCGATCATATAATTTGTGCACAGCATAAAGAAACGAGAATTACAGTATAAAAAGAAAATTCAGCTTCTCTTAAAAACTGAGAAACAAATTGCGTTATAAAATACACATTATTCTTATAATTTAATGATCATTATAATACATTGTTCTTGATGTTGTTTTTTTTTTTCAAATCTTATTGTAGCACACTAACCATTTTGTCGGATATGTCATTTAAATTCTGATTTTTCTCCAAGTAATAACAATTTGGCCTACGATTTGAAGTTATTAATACAATACAAAACTTCATTGCGATTTGACGTGATTTGATTATCGTTGAAATCATGTATAAATGTTAAAAATAACACGAAAACATTGATTCTTTCCGTACCTTTAGATAATGGCAGGGTAGACTTGTGTTGGCAACAACACTATTATAATTCATAGGGCTCCATTGAATTACTAACTACAATAAAATCAGATCATGTACAATTGGGAGATGACACCTAAGTCTCGACACAAATCGCATATTCATGCTTGATGCAGAACCTAATAGCAAAATGCAACTGAAAAGTTGGATAACAAAGTTATTTGTATTTACTTTGTTCATTATTAACGGCAATACTTTGTGACTCCGTTACAATTTCAGGCAGAGTAACACTAAAAATAAAATCACCAAATCACATGTACTTTCTTATGTACTTAGATATACAAACTTGCATTTAATAGACTTAAAAGAGAAAATACCTACGAAAACTAAAGGATCCTTAAAATAACGCATTCACGCATGAGTATTCAGCAGTAAAGCACAAAATATTGTTCGAAGCTGCAACATGACTACAGTAAACTATTCTAGTAAAGTAATAATATAACTTATATATAAAGCCAGTGGCACTAAAGATGAGTGAACTATAATAATAAATCGGCGATCAGAAAAATATGACACAAATCAGCTTAACGAATAGAGTCCTAAAGACAGCATACGTCGAACTCAAAATCAGATCAGCGTAACAAAAACGTGTATGAAAATATCACATGAAAATTTACGAATGAAGCACCCACTACAATTAATGCATAGTTTGTGCGCAAAAAGACTAGATTTCTATTCGACCAAAATAATTGTCATGGTTACTGCTGCTATGTAAATGTAACATAAGTGTGTTGTGTATATCAAAAAACCAGAAAGCGCCTTACTAGAACATCGTACGTAAGTAATTAAAGCTATTTCCATAGACAACACCGTACTGACACGTGGATTTTAATTTTCCAACTGATAAAAATACGTAAATTTTTTGATATGTTATTATCATTAATTATACATACATTCAAAGAACTCAAACTATACACGATGAGCAGTTGTCGGAATAGGTAGACTATATTTACCTAAACTTCGAGGAACAGAGACGGGTATTGGAGACTTCCTTACGACAACACTTATTTGTTTCGGACTTTTTCGGGATTCGGGACATCACTTAAGTACATTAAAAATTAACGTTATTTGGGATAGGTAGGTAAACTATATTTATCTCAACTTCGCAATCACCAAATTTTTGGATTATACATGAACAAACCGACAAATAAATTGTTTTGCTCAATGCATGTAATTTGAATTATTAAGACGTGTTTTCCAAACGTATTATTGATCCTAAGACTGTCGGTTGCATTAAATTTTTGAAAATATCTTAGTTTAACTTTTTGAAAAGTGCATTGCCGCAAGCGAATGCGAGTCCCGAAAAAGACATAAGGAAGTCTCCAATTTCCGTTTCTGGTCTTCGAAGTTTAGGTAAATATAGTCTAACTATTTCGACCATTGACGATGAGTAACGAATTTAGTAGATCCCTACATAAAATAGGGTCAAATAATAAGTGTAATTAGTCGTGTTGTGTTCATTGCTGTTGAAGCTGATGCATACACTCCCTAAAAATTTTATTAGTACAAACGACGGCCAACAGCGTGTCAACAAAACTTTCAGATCTACTTTAACATTGTTTATGTAAAACTACTATATGGGGCGAATAGATATAGATATGTCAATAACACCAACACCGCCGTTGCTTTTCACTACAGAAAAACGTTTCTATGTTCTATAGAATGAAGAAACTTAATTTGTTCGAATAATCTATGTTATTCATAGATTTTTGTAAGTTTTTCAAATTGAAAGACCAATAAATCTATTGAGAAGTGGTTAATGATAAGCAATGTTCCGAATACGTATGAATCGATGGGTTTTTGTGCTTTGGTATAAACGTTGAGCGAATTCGTAGGTGTTAGATACAATACTTTACAATCCTAATGCCAACATTATTAGATCTAAAGTTTACGACGTCTAAAAGGGTTGGACCCGTACGCGTGTTTGTTCGTAAAATAAAAGCTATTTAGTTAAAAGTTTGACACAGCTCTGTAAAATTAGACACCGTTACGAAACAATAGTATCAAACATAATTACAAAGAGAAATCTCAATGATATGTAAGAACTCAATGGAGTTCCCTTCTTCTCTTATACATCTACTTCTAAAGCGTTACTACTAAAATTCAGTAAAATATTAGACACGCTAGCGTTTTACAATAATAATTTCGCGAAAGTAAATTCAACCAAATTTGGAAAGCAAACGTACACAGTACAGAAATTGAGAAACTCTTGCTAAACTGTTATTGTGAATTTTGGCCTTCCACAACGTGGGCTTCGATGCGATCATCGGCCGTATCCGTGCAAGCTTGAAGCTTAACCTACGTGTGAACATGAAATAGAGTAACGCTCGTTTGCGGTACCTCCATAGGTGGTAGACGAACAAATCCTAGAGCTATGAAGTCATATAAAATTAATCTTTCAAAAAGTAGGTTAGAAGGTAACTTTGTAAGAAAAATATATTTGTAAAATACAACCAAACAAATGGCACCACATTAAATTCGCACCACCAAACTTTTAAATCTAAACCGATACATCGGAAATGTACTTAGAGATTCAAAACTAAAGTATCTATTTTGTCTATTTGCTTGGATAGTGCAGGTATCTATGCACCTCAACTATCGGTGGTTAGTTAGGGAAATCGAAATAGATTGAAACTAGTCTGGGATGACATTCGTGTGGAGTTACCCGTTAGTAACTTCATAAAAAAAAATTAAATAAAAACAGTACATAGAAATGAGTAAAATGTTTGGGCTTCAGTATTTACAATTTCTCTATGATATGCAAGTGCAAAGCTCACTAAATACCGTTAGGTACACGAAACACTTCTATTGTCAATAATACCAGTGTAAGAACTACACTAGACAATATCGTAGGTATCTGAGATGTAGGAGTAGGTATTAGTAAAATAGTTCTTCTTAAAATATCTAAATAGAATGATTGCGCTTACTTAGCTGCTCGCACTTGTATATGCATTACACAAATAATTTACATTACAGTTCAACTTAATTATTTCAGTTAGAAATTTTAATGACTTTGGTATTCATAAGTTCCGGACGCCCGCACTTCCCGCGGGAACGTTTTGGACTCCCGAGCCGGGGCCAATCGCGGCCGGCTCCTCACTGATATCTATGCTACCAAGCTTACTTATACAGTAGTCGGCTAGCACTATTACTGACGCCTTAAGTTACGAAGTATGTTTGTACGTTTACAAAGAGAGTTCATTGTCATGTTCATGTTAAGAAGGAGGCGAAGGTAGTTTGTTCCATATTCGAATAAAATCGTTTCTTTGTTCCACTGGCTTAGTATGGCGCAAATCTGTTGTAGCCACTTCTGTATACGGCAGTCTGTAAATAAGTAATGAAGTTTGTTAGGTGTTGCATTCCTTGTATACTTGTGGTCATGTTTATGAAAATTATGCATGCTTACCCCGTAACCAGTGACAGGTCCTATGCCGTGACCTAGATAAGGGTCAGCGTACTCTCTGCCATACCTGAAATGAAACAATTAGGTTACTGACTAAACCTGGCATAGACAATATATTAAGTATATTTCAAAAAAAACTATGGGTATACCAAAATCTCATGGCAAAATGGGTAGTTGAAAATTTATTTTGGCATCATTTTAATTTTGAAATACAGGAATAAAGCGTATTTAATAGTTTTTTAACAGTAACCATTGAATAAAAGGTACTCTAATTTATGTTATACTGTATATATAATTTACGTTATAAGTAATTTTAATTGGGAAATATTTAAGTGCATATCAGAAAACTTAATGCATATAAAATTTTATATTTATAACATAATTATGTTCATTATTAAAATAACTTTCGCATCTAAAAAAAAAATATTTCACTACAAATGAAACAACTGTCTAACATATCTAGTATCAAAAATAATTTAAAAACATGTATCAAAACTAGACCTCTGCAAATTTCTCAGTGTACAACGAAAGTGTTCATTTATTAACAAAAATATGGTTTACATAACAAAAATACTGATTACACATCAATTTAAATTATCGTATAGGAAATGAAACTATTTTTCCGGGTTTAAATCGCGTATATTTGTTTTTCAAACAAACCGATGTTTCGGGCTCTTTACAGGTCCCATGGTCACGGTTGACTGAGGTGGTACAGTCAACAGTTCAACCAGTTATGTCTAATATTGATGCAAACGACCTTATTTTTTCACTATAGTTACAATAGTTATTAATTAAATACCTTATTTTTAATTTTACAAAGAAAACATTCCAATTTACGCTACATTAAGTTTTACAAATATTTAATTAAATGAATTTTTATTAAGTTTAATTTATTATTAATTAATAATAGAAATTACAATAAACTACTGCACGTGTACGTGACCATGAGACCTGTAAAGGGCCCGAAATGTCGGTTTGTTTGAAGAAACAAATATACGCGATTTAAATCCGGAAAAATAGTTTCCATTTCCTATGTGTAACAATCGCGAAAACCTAAGAACTCAACAAATTATCGTAATTTTTCTCAAAAGTTGCTCCACAAATTATCTTCGTGTATACAATGAATCACTACAACAAATATATTTATGATATAATGAATAACACATATTGTAAAACATTATTTCAAAAATGTCATTTCATTTACTGAAAATAATTGGGACCGGAACGCGATGATCCTAAAAGCCCCCGTTGCTCTAGAATTAGGCCGATATGTCAATGAAAGTTTATTGTCGCGAGAGCAGAGTCCTTTCCAATAGTGGGCAGAGCATAAAACAAAATATCCAAAACTAGCACATTTAGCACGAGTGTTTTTGTGTGCACTTGCAAGCACTGTGTATAGCGAGCGGTTATTTGCCGAAGCGGGTAATGTGTATGAAGAAAAAAGGAACAGACTGACCTGAACGCGCAGAAAGCCTTGTAAATATTCCTACATCATAACTTGCCTTTGTTAAATTTTAAATATTAATAATGTAAACTTTCTTTGTAAATTACTAAATTGCTAGAAATTGTTACAATTGTCTACAATTTCTAGTAGTAAATCTGTTTTGAATATTTTAAATATATGTTGATTTTACTTTATTATGTCTATAGCTGTGATGCTTTATTTTAACTGAGTACTCTTGTCATGAACCGAGTTATTCAGAGTTATTTAGAGAGTAGCAAACGAGTATTCGGCGCATCTCTAGTCTCAAATAACTTACCTATTTATTTCTTCACACTGTTTTTACAAAAATCTAATTATCTCGAAAGTGACATTTTGTGGGTTGGTTATAGTTTGCATAACTATATCCAACTACATATCTCGTAAGTATCGTGCTCGACGGTAGACAGCCGATTATAATACAATATAAATTAATTTGTCAAAACCATGTCAAAATAGAGGTCTGGCAACGTTTCCCACGAACGTAAGCTACGCAGCAGAAGTTTTCAACATTGCAATTTTACTAAATAATCAATGACTCAAACAATAATTTCATCTTTGTTTTGAATACTTTGTGTTTTAGGTTCTAATCCAACCAAATTTTTTTTTTATTCTCACCTAATGGCTAAATTTGACTTTTTTTAAAATATTTTGTTTTGATTTCAACGAATTGGTGCATTATATTTACTTATTTACGTATTTTTTTGTGTATGATATTTTTTCAGTGTTAAGTGCCTGTCCATAATTTGAAAGCAAATATTTAGCTAGTACATTAGTAGGCGAAAGTTACTTTTTACTCCTAAATTTGTTATTTGTCTTCTATTTAAAAGAAATAAAGTGTCAGGCTCAAAATAAGTACCATTTAAATAACCACACCAAATTTGGTAGTAAGCAAGTATGGTTTGCCCGAGAAAAATATGTCAAAAAATAACCACTAAAGTCTCACTGTAATTCAGTTTTTGTATTACCTATGACAATAAGCAATATTCTAGGAATGACAAGCTACACTTCAAGATACGTGTTACAGGATGTACTATTTTCAAAGTTCCACGTGCTATGTTGTCGCCTAAAAACTTACACAAAAACCATATTTAAGCGATTTTGGGCACTTCATCGCCTTAAGGTTTGAAGCTGATTTTCTTGTAAGCGGTTCATAACATTGGTACTAAATTGAATCTTTACTTGCAAATACAAAAAAAATACTACGACTTTCAAGCATTACACTTTGTTGCAATGTTTGCAATTTGAATGTTTTTTGATCTTTTTGTTTTGGACAGATTGTACAATTAGACCAATGATTATGTCAAATAAAATGGTGTTTCATTCCGATAGACTGATGTACCTTTTAGTGAAATAGGTATGTTTTTTCTCATAAATTTGTGGTCACACGTTTGTTGTATGCCAGAAATATTAGATATGTATTTAGATGTTAGATATGCATTGCGATAAAATGTTATGCATTAATTTTAGTACATAATGCTAAAATTAATTTTATTTTGATGTACATATTTTGATGTGGAATCAGTACTTTTGCTGGGGAAGTGGCATAATTGAAAAAACATGCTTTTTTGGTGAGCGGTTAAATACCAATTTAATTTAATATAAAAAAAAACCTAAAAATCACTTATTACATCGGGTCATAAATGGAGAAATTGAAAACGGGGTTAGCGTATTGATAATAAAACAAAACATTCGGTGGTAATTGCACGGCAATACCAACTTGAGAGTGCACTTTGCACGTCGTATTGTTGACGGATAACCGTGTGAAGTGGAGGCAACATCGCCAACCACGGTCACTATTGTGTGTAACAAGAAGTAAGAAAAGACTTACGCAGCGGCGAGCGGCGTGAGCGCGGTGGGCGCGGGCGCGGCGTTGGCGGCGGCGGCAGCTGCGCGTGCGGCGGCGCCGTAGTTAGCCGCTGCCGCTGCCGCCGCTGCGTGCTGTGCTGTCGTTAGCGGCGACTTTAGCAGCGGACCGGCCATCGCAGCTGCGGTAGCTGCTGCCTGTAACACAAATATGACAAGTCTATGGTTACAAGTATTTCAACTTTTTATATAAATGTATTCACTCAACGTGCCTTCATTTGTAACTAAAGAACGAATTTTAAATGTTAGTCTATGCCATCTTTGTCCTATCTGTTCAATTAATAAACTCGTTACAAAAGTATCTACGTTAAAAAGTAGACCATTTTACATTAGTAGCAGACTGAAGAGTTGGAACTGTCTTACTATGCTTAGATGTTAAGCGATTTGTAGGTGAATCCTTCCTAAATCGCCCATAGTCACGTTTTGACGTTAGCTAATGGCGGTCGTATAACCAAATAACGGATTATTTAAAATGGCTGCGACACACATTAATTTGTGATGGAAACAATGAGCCCACAAAGGCACGATTGCGTGAAATAGTTATTTCCGGCGAAAAACACGGTTCCGACAGATGAGTCGATGAATCGTGATCTTACAACTGGTCGACTCCGTGGTCAGGTTAAAACAAGATAGTTCTTACCGTGTGAATTCTGTCGACGAGCGCTTACTATAGTTATTTTGGAAGCGTATAATCTATGTAGCCAGAAATAAAGCGAGAACGATGCACAAAGTAACGCACTGAGAACTATTTCATAAAACAATGAACATCTGTGTAGAAGGTGAATATTTTATTTACATACATGCAGCGTTCCTATAGTAACGTTCCTGTGACATACATATATCATGACATTTCCTGCAGCAAATTGTCCTTCAGTACAGACAGCTCTCGTGAGAGAGTGTTTTATTTTGTTGCAGAAATACTTTTTGTTAGGTGATTTTTGTGAGCATGCATAAGTATATATAAACATGGAGAAAAAATGACGCCATTCGACAAAAACTAAACAAAATATTGAACTTACTGACACTAAACTACTTAGTGATTGTTAGTACAGTTCGATAGTTACAATTAAGATTTGTGGGCTCAATGTTCTACTCGGAGCATGATATAGCATCTGATCGAATCAACTCACAGCTTCAGCAAACGCCTAAGTCTAAGTCACCCACCACAATACCAACGAACAAGGATAAACTCAACAGAAAGCAAACGGCGGGCGGGCCGGCCGACCGCGCGCGTGCGCCCGCCATCTGGTTACCACAAACACAATGTGCACCCTGCATTACGGTGGAGTACCAACCAATAGGACCATACGAGTATAAAAGGAGCAAAAACAAAATCCCAGCACTCACTCCACGATGGTATAAAACTTAAATACTAGCGCAGTGGAACATGAATCAGGAAGCGATAGAAATACAGATATAGTCGCGTATCGAACGAAAATGAGCTCTAGAACCTGGATGATTTACCTCGGCTGCCGGCTTCGCGGCCTGCAACAACACACGCACTGTCACCACCACCTTTAGACTACTCAATCGTTTACTTTAATCAGAGTCGTCTTCTAGACAATTTTATGTTACGAGTAATACATATCCATTTCATTATGTAACAATTATTAATAAGAGCACAAACATCGATTAATTTACCTGAAGTCTGTAGTTGGAGTCGGCCGTAGCAGCCGCAGCTAAGAACGGGTCGTAATAAACACTGTGAAATAAAGTAGAGTATTTATTTTGTTCTATTTCAAAACGTATCAAACATTTTCTTTTTTATCTATTATAGATAACATAGTTGATCACATAAAAGGGTATACATAAATTAATAATATTGTATAACACGGCTTTCGTTTTCAGAGTTGAAATTCTAATACGTATCTTACAATGATAGCACAAAAATACATTTTAAATGCATAACTAGGCAGATAAACACTACTTTTATCTAACCAATAACCAAAAATTTAAAAATAGAGTTTTAGAAGAACTATCTACATTAGAAGAAAGTTATATACATCATAACATTAATAGACAAGAAAAGCATTAAATAACTAAGGCGAGATATGGCAAACAATCAGGTTAACGTTAAATAACTAATAACACACCGTTCCGCACTTACTTTTCTGAGCAGCATTTGTGAATACTAGATTAGGAATGCAATTAATTAGTCGGTAACTGCGGTATAGTGTGATCTCTAAGTAATATTAATTATAGTTACAACAGTGCCATAGTGCTTTAGTGTAACTAGGACATAAAATTAGTGCATACCAAGGAATCAAAGGACAGGGTCAAAGGGCAGGAACATACTGGGGTAGAGCAGGGCGACTGATAACAGTTGGGACAAAATTGAAGGTCATAACAGCCTCGTCTATCGCTGCAATCAATCGAATAATCAATACTAAAATTGGCGTGTATTTAAATCCAAACTGAAGAAGTATCAGATATATCTATCTTGATTTTATGCGGTACTTCTGCCGACGATTCTTTTTTCACCTGGAGGCGTCCAGAAAGGGCTCGGGTCGGGGTCGGAGGACGAGTACTCACTGGGCGTAGGCGGCGAATGGCGCGGCGCGGGGCAGGAGGGTGGCGGCGTGCGGGAGGTGCGCGTGGGGCGAGTGCGGTGCGTGCGGGGGCGGGGGCGGGCGCGGGCTGCGACCGCGCACTACGCTGGCTCCGCGCAGCGCGGCCGCGGACGCGGACGCTACATGCAACACACGTGAGGCTAGTACTAGCATGCGAGGTACCTGCGTCGCTGCGCGGCGCGCGGTGCCAGCACGAGCGGCGGCGCGGGCGCGGCGGCCGGCGCGGCGCCCAGCCACGGCCACGTCACGCCGGACACCCGCAGTCCTGCGCACACACCGCGCCTCTAGACACTAACCACCATATGGCGACTCTCCGTCGTCTCTCGGTCGTAACTCCCCAGTCCGGCCAGGGCCGCCAGATACGTTTCGTAGCTACGTACTTTTCGAAACCACTCAGGAGAATGCGAAACGAAAGAACGCCGTAGGTGCGGTCTCGACCTAATAATGCTGAATTTTGATTTCAGAAACCTAAATATCCTATATGCGTCTTACTTGGAAAGATGCACGATAATCAATGCATTTAGCGGACTTTCTATTAATGTCTTACTTCTAGATTTTACAAAATATACAAATACGAATACGATGCGCATTCAGTTTGATAATTCCCATTCATTAATCACAAATTAAAAATTAATAAAAACTACTCTAAATTGCAAACTGTAAACGACCATGCCACGTCAAGTGCGACACGCGCAACGAACTGAGCTTTGACTTCTGTTCTAAAGAAATATATTCACCACAAACATGTACAATAAGAAAGTTAATATTAAGTGTTTAGCAAATCGAGCTAATTAAATACTGGTTCCCACCATATAAGTGAAAAAAGACATGCTTTATTCAAATTTATGTTAAGGTCATTTAGTATGTACCTAATTAAAATATATATTAAATATAGCTTTGTATCGTACAGCAAATGTCGCAATTCTCACCTTCGGGCCATTGGACACACACTGAAACAAAATAAAATTAAACATTTAGTAGGAACCAATTGAGCATTGTGTGTAATCTAAACTGGCTAGCACAAAGAAGACAAACCTAAAAACATTCTCTACTAATAGACAGAAATATTTTACAGTAGTGCAAGACTGCAGTGGCATTCATTCCAGCGAACGTTAAAATAATTATAATAACATGTGTATGCCATAAATTGAACAACAGAGTGTAAGTTAATCTAACAAGCCGTCTAATATTGGTGTTCTCCGTTCGGACACAGATTAACAATTGATCAGGCAATGGATGCCGGAGACAGCCTCTTCCAACACTGTGCAAGTACACGTGACTTTAGTTTGGAAGTTGAACAAGAACAAAAGAAAGTAGCCATACTACGAGCAAGTGGATGGTATCGACAAATGTTAATGTTGTTCGATTAATTAGCTGTTTGTCAGCATTGATAAGAGTGGCCGGGGAGATGAGACATGTAGTTGTACTGCACAACACTATTGCCAGGCGCAGACTGTCTCCGGCGCTGACAGTGGGCTCATTCTCTAAATAGCATTCACCTACTTGCATTCCGACAACGGATCTAGCCAACACGCATTATTTAGGTACATCAACATGGACAACACCGATTTTTAAAATATCAGCTCTCTCACCCAAAGTGGGAACTGATCCATTTCTAGCCAGAATAACTGGACGGATTAAAAAGAGAAAATTGCAAGATGCATTATATTCGAAATCATGTGTAAACAATTGTGTTTAACAAACATGGGGGAGTGTTTATTGGTATTTTATGATATTTGATTTTGTGAAATATATTGCAAAACAAGGACGTTGAATTACTTAATTCATTGGAAATTTATAAAGTATACTGGCGAACTCACCGTTGGGTACCGCTGGAGGTTTCTTCGTCTGTACTCTCGCAGTCGCATTATTAACCTGTTTTAGAATTTATGTGATAAGTCAGAATACATTCTATATACAAAAAGATGCGACTTTACTGGCTGACTTTTTGAAAAGCTACAGTTAATGTAAATGTACAAAGTCTACTAGATTATAAAAGTAATTAAATTTGATTAACTGTGTTTTGCTAGTTAAAATGCACAGTGAATGCACGAAAACAGTCCCATAGAAAACACATAGAAAAGATAACTGTATAATATGGGATTCGAACCCATCAAATTAGCTCGAGGAAAAGTGATAAAATTACGTTGTTCATTAGTAAAAAAAAATTAAAGTCAGCCAAATAGTGTTACGTGTGTCGATCAGCGGAGAAGTTTACTTACAGTATCTAAGCAACCGTCACTCGTGAAAGAAATTTGCAGTCGAAAAGTGTGCATTCGAGACACATAACACGTTTTTGTTAGAGCAAGGATTCTAGGATATGTATAGAGATACAATAATTGGGGATTTGTAATTTTCTGTAATCATTTTAAAAGGAATCTTCCGAATGCCATTCAGTCGTCTGTAGTTTGTTGTTAGTACTGAACTGTAGTTAAGATAAAAAGAAAGATTGAACTAAAAGTTGTATTTATAGTCTTACCTCTGTCGCATGACGGTACGGTTCGTTCTACATTTCTCTGTGAGACACTCTCATTCGATCGGCATTTTAAATGACCGTCTAGAGAGTAAAGGGATAAAATAAATAAGGTTTGTTTGTGGATTAGACGACGGCATACTTAGTGCTAAGAGGGCGAGGGCCGGGCCGGCGCGGCGCGGCGCCGGTCGCTAGCATGACAGTAACTACAGAGCAGACGAGCGCAGGTTGCGGTGGGCGGTGGGCATAGGAGCGGGATGTTATAAGTTACAGAGTGCTACGGATGGTAATCATTGAGTCATGCACACCTCTATCTTTCTGCCCTCAACCACGGTGCCGTGAAGACGCTCTCGTGCTCGCTCCGCATCACCACTATTTGCGAATGTTACAAAACCGAATCCCTGCATGCAAGACAGACAAAACATGCATTAAAAACAGCGTCGCTCAAAAAACAACGTGCAACAAAAATTAACATTTATGCATTGCATATTCTTTTAGATATTCTAGTGATATATTGAAAGGATTTTATTTGTTCAGTTACGTTGGTACTTTGAGCGTAGTCTAGCTGAATGGGTACACAAAGCGTTTGGATTACAATAAATTAAATGTCACTCGACCTAGTAGTCTGTACTAACGGAAGAATAATCAGTATCGCTGTGTAAGACAATAATATCGAGTCGTAAGGATTTTCTTCGAAGCTAATTAATTGATACATACTACTTCAATCAAAATGAGAGGTAAACTTGTGTGGGATGTCAGCTGCAATTTGATCTATACAGAAAAATCACCGGCCATGCACACAACTAAATCAACTAGGACGTGTACTACATATCACGGACGAAACGCAGACTCCTTCAATATATTTAAGCAATATTCCACTTAATACAACGTTATTAACATTTCAAAATTCAGCGGGTGTAAAGTACACCATTACCAGTTGCTAACAAATTTAAGGTTCTCTAGCCGATACGTATAGTAAATTGAATTATTGTGTGTGCATTTAATATACAGTGCTTTAGTCTAAACATCTTCAATTAATGAAAAGCAATTTTATATCATTCGGAAGTTATCGTAGGTTTACTCAGCCAAACCAAAGTGAGTTTCAAGAAAAGTCAATATTTTAATATAAAGAAAAAAATTGCGTTTGTAACATAGAGCAAATGTTTCGTCACACTCACATGTGACTTTATAATGGTATATTTGTTGTGCTAAGTCAAATTAAACTACTGTCAATACATGGTGATAACCCATAGATACAAAAAGCAGCTAGCACAGCACACAATACAGTGGAAGAAACGAGTTGTGAAAGTGGCAAACAAGTTGCTGATTGTACGAAACGCTTACACTTATAAAAGCAATGACAGCTCTATTATTACCATTCTGAGTGCAGTAATTTTGACATAAAGAGAATTTTCTGGGCAGAGAGAAAGAGTTGGCATCGGGGAGGAGGCGAGGGCATCAACCCGTCTAACTCTCGCGAGGGTTCGAGGGCTGAGAGGCGTTGCACCCGACGCCGAAGGCCGAGAGGCGTTGCGCCCGACGCCGACGGACTCTGGGCTCGTGCCCCGCACACGCAGAAGACACAAGTGACATTTGACATAAGCCAAACTAAGAGATGCACCCTAGTTACTTCTAGATAATTATAACGGATGTTATAAAACTTATTAACACAGTATTTAGGATCAGCGAATACATGCCCAAAACTAATGAAAAAATTATTTTCCCTTGTTAAGAAGCATATGATTTAACAAACTGATATTAATAACATATGGACAGAAAATAAGTCATTAAAGAATCTAATAGTCTAAAATTAAATATTTCAGAATGATTCCTCATCCAATCTACACACACATAACAATGTATAGAAACAATGCCTATTTAATGCCAAACAAGATAGTACATATTAGAATTTAATTTAAAATACTACACGTTTAGTTAAAAATGAACACATTACACATTCATGGAGAAAAGCGGTGCAGTTTGGACGATTATAACAACCATATTAGTGATGAATAATAGAGCTGTCCTGAAATATGACTTAGGAAATCAGCTGTTAAAGTGACGATGCATCATTCTCTAATACTGCATATCCCATGTGAGGCATTGAAGAAAAAATAACTTGGAGCTATTATTTCAAAAGAGTAAAATATTTTTGACATGAGCGAGCATGGACTACTTTAGGGGCGGTCACCAAACTGACACAAGGAAAGCAGTAAACACGAAAAAGCGGTCAATCCAATCATTACATTGTAAGACACTTCGATAATATCTTTCGTTCATCTTTAGGGGACATTTACAATGAGTTGTTTTTTGAGTATCACGTACATATATAAACGTATTAAATCTCGGTATTGGTTGGACCAATGACTTACTTTTGTAAATAGCGAGTACGCAACAATCTAGCTCAAATGCCAACGCCACATCTACCACAAAACTAAACATCAAAGAAAAAATTCAGGAAAAAAGTATGTCAAAGGTACAACAAACGAAGAATACGTAATATAAACAAGTTTGTATAATTAAAATCAGAGAAGTCTTAGTCGTAGTTATGGTAATATACAATGCAATTAGAGATACTGCTCCAAACATTAAAATTAAGAACATTAATAATTATGCAATAGAAAGAAGTCTTAAACTCAATTACTAGTAATTTTATTTATAGATTTAAGCCCATTGCCTTAAATTTGGTGAAGCCTGGGTAATTCAAGTTGCACAAATGAAACGAGATAGATTTTAAATGTGATATAATATTATTGTAACTTTAAAATGAAATAGTTTGGGCAGCAATTAATAATAAACGTAGCACCACACCCTAGCTATTGAATATTATTTCAGTTTGTAAAAGTATCAAAGTATAATAAATAAGATTGTCTTTGTTAAATAAAGATATAGGAAAATTTAAAACAATAGCTACAGTGTGTTTACAAAATGTAGGAATATATTATGTGCATAAAGTGTAAAAACAGATACAAGAAAGTTCACGTGAAATTTCACAGGTAAATGTAATAAAGTGTAAGCTTTAAGTGTATTCCCGTATTTTGTAATATACAAATGAAGCGATAAACAATTGAGGGTTTGCTAAATTACGCTTTCGCTTTATCTAGCGCTTCATTTTTAATAATATTCTTAGTTCTTATAAATCAATAAAGTGGCCACTGTGAAATCTTTGCTAGATAAGATTTCAAAGAGCCACTTTGTTTAAACTGTCAAGTTAGAGCAATGCTTACCTTCGAGCCTCGTTCATTGAAGATAATTTCTACATCAAGTATTGTGCCATATTGCTGAAAGGTAAAATTGTGGTAATTAAAATATATTTTCTTTCTGCGTCTAGTACAAACAACATTGAAATTCGTGCCGTGCTAATATTATGACGAAAGGGAGTAAAATTTGTAAAATTACGTACCCCAAACATATTTCTGAGATCTGGATCTCTAAATCTGAATGGTATGTTGGAAACATGCAACCGTTTCGGTTGAGAGGCTTGTGAGACAGGCACAAGGGTTTTGTCTGGCGTGGCAGTGGCAGCATTGGCGCCTGCGGCGACAGCGGCACTGACCGCGGCGGCGGCCGCATGAGCCGCCGCTGCCTGCTGTGCCACCACTGCTGCCGCTTGCTGCTGTGCCGCTACCGCTACCGCTACGCTAACTGGAGTGTTCTCTTCATTCGATTCTCCTTCACTTTGCTGAAAATATTGTAGTAACATTATACATCAATACCACACTGTTTTAAGTTAAGACGGCAATAATTTTACTTCTGACGTATGAAATTAAGATTCCATATTAAGTTACTCACTGAGTTGTTATTATTTTGATTTTCTATGGAGTTCGCTGCATGTGATTGTTGCGGTGGTTGAGGTGAAAAGTTGGCAGGCGGGAGAGGCGCAGGAGCAGGGGGGCCTTCACTCTTGACCAGTGGGGATTGTGTTGGCGCGGTGGGTCCACTGGCCTCTGCTTTTACGCCGGCAAGGGCATCGCCGTTGGCTGCGAACTGATGTGCAGCTGCGGCCGCAGCCGCCGCCGCCGCAGGGAACGGGGCCGCCATGCCCGTCCCCACCATGTGCTGAAATCAACAAAAACACGTGTTGATACATGATTACAAAAATAACTCCTATCGTAGTAGTCTCAACAGTTACTTTTGATATTGAGGACGTAATTATAGTGTTTCCATCGTCAGGACATAATAGATCAACCTAGAAATCAAAGTAATTTCGTCTCAGGGACGCAGTCTACTAATTCTGTCGTAATAAATACCCCTGTTTATAGTTGACGTTTCTGGGCTGCGAATCGAAATATTGACAGTGAGTTCGTGCCAAAACACGAGTCACACCATCACCTAACAGTCATCACATCACTACGTATTTATACCCATGGCCAGTTCCATGCACAGATCAGGCATGCTATTGATTATGAAACTACGTATTGGTAATTAATATGTACCAGGCGACATGCAAAGCTTATGTAGCAGTTCTTCATACAATGTAAGCAACTCAAGTTATATAAACATGCTTCGAGGTTGGTAAAGTTATAAGATGAAATTATATTAGGTGCAAAATATAGAACGTCCAAATAATGCAATATAAAAATAATTGGCTACCTTATTTAACACCATTCCAAGTACGTCGTATAATTATAACAAAGGTTACTAATAAAACCACGAGACACATTTACGGCCTTTCATCTGAATTACTGCGCTCAATAGCGATGACAGTGGCGAGACCATTTAGTTTTGTTCAATGGGTGCATTTGGGAAAGAGTCTACCTCAGAAGTCTCTCCGGTTCTAGCAAAGCTATTTGAAAATTCGTCCATCTTTGTAACTTGTGATCTTCAGCACACTTATAGTGGCGAGCATTCGACAACACTTTCCATTATACAGTGTATTTTCGATGCGAAGGACGTCGCATTTTTCTGTCGGGACCTTTCAAAGTTTTCGACACCACGAACCACTCTATACTGGCAATAAAATTCGCTACGGTAGTTACTGACTCCATGACCGATACAGCAGCGCTGCGTAATGCGCGAAGGCGGAAAGTAAGGTGAGACGGACTTTAAATCAAATTGTAAGAATCTTTGATGTCTAACCTCGTTGACATGATGAAATTATTTAACATAAAGTAATAATGCTTATTCATAAAATTAATACGGACTGTTAATAATTATTAACATATCTCATATTGTTTGTAAAGATTCGCCTAGATCGAGAGATACGGTTAAAATGTGTACCTACTTTTTGAATCAATAAATAAATTGTAATTGTAAATTTAGCATTGTTATTGGCGAGGTCAGCCGCAAACGAAATTAAATTACGATTTTACAGGATTTTGGTTCATTCCTGCTGAAAAAGTGAAGTGCCCTCGGGGTTTGATCCCATCCAGACAACTAAAATTAAAATCCGTCTTCATAGTTGAAAAGCGTCCTTTACAAAACGGTGTACATTCGAAGAATTTTATTGACCGCGGAAATTAGTTCATCATCATCTTTTGAGGTACATATTTTAATATCAGCGCAATAAAATCGTACACTTATTATAACGAAAAACTTAAAACTAACATTGAGGTTAAAGTAATAGAACGAGAGTATAAAATAATTTTGCGTGTTTATTACGGGAGGGACGAACTAACGTAGCTAGCGCGGTGCGGGGCTCCGGAAACGAGAAAATTAGGAAGTGGTTATTGGTACAATTGCGACGGCTGATGCCGCCCAATGAGGCGAGGCCAATGTACAAGTACGTCGCGTCGTATTGCCATTTTGGATTAGTCGTACAATGTATATCAGACTATATACAAATAAGTTTATAAGGCCTGGGTAGTTTCTAAGACTACATGTAACATTATTGTGTAACAGTGTTAGGTGCTGATAAAATTACAGGCACATGGGTCTTGTCAACTTATGTCTCAGGGTGACAAGCTCAGTGACAGTGCCCTTCAGATCTTTGCGATTTAAAGCTCTAAGTGGCACTACAACTGTTATGGACAGGCGTAGGTAGAGCTTACCATCAGACGCACGACTTGTTCGTCCCGTCACTTGATATTATATAAAAAAAGTATAATTTAATTAAACACAGGCACCGTTTATAAATTATCACCAGTTAGGTGAGCTAATACCTAGTGTCCTATTTTCTTGTTTTCCATTTATTCATTGACCAGTATTCATAGTGAGGTATTACTTTTATATAAATAAATATAAACGTATCTGTTATTAAGGGAAAAGGTTTAGCTATAAAGCTTTTCATTATAATGTTATTTTGTACTATTGGCTATTATTGGGTGTTGGCTATTGGCTATTAATGGATAGCGGTCCATTTTTTTTTTTAATTATTTGAGAAACAAACAGTTTACAATTTGTATACAAGATTATAGTACAAAAACAGTGTTCACTTAAACCGGCAAAGTTTCCACTATTAAATATAATTTAGAAAAGAACGAAAAACTGCTTGGTATATTTTTAAACAAAAAGAAAATAATAAAAAAGAAACAAAAATAATAAATGAAAAAAAAAAAAGAAATCCACAAATTATTTATGCTTCTTTGGCACACATAGTACAGGGAACCCCCTAGTTTTAAGATTATGTTAATTGATGATTGTCTGTTATTTTGTATTTATTAAGTGTCGATCGATCAGAAGTTAACTGGCTGCGGTTAAGTTTTATAACTAATGACAGAGTGGAGCAAGGGTAAACAAGAAAGCTCGTCGTACTTTGTTTACAAGAGTGTAGCGTCATTTGAAAGCGATAGCGGGATTAACGTGGGCACTTCACGGTCCTGGTCGACAGCCACAAGATTACGTTGCGGCTAGTCCTGTTTGAATTTCAGTACACGCTGACACTGGGCTGCTGAATTTAGATTAACCCCTTCAAGGATAGTACTTAAATAGTATCGCACATAAAATTTCACTACTTTTCTTTGTGCTGTAGTGCTTTTATTAGTTCAATATAATACGAGTAATTACGCTTTATCACAGACGGCTGATCTCGTCAACGTTCTTATATAAAAGAGTAGCAGAAGAGATATTCTGCCGCCAAACAGTAATGTTAGCATTACTGTGTTCTGGTTTTGAAGGGTAAGGGTGCTGGTGAAATTACAGGCACATGGGACTTGTCAACTTATGTCTCAGGATGACGGGCGCAGTGGCAATGCCCCTCAGATCTTTGCAATTTAAAGCCCTACCATAAGTTGCACGACTTCTTCGGCGTGTCACTTAATATTATAAAAAAAAGAAAGTACGACATTGACATTAGTGGGAAGATTGCCGTTGCGTACTGAATTAATATAACTTTTTTATAAGAAAAAACCGACCTCAAAAGTTCGTGGAACTACATATCTTTGCCAAGTTTTATTGAAATCGGCTACCGAAAAGAGCGCGAAGCGAAACCGGCTTCGTAACCCCTAGTTTAGTAGTCCACCCTTAGAGGTGGAATATTTCCTTCAAATTTAAATGGGAACAATACTGAGGTAGGTACCTCTTTGCAACAAAAAACAGAATCATCAAAATCGGAACACAATTGCTCTCGGCATCGCATCTCATGTTATCGCGTAACATCGCACAAAAAATTTAGAGAAATTGAGAACTTCCTCCTTTTTTAAGTCGGTTAAAAAACATATGCGTTTTATAGAAAAAACTATTTGATTAACTTACTTAACTAACTTAACTTACTATTATAAAATTCAATGGCACCGACTGTTAGTTTTTTGAGCTCCATATAGCGAAACTGGGATCCAGTATTATCATAATCTGATGTTTTATTTTACGGTAAACGCTGTTACTGAGCATGAACGGGTTAATCTTTTGAACTATTATCTCGAGTAATGTCAAAGTCCTCTAAGCCTGCGGCCAATCTTTCTCTATATATGTATATGGACATAAGCATAGGGTGACAACGTAACCCTTATCAACGGAGGATACAGGGTAAATAAGACAATGTATACTGCTACGTTACAACGCGACAGGGTTAACCTATACGAAGAACATAGTTGCTCTATAATGTACGCTCAACAACGCCACACAAGAGTGAAAAAGCCTTATGAAGACTACTTAATTTATAAGATATTACAAGAAATAATAATCATCAAACCCCCTTTTGTTCGATTTCTGCCAACAATAAATATCTTTCTGAGCATTGCCAGAAAAAGACGATGAAACCACCAGGTTGAGACACAAAGCTTTGAAAATACACATACAATGCTAGGTAATGTTTCCCGAAAATAAAAGTGAATACAATTTCTTGTGAATAGTACAATTTTACTCTTATTGTGTTTCATTTACAATAGATGGGTCGATGAAAAACCGTCATCAGACCTCTTTTCAAGTTGGGCGCCGACAGCGGGTTCTATAGTTATGTACTACCTAATATCTATTCGATACATTCAATACCAGTGGGCAAAATGGAGGGTTTCGAACGACAAAGACGTTATTAATCATAAGAGAAGGTAAATTGGTCCGTCGCTTGCAGCTTCCTATGATTCAGAAAGCTTTCGTTACTTTCTCAGTCTGTTAAATTTTTAACACCTGCTGTGTTGATGTTGGAAAGAATTCATTTAATATTTTACCTGTATGTAATAAACAGGGTTCTTGTTTCATAAACCGAAACCTCTTAACACATCATAATATAATTAAATTCAACACATTTTATACATATGACTTTTGGAAATTTACCTTAATCACAAAACGTTAATGTTGGTTTCTCTCACACATAATTGCTAAAAATTGTTGTCCGAAGTATGAAGTTTTAAAGCAAAAGATGTTTGTTTCTATGATAGAAATAACGTGTCAAGATTTTCGTTTTAATTAACTATAAACCTATATTATCAAGCAACTTTAAGAAATATTGCTGCTGTTAGTAACATAAATTAATAAGGCTCCATTTATTTGCCTTTTCAACAAATTTCCAGACCAGAGAAAGAGAAAAGAAAAAGCTATCACGTCTTTATCTACCTAGCAATAAACCTTTGCTATAAAAGTGGTTCATTGGATAAAATGTAATAAGTTCCGAAATATGAACGGCGCGTAAAGAACGTAATATCCTATGAGATGTGATAACAGCGGCTACAACATTATTTATTACGTTCACACCGGTCAATAAACTAAACAAAATTGGTATTATCTTTCAATAAACGAGGGGCAATATTGAAAAGGTGTGGGGGGTATATACATTTAGAAGAAGTTGGAGGGCGCTACAACATACGCAGAACGGTGAAGAATTTCTCGCTTGCTTCGCGAGACAACTGAAGGCCCACTTTCGAGCTCTAATTGTACACGGTGACACTGATCCGAGCCGCGCGACGGTTTAGTACAATGTGTCCGCTGCACCCTCCCTGATCTCGAGCTATTTATGGCAACACAGCGCCACAATAGCACTGACTCATTCTCCAACAGCGCAAAAGACTGGTACGTGTTGTTAATACAAACGTAAATTAGGACTTAAATATTCTGCTCACCAATGCAGGCACAAAAGCTCAATTGTAACCAGATATAAGAATCAGACAATTTGAAATTTGTAATGATGACAATTGAATTGTCTTGGGAAATACAGAGAGCTTTTATTGAACAGTCTATTCTGAGCTAACGTAACGTTTGACACGTTTTGAACAAGTTGCCAATATATTGACCTTTTGCTGTTACGAAATATGCTTTCTTTATTACTTGCTATTATCTCCCTATTTACTCGGTACTTAAACTGCGGTTACTTCGAGAAGTTTACAATGACCATTACACACGCGGTGCACCGCTGCCGTCCAGTCATATCCGGCGATCGCGTAAACAAACTGACTTTTTATAGAGCGTGCCTGCAATTCGTCTCAGCCAACACCACCCTGTTCACTCTCGTTTATTTCCAAAAGCTCATGTTAGTAAACACTAAATTTGTAGAATATACACCAGATGGAAGTTATAAATAGTCGTAAATAGTGTTGGTACAGCGTAGATACATACACACATAGGCAGATATTGTAACGTTTGTATATTGGCCCTGAAGTAAATGCATAAAACTGGTGTTCCAGCTGGTATAATCCAATTGATAGTCTCGGCTAAATGGGATGGTTACGTGTACAACAGTGTAGATAGAAGACTCTTGTGTAAGTACCTACTAGTAAAACAATAGTATGCTTGAAATTTGTTAACGTCTTCGTCACTAATTGAGAATATTACTGTCAGGTTTGAAATGTCCAACAGCATTCTCGGCGCAATGAATAAACCAAGACATTGATATAGTATATAAATCTAAAAGAGTCTTTCAAATTAATTATTTTGTAATTAAAACGTATTACGTGCGATTTCATAACGTAAATACTTGGAGAAATAATACGTTTTATGAGTTAAAACAAACGGCATAAAAACTAGCGGCATTTGTCCGGTCCACAAATAGGTAATTATATCAAGATCAATTAAATGTAATTGAACGCGACAATGGCGCCGTACGACTACAGAGGGAGATGGACGAGATGGGCGCGGGGACGAAGAGATGCGTCACTCGGTCGTTTGTAATGGACATCTGGCTGCACAATGCTAATTCTAAACTCCTGATGGGTTTAGTTGTATATTATTGGCTTTGAGGGCATTAATATTAACATTATTATCATAATTATAATTACATTTCAAGATTGTATAATAATTTTAACGCTAGCTAGTGCCAGTCCTTAATAAGTCAACAATTGAATCTCCGCGGAAGTTACCTTTTAACTGTATCAAAGTATGTATAATATTTCGAGTAATATATTTCATTCATTATATTATTTTATTAGACGCGCTTTGCTAAAACGCTGCTGGGTAATTTGAAAAGGTTGAGAGAACAAAAACACTTCGCCTGACCTAAACTGAGCAAAAATTTATTTATTCGTTTATAGCAAGTTCTGGGTAGCGCAATTTCATAATATCGTTGGTCACACTGTTTGGTGCATAACTTTTAAGTTGGGTGTATAAACGTATGTGGTATAAACTATGTCCGAGTTGGCGAGTTTCTGACATCCTCCCGTCACCATCCCACCGTAAGTTCCAGTTCAATTCAAGTAAATTCAGTTGAAGTTGAGTTCAACAAACTTCTATATTTAGCTTTTGCACATTATAGGCAAGCTCTAAGCCTTGCGTGCGCTTCATTTTATATTTTATGTGAATTTACATTATACCTCTCATAGTATCTGCTTTCATACGTTGCCATAATCATTTTTATAGAATCAACGTATGATTAAGATACTCAACTGTTTACTTGTTATTTATATAAAATCTAGTTGACGCGAAGTAGATAAGAATAGCTCGAGACAGCCCCTTCAAAATTTTCACCCGAACAAACTGGCCCCGGCGCCTTACATGACTTATAAACACTGAGTAACTCCTCCAAGTTTAATGACATATAATGTCGTCTCACATCAACGAGTCATGTTTTGCACGCAGTAATAACATATGTACATTATTATTTTTAGTAACTTGCTTTACGATGTCATGGGCACTATGTGATCTATGAAATATTGTGTTTAAGATAAGCCAGTCAATTAAATCTAACAATCTTTATGTATCCAGTGGATTACATTAATATGCTAGCATAGTTATTAAAATATACATACAGTTCAGAATACTATTTTTTCAAATGTAGTTTTCCTACGTGCTATACGAAAGCGGATTCGCATAAATTAATGACGTGGGGTTTCAGTGCGCTGCGTAGGTGCAACCTCTCGATGCTCACCCCTAGACTCGCCACCCTCATCCCAGCCCCCGAACAGATGCTGGGACTTGTAAACACAAACACAAAGTCCGATAAGGTACGATAATAAAACTTACGCCATAGCTTACTAGAGCTACAAAAGATGGTACACATACTCGTATATCGAGTTCTTAAGTTTTTGTGATTGCTATACATTGGAAAATGGTACACTTATTTTATATGATTTGAACCGAGATTGCTATCGGTACTACATAATAGGGGTTAAAATATGAAATTGCCGATTTGTACTGAAAATCTAAATTGTTTATTTTTTA
>NW_020654810.1:14748516-14820385 GCF_003589595.1 Hyposmocoma kahamanoa
AAGTCGATATTCAAATGTTTCATTTAAAAAAAAAAAATCACAGAAACTATTTGAAAAAAGTTTCATTCGAAAACCTCAAACCATGAAGATTCTATGAAAATTCAAAGAACCTATTGCAATAAAACGGCAATTTCATACTTTAACCCCTAATACATTCTTGGTGCCTAGGTTACGCGCCGCGAGGAACACGTGACATGTTGGAAGAAGTTTCTGAGTTGAAGAAATTAATTATATAATAATAATGATAATAATAATAATAATAACAACGCACACACTCAACATAGCCCCGCACTAGGGAAACCCTGTGTCGCGGGTGCCATGGACACATACATAGACAAACACAAATTACACCCAAACTCACGAGAGAAATAAATGTAGGCCATACAAATATTTCTCCCGGCCCGGGAATCGAACCCAGGACCTCTGCGTGTCAGTCCGGCATGGTAACCGTTCGGCCACGGAGGCAGTTACGAAATTACGCAAAACACTTAGTATGCTATATACACCCATCTCTTTTTGTAATTATAATATGTTTGTACACCCACTTACTCAAAGTTCCGTTGAAATAAATAGGTGGAAGGTTTGGTTACCCTTTCCTTTTTGAGTAGATACATTTAATCCATTATTTGATTTTATCGTCTTTTATTTATTATTGTTTCCGTTCTGTATCCGAATAATAACGTAAAGAGGCAGCCAGAATCTTATTATGTAACAGTATTATGCGACTCACGGCGGGTATACAAAGCTGTAATTTTAATTTCCCACAATTTGAGTCGGCGCGTAGGGATTTTCGTTGGGCCCAGGATTCGCCTACTTAAGCACGAATGGAGTTCTGGAGCCCGGTTTCATTCTAGCTGATATTATTTTGTGTATTAATATTCAACAGTTTGCAGTAGCACTACGTGACCGGGAGGCTGTTTACAGTGCTTAGCGAAGCGCGCTGTCTTGGGCCTTCTACTTCGGCTCTGAATTCGCTCTCACCCCAGTAGCGGTTCCGACATTATGGGTGTAGATGATCTTGTCTACTTTCCACAACCATTTTTTTGCATTTCATAATATCTTATTTTCTTTGTAAGCGTTAAATATAGCAAAGAGAAAACCTATATACTTAGCTTTATAACACCAACGTTTTACTTAATTACAAGTCCCTACTAAAGTATTTTTTCTTGGTAGTAATCTAAGCAATATTTATGTTTTAATAATAATAGGATTTTACTAATTGTGACTGTACGTTAAGGAACATTTAATAATATATTACACTTACACACTTATATGGACATTGTTTGGTATGACATGCATGATACAACAAAGTTATCTATTTCATAGAGTAACTTTACTATTTACTTATGTTAACATAGGTAACAACTACTTCCACGCATATACAACAAGATAAAATTGAATTGTAGTATATAGGGTTCGTAACTTCGACGACTGTTTTAGATCATTGAGTTAAAAGGAGACATTACGAGTATAGGATATCTACGCAGTTACTATATAAATATGAAGTCGTGCTCTATCAAATAATGGAACCTGATTAGACTAATTGACGAGTTCTACTGCTATATCGTGGGCAGAAGCTTTCCAGCGATGTGCACTACAAAAGGGGTCACTGATAACGTGTCATGTGATATGATAAATAGAAAAGAGACCTTGCCTTTAAAAGACTACCCTGAACTTTAACTACAAAATCGAAATGAAACTATTTTTATAACATCAAGTTAAGTAAGTTTTTATAACATTTACATCGCATATATTTGTTTTTTCAAACAAACCGACGTTTCGGGCCCTTTACAGGTCCCATGGTCACGGTTGACCGAGGTGGTGGTACAGTAACTGTTAACTGGTTGATGACTTTCATCTTCTGTTTCATTTCCTATGTGTAACAATCGCGAAAACCTAAGAACTCGATATAAAATCAAAATTTTAATGACAAGTTTGAGGTGTACAATGCATAACACGATTTATTCAGAGAGCGGTCAACAACCGCGATCGTGCGTGTCGTCAACGCGGACCGACGTGTCGTGTGATAACCATGGCGTGACGCTGGGATTTAGTGTTACTTGCAGTACGTTAAACTAATGTAGATATTTACGTTGAAAAGAGTATTGGTTACGCACGAAACAAAGCACTCTCGAAGCGTTCATCTATATGGTAACAAATACTATACGACTCTCGTAAATTTCTGGAATAGATCACGTAAGGACCACATAGGTCGTTAGATGTTAGTAAACCAAAATCGGATGACAAACGATTAATAATAAAAATAATAAAGCAACTTAATAATCAATATACAATTACAATTAATATTCCGCTCGATAGAACATCACGTTACGAGTTATTGAATGTATCCGATTCGTTTCAAGTCTAAAATCTTGTATATAAATACTGTTCTTTAGGTTGTATTATAATACAACCAATTACAGTATAGTTGATTTATACGTAGTTTATGGCGAGTAGATAATAGTGGGCGCAGTTAGTAAGCATGGCAAGCGTCAATCTGTACGCATTAGTTATTGATGGTGGCAGTCGAGGTACGAGTTCGTGGCTGGCCCCGGGAGGTTACTGAGACCGCACCTATTTCTCGCGAATTGTGCTCACCGTACGTATTTTGCACAATTGAAAATGCCGACGTGATGAACGATCCAGTTGGTTGAGAATCGATCATCAATTTTTCAGCTCCACCCTCTCCCGAACGTGGTCGTATCGCACCGCAATAGCCCTCAATGTATTTTCAGAATCAATAATGTAATTTGCCTGGCAAGAAAAAGAACAACAGAACCTGTAATCGCAAAACCTGAAAATTGTGTTAGCGAACAGCTATGCACCTTGAATTTGTGCTCTCTTTTCTAATCGGAATAATTTGCCACCTTAATGATCTGAAATTAGAGGACGAAATTTAACAAACGGAAATTCGTTTGACAATGGTCCCAGAGCTGAAACGTTGAAAAAATAACCTTTGAACCTAATCCGCATTGGTTGTTAACGTAATATAAATCTATAAAGTGATCCATTCATTCATTCGTTGTTTTAGCAATTTTTGATTTATTGAACTGTAATTTCGAACGAGTTTTGCAATCTGCATTGCAATACGAAACATTAGGTACGTCTACTTTAGTTGGCCACATTTATAAGTATCGGTTAGTAGGCAGTGTGCGCGATAGGTTGAGTTATGTATGCAAATCAGGCACACGCATGCTGATTCGATCAAAGTTTGCAGCTAAGAACAAAACATATTCATGGTGAACAATGCGTAAAATGATTCTTTGAGTTGAGTATAGCACAGAAAAGAACATTGCTCTAATCTCGAGATGCCTGAACCGGAGTAGGTACTGTTCTTGTTAACTACCGGTAAGCGTTACATTTTAATTTAAACATCGCTAAGCTATTTACTTTATATTGTTACAAATTTGTTTCTTCGTGAAAAATTTGTTAGCAACCGAAAATAAAACATTTAACAAAAACAAATTTCAGAATATACTCGTGTAGGCTGTAGATACAAAAAATCTTATTTATATTTTTCGTCTGTGTAACATCTCCGAATCGTCAGAAAACTTTCAAACACAATCCTTAAGAAATATTTTTATAAGAAAATAGAACACGACTCCGACAAGTCATACGAATCCAAAGGCGGAATATTTTATTCCATTTATTAAACATTAACTGTAAAATTATAGTATGTATTATTTCTGGTATTTTATTAATTACTTTTTTTATTCTATGAATGACTTCTTAAACTTATTCAACTTTCAAAACTCCTTTTGTAATGAACAAAGAATGGGCACAGTATATTTATCTAAACTTCAAGTAATATAAATAGAGTGGAACACCTCTTCGGTTTAAAAAGAAATGGTTAAAAAATTCAAAGCAAAATAATTAACTCACAATTACAAAACTTTTCATCTAAACACCGTAGTAGACTAATTGCTTTTTACACATCAAAAATATACTACAACAAAATACAATACAATAATGCCGGGCTTTCAGAGGATTATCCACTCTATGCGTATTACTTTCTTGAAGTAGACTCTGCCTATTCTGATCTCAGGTAATGAAAGAATTACTTTGAGTATTCTTGTTACGTTACTGAGCAGAAAATCTACTAAATTTGACCGTGCGATTATGGTTTGGGTTATATCAAAATCTTAAACGATATATCAAGAGAGAATATAATAGGTGGTTAATATAATTTATAAATCATAATCAAACTCTGAAGTAGGGATAACTACGTCCAACATTACACGTGCCGGCGATAGTCAGGTACGTGTTAGCTAGAAATAAATGGCTCCTTTACCGACCCGAATACCTTACCTGACAGATACGGCCGCCGTATTTTCTGCGCTATGTTCAATATACAGACATTATAATTATAATACAAGTTCTGCACTATATCGATAATAACATTTCTGACATTACCAAATATTTACAAGACGTTGCTTTGATTTACTGACTACCAGGTGAAACGATGAGTACATTGTTATTCGGAATTAGAATAGAAATAAAGCGTCCCAGATTTTTAAAATTTATTGTTTTGCGCTCGTAACGCTAACTACGTAGTCATTGTTGGTATTTTAACGATACATTAAAAATAAAACCCTTTTAATCCGCTTCAATAATGTGTGGTAGAGCAGCCATTAGAGCGTTTAAATAATGGCGTATTACCCACGGAAAAAGCAGGTAGCATTACGGGCGCACGGCTCACACAGGCAATCTCTTTGAAATTGCATCGTGGTGTACCCTATTTAACGGGTCGCCGGTCTCGATAATTAAGTCTGATATTTTTTTCAATCTATGAATTTTTGCGGATAGTGTGAAATTTAAAAAGTTTCTGTAAGAAAAGAATTGTTATAATCATAGAAAGCCGTTTTTGTTGTTTAGAGTGGTCTTTTACTTTCGTGTAATTTATGTTTACTATTTACCTAAGCATGTGTATACATGGTCAATAACAGACGCGGGGATTTCTCCGCCGGCACGCGGGTATCTCACGCGATGGTATCGTAAATTACGTGGATGGGATAGAAAGTTACCCAGGTATTCTGCAAAATGAGAGTTGTATATCTAATGACTTTTTTAATTATTAAAATTCAAATTATCTAAAGTGTGATACTTTAAAGAATATTAGGGCAGAACACTAGCAACCTTGAAGCTAATGAATATAAAATATCTTTAAAGACTCTGTTCCCGTGAAAAGTCAGTTCTTGTTAATATTCTATATTTTCTCTATCTCGTAGTTAGAACAATAAATTTTAAAGACTATCGCATAAACAGCCATAGTGGAATTCACATCCCATTGCTGAAATAACGTTGCCATTGGCACATCAAAGTAAATATTATGCGCAACTTTATCGCGCTAATTTATGTATTTACTAGACGGCGAAGAGACATAATTAGGTCAATACATTTATTAGGTGCAGTTTCAGACAGCCCCAGTACATTGCCGTCAGATTTGACTCTAATGCTTGTTGACAGGGCGCCGCCGTGGCACACGCTTCTCGCCGGCCCTGAGACCATCACCTACGGGAATTATTGATCTTATTTGAGCTTGATTAACTCCGACGTTGTCGGTGTGCTAATAATATCACAAGTCTGGCACCCGTCCAGGCGAGGCCTTAATGGTACTTCGATGCACGGTAGCTTCAAAGGTGACATGTTACAGCGTTGCGTTCGATACGCTCACTCATACGAATCAGACAGATTCTGATGAGGACTCAATCATGAAATAAAACTCCTACACGAGCTTCGCACGCAAGAAAAAATATAACTTTATTGTTAACGCATAAATTACGCTAACGGCCGCGATTATTACAAATATTATGCAAAACGGATTCTTACAAATATTATGCAGTAACTTAAATATACTTGTTGTAATGTAAATAACTTGTATTATGAATGTGCCATTTAAAACAATTTTATGTCAAACATGAACGAAATTGTATTTCTAAAATTACTTTATTAAGCACGGTTAAGTAAATGTACATGTGTGTATCTAATATTCTATATACAATATCTAATGTCATTAACACTTGATTTTGTTAATAATATAACTACAAGCATACAAAGACAAGTGCTTTTAAATTGTAGGATGACATGATATGGGGGTCAACTTATGTAGTAGCAAAACGTTTACTTGCACATTGCATATTTCCATTTTACTAAATTGCAATGTGAAGTATCTTTTTCTATAGATCACAATCATCATGACGACCGCGGTGACCCAACGGTTTGAACCGTGGGCGCTGGATGAACACGTCCCGGAATCTATTCCGGGTAGAACCTATTTGGGAAATAAACTTTTCTAAATTGGTTCTCGTAGTGAATTCCGCTGTTCTCTGATACTCATGGTAGCGGGAATTCTCGTGTGTGCCTATCACATTATTATTAACTAAATAATATATAATTACATATTCCCTCTGAACAAATTTTGTATCGGCGAAACCAAAAGTGCTATGGAAATAATATGCGGGCGTCAGTTCCATAAAGGCCGTCATATAATCCTCCGCCCAGTCAGTGCTGCATCAGTTACGTTTACCCAAAACCGAACGACTAGTGTTAATACAGTCAGGTGGGTTTCATAATAAAAGTCGACTTTAATGACTGTTGATTAAAGCATAGTAAATGTCATTTATACTCAAATTTCACAAGGAAATTTCATTCTTCTTTGTTTACGAGCATCGAACACAATTTTAGAACTAAACCCGCTCCTGTGCATCAATGAAATTCAATTCAAAGACATAGCTATTTTGAAAATAAGATCAATTCAGCGATCACTCAGCCACTTTATAAGTCTATATACGGGTGATTGTGTCTTCGGATGTGTTGACTCGTATAATGATGATCACAGTTCAGATGTTCAACCCTAATTTGGTGAATATTATATGTAAGTTACGTACATGTGTAATGAATGTATTATATAAGAGCGTCTGATCCCAGACCTGATACATGAGAGCCTATTAGACACGGCTCTATGTAACATAGTGCTTCGAATGATATCGTCAGAAAGTCGTATGAGCCTCCACCTTAATAATGTTTTTTAGAGTATTCAGGCACATGCTGATATGTATAACAAACGACATCGACATTGTATAACATCAATGGTACAAATTGAATTTACAGACGATGACATGAGATCATAATATCTGGTGGTGTTATGATACATACATTAACATGCCCCACATGCTAGTACCATAAAAAAATAAAAGGTAATACCAGCAGTGTAGGTGTCCCCGTATCGATGACATTGCCGTTACTCACCTGTAAGAAAAAAAACAAAATTTCCGTGAATGCTTGTATCCTCAACAGTAAACAAAAGCTTAATGAATAAATTAAAACCGCTGAACGCAAACAACAAAAATTAAACGAGTACGGTTAAGTGAACCTCTGAATTAACAGAGATAAAAGGTTCATGGTTGTGTTCGCCAAACATTGCCGAGATGAGATATTGGAAAAGTCGACGACGAATACTGGAATATATCGAAATTAACAAAATTTTGGCCGCGAACTAAAAACGATCAAAACTTTGCCTTAGGATCCTTTTAATTTAAAGAAATAATAGATTCTCGTTAGTAGGAATAAAGAAGAAAAAAATATTATCGATATTATTTAGTACTATGAACAGAACTCAATTTATTTTCATAAATTAAGCAACGTGTACATGTTATTTATTTTAGTTTTATGTAATTTCGTCGCTTTGCTTGGCCATTTTAACGTACTGTGAATATATTTTGTCTAGGTACTGCGTGTGCGTGGGGATATGTTCAACCATTTTAGAAATATACGATATTGGCTGAATATTAACGAGTAGTGTGCTCTATCCAACGTGCGAGCGTGAACACGTAGATATTTAGCAGGGATTGTTGTGTACGCGTGATAAATGATGCACTTTCAGTGTCAGGTATTGCATTACAGAGCTATCGGGGCGGATGGGCGCGACTGCCGAGCAAGCGTTGGCACTCGCCCAAATATTTTTCAAACGCCTCGCCCGCACCAAGATCACTTGCCCTGAATCGGTAAACATTTTCCACTGAGCCGCAATCTTAAAATTTATACAATATTATAAATTCAAAATTTCAACGCGCAACAAGTTTACTTTTTTTTTACAAGCGCATATATTACTTCGACAGATGTCTCTTTCCAGAATTTTGTATGGTGTAACAGGTGCAAAAAGTACATGTACGACTTAAAGTAACTCTACTAGTAGTGATATTTGCTAACAATGACATGTAAACAATGTAAACAATACTTTGTCTAACACAGTTTAGCGTGGTGAGAAAAATTTATACTCCGACGAAATCAGAACATTGCTAAGAATCGTGTAAGTCAATAATACAACATCAAAGAAACAAATATCTGTCTGCGGGAAGTATTTGAAACATTTTCAATAAGCGTTTATTGTCCACTGAATGTTAATCAAAGTATTGGCGCTAGCGTAAGGCGTAAAGTGGGAATGTGCATTGCCCGATTAACTCCATTCTCATGTAAATAGGACGGTGCTAACGTGGTTATAAAAGATAGGTACCCATTTTAATTAGATAACTGAACATCCAGTTTCCAATATCAGCCAATAACACGAGGCCGTAAACGAACACAATGAAACTACCAAGAACATGCAAGTACATACGAGCATTTGTTTCTAGCGATATAAGTAATAATAATAATGCAAATGTGAACAAGCTTATTGTAATAATGTCATTACTGCCTTCGAAATAAAATAAGTTGTGAAATGGTGCTAATTTTGTAAGTCCGTATTACCACATCATGCGTAAAAAAATTTAACTAATTAGGAAAATTTAGTAAATTTTTCTGTAGGTAACCGTATAAATAAACATTTAATAATTTTAATTAATATGCAGTACCTTTTAATAAACATAACAACTGTAGCAAAAAAACGTAAAATTGACGTGTGATAGTGTTAAAAAGAAATGAATGTACGCCTTGAAGCTGTAAACTATGAAAACATAGTTATTAATTACAGACAATGTAAAGAGAAATCATTATTGCCTATTACACAAAGACATGCTATAATTAATGAACGACATATGCTGCACAGTGTATAATATAGTCTACTTTCCACTAGTGTCGTTTCGTTCGACGCAGTGATCGGATAGAACCGATTACAGGACCGAGGTGTGTTGGCGGCAGTAGTTGCTCTGCGATTACTAACTGGTATTTATGCGAACAAGTTCGCCTTCGAATATGAGATGCAATAACTATCATAACAAACACCACAATGCCAAGCGCAAAACTATTTACTAAATCTCTATAACCTTTAGTAAAAAAACAAAGACAGTGTTCGAGGTCAATATTATTTAAATTAACCTTTTCGAATGTATTAGCATGGAATGTACGAGAAAATGTTTTGTAGAATGATGCAAACAGTCAATATTTTTTTCGTAAGTCGTTAGTGACTGCGAATAAGATTTATTACAATACATCAATAACTATAATAAGTAAGCATCCATATAAATAATAAGAGGACCTTAACACTGGGCAGGAGTGATAAGAATATTATTGAGTATTCAGTCTCATATTAGACACAAACAATTTAATGACTAACTAATCACTTATCAAGAAAAAGAGTCCAGTTTACTAATTACCAACGAGTATTTATACATAATTAAGTAATCACTTCATACGTACATCTATTAGATGTAACATTGAGTGTGGGACCTTATGTATTATAAATGTGGAGACAAAAAAGCTACCAACATGAGCAGAAATAGAATTCATTGAGAGCCCATGAGCGCGGAAACATTGAAAACGATTCCTTTCACCCGTGGAGTTTTGTTTGAAGCCCTCTCGTCCGGTTTTGTGAGCTGTGGGGCAACACGAAGCAATCAAAGCTCGGAGATATACGCTAACAGCTACCATACCATACAGTCAAAACAACCTTTTTAGCTAGCTTTGGAAAGCTGTGTCTGCCTAACCCAATGGGAAAAGAGCATGAAGTACATTTAGTTTTGATCATATTACTAATAATGTATCTAATAGATGTAAGTAATTAAGACGTCTTTATTAATATGCCAATAACATTCACAATTAATACACTTCAAACAGTATGTGCCCAAAATAATTAGGAGAGTGTATGTTGCTATTACAACATGAAATACGAAATCATACAAGGAATACATCATAAGTCCTTTCCAATTTTACCAAAGCTTCTATGTTGATGTATTTTATACTTCGCTTGCTACAACATTGAAATGCATAGTAGATAAGAATTAGTAAAGTCAATTGTTATAGATGCACAAATAAGAAAAAAAAGCAATGTACTTCTTTCAATAGAGATAATGCATGACCTCGTTATCTGAATGTTAATAACACGCAATGCCCTTCATATAAACAGCGATAACAGGAAGACAGAAGGCTATAATTATTTACTACGAACCAATCAAAATGAAAATATAATGAATTGCACTTGACGCAGACGAACGAAATGATCATACGAAATCTGGAAAATTCTATGCATACTAAATTGCATTATATATACGTAACGTAGTGTATTCCGTCATAGACACTTTAACACGTTTTAAATCGCAATCGTCTAATATTTTGTAGCGACCATGAAACGTGTGAGTGCGTCCTGAATACCTACTTTGGAACGTGGCCTGAGGAATTTAAGATGACAGAGGAAATGTAAATTATATATAATAGCATTCACGTCGTCGACATTCGCTTGATATGACGGCAGTTCTCAATAGCTCTAACTGTTGGACAAGAGCCAATTTGTCCAAAAACAATTTTGAGTAGATTGTTAAACGAGCTAAGCTTACCGCCGTGATTGCCCACCGGCGGCGGGGCGCTTCGTGAAAAATAAAGACGTCTGCTATAATGTTCGGTTTAGAAGAAAATAATACACCGCTAGTAATCTGAAAAACAGTTAGATCTCTTAAGGCTTGAGGTAAACCAATTAGCACGCTCTGGTCCATGAAAGTCAGCGGGTGCCAAGCCACAAGAATTAACAGAATATAAGAATAAAGTTAGTGGTAAAAAAGAACACGACAAGCATTAAAACAGACCTCAAGAATTTTTTGTACGTATATTTTATGTAGTACTCAAATACGACGCAACCCCAAATTAGAGACAAGATTCCGTTACATCCTTCTGCCTTATTCACTTTGTGGAAGACTTGCCAGGAGCCAACCGGAACGGTCCTTCCTTCATTTTGCAGAAACTTTTACTTTGAAAGATATCTTTCTGGCAAGTAATGCTTTGCCATCAAAGGATTTTAGTCCAGTGACTCCTAAAAGTTCGTACTTTGTTTCTCGTATACTTACTGCAAAACATATTTTGAGACAAGTTTAATATCAAATAGGGCGTTAGACAAAACGGACTGTTGATAAGTGCCCGTCAGCGAGAAGATTCCGAGACAAATGAGCACAGAGACGAGCTATTAGCACAATTTTACACAAAGAAAGTAACATGAAATCGTCACGACGATTTCTTTAGATGTGTAAAGAAATGCATCACATGTAATAGTGTTACAAATTTTTTTTTTAATTTCCGTAAAATAATTTACGATTGGTGCCGCATAAGTGAATGATTGCGATCCCAGCCATTTCCTGTTTTTAAAGGGCTTTCCGGTAAGCGGGAGTCCTGTCCCAAAACAACCCTATATAAAAGCTAACTGAAGGGAAATTAAGTTGCAGTTCCGATTATAAGGCGCTCATAATTGCGTCTAAATTTCAGTGGACTACGCGTCTGTCGCTGCGCCAACTCAACAATGCTTAAAATTTTAAGTTTTTGGCAGTTCTTTCGTTTTTCTTTTTGTTCGATAAAAAGAAATTCTTTTATTTCCACATACAATATTGAGCTAATTGTTTTCTAAAGAGGCAACATTATAGCTATTTACAGAATTCTACCAAAATGATAAAGGGCCGAAAGAAAAAATCACGGTCTTTCAAATTGAACATGGTTAGAGTTATCCTACCGAGGTACAAGAGGTTGGGCTTTTCCTTTGGACCGTATTATCGTATGGGGCATAGGGTTGAATTTAAATATTAAGAATAGAGGGAGATGTATGGTTGTCTATACACATGTGTATACCTATTTACATATTGTTTTCCCCGGCAATAGTGAACTAAAATGTACTGTTTGATAACTCTCTACATAAAATATAGTCACTTTCACGGTATTGCACGGGCTCGTAATTGGCTGTTATCTCGGTGTCGTCAGGGCTGAATATCGTCAAGTTTGGCAACAGTGACTGCTGAAGATTCAGATAAATAACTCGACTGATGAATTATGAATCTCGCCGGATAAAGTCACTTTACCCCAGAGTGAGCTCGTAGCATCACAATGACTTTAAGGGATCAATGCGAAGTAGTTGCCAAATTATGTCGCAAATTTTCTTCACAATAAAAACTTTTTTGTAATGCTGAGATAATTTCTAGTCACAAAGTGATATAGTGCCAAAGATTTGTAGTTATTTTAATAAGGCGTGTAAGAACTAAAATTTATATTACAAACACGAAATAACAAAAGGATATTAACGAATGATAAACAAAATTATCATTAACGACTCGATAGGCCAACGGTTTACATTGTGGATACTGGATGAGGAGGCCCCGTGTTAGATTCCCAGTAGAATGAATTTGGGAAACGAATTTTTCTAAGTTGGTTTTGGTCTGGGTGTTCCGGGCAGCGCCCTTGAGTAAATTCCGTTGCTCTGTGTTCCTATAGTACAGGGAATTTCCTAGGAATTTCACAATCTATCGACAATAACTACTTAAAATTTTACAAAAACTGGTAACCCTGCAGATGTCATTTTACTCCAACTTCAAAAAATATAGACTACACAAAAATGTAAGCTAGTTCTCTTGCTCTTAATTTGTTACATTTTAATTAAAAAATGTTTCGTTGTGTACTGTAAGTCTAATAAACCCTCCACCTCCAAAGGATCATGAAAATATAACAAAAGATACTTAATTTTAAACGCGGCTTTCAGAAGCTAAAAAGGCTACACAAACTTTGTTAAAGCTTTGTTTAGCCCCTGTATTTGTTTATTGCCGCCGAGTTGTGAGTACGTAAATCATCTCATTAAGAGACAAAACGGTCGTGCCCGCATTTAACACATCCAAAGCAGCCTAGATTTTCTTACAAAGCCATTGCGCCTACCCGCAGTTTTACCCGTCGGTCACGGCTTAGAAAAAGCTCTGCCCTTTTAACATCCGTCCCAAATACATTATATGAGATTTATTATCAAAAAGAATTTCAGAATAAAGTGAATTTAACAACATGTTTACGATGAAAAGGAAACACAGTTATTTCAAGTATTAGGCTACTTATTTTCGTAACAATGTAGGTAGCGCATCATCCGTGCGGATAAAAGCTCTGCTTTTCTGAGTCATGGGTGAACGATAAATTATAATTAACCTTCAACCGGGCCAATAAACCTTGATAGAAAGTGCACTGCATTTTACACAAGTTAACTGCATTAAATTTTAAATTGGGTACCTAGCTGTCCTCTACTGTACTCATTTTTGGAGACTTTTTGTGTGATACCTTGCTGTTGAAAAAAGTAAACAGAGAAACACTTGGTATCTACAACGACTACCTTGATTTTGAAAAAAATAAATACAGAATCATACAGCTACAACATACAACAACAACAACAACATATGACATAGTGCCATCATAGCCGCACAAAGCGGAAACATATTTGCCATCATTGTGAACATAGCTCCATTCTCACGGGAAAGCGAGAAATGGAGTTCCGCTTTTTGTTAAGACTTATTGTAGCTGTTAAACTACGTACGGGTGAAAGGATTTCTTCCAAGGTTTCAATGAATAGCGGGTGGCTGATACCAAAACTGTGTTATTATCCTTATTTTCACGTTGATGTTTCAGATAGGCGAAATAAGTACGTCGCTAACAATGCTCACTCGGACAGCCGTGTTAAGAACATTAAATTAATTTGTAACTTGGTTGAAGCGTGTACAACAATGGAGCCCGCCATTAAAAGCGGTTGGGATCCAACAAGTGAATCAGTGATGGAAGGCTTTTTGTTAGGAAAATCATGTTTCTAGACGATTAACTCAGTGTCACCACGATCTTAAAGCAGACAGTTCGCTAATGCATTTTGGTGTCTATATCATATTTAAATAAGGTAGCTACCTTACGTTTTCGCGATTGTAACATAGGAAATGAAACTATTTTTTCAGATCTAAATTGCGTATATTTTCGCTTGAGTTGAGTGCGAGTCGGCCGTAACCATGGGACCATGTCCCTAGACATGTCTAGTGCCCGAAACTTTGTTTGTTTTGTTTGGAAAAAAAAGCAAATATAACCCGATTGACATTTTTTTATGATAGCAAGTAACGAGACGAACAAGTCGTGGGCCTAGGTGTAAGCGACACGCCTCTCCATAACAGTCGCAGTGCCACTCAGAGCCTTAAATCGCAAAAAATTTGAAGGGCACTGCCATTGCGCCCGTCACGCTTATAATTTCACAAGCACCCTTCAAAACCATAACGCTGTAATGCTCACATTACTGCTTGGCGGCAGAAGTAGGCAAGGTATGAAAAAAATGGATTGAATATCCATAAATTATTTACCCATAAATAATGATGGTATTAAATATATTAAGCATGTTTGTTTAACTTCATGCTTCATTGTTACGCTTAAAAATATATCAAATAAATAAGAAAATCAAAATGTGCCCATCTATACAGATACGTTATGCTGTAATTAGAAATAAACTCAACAAGCTTGACGAGTGGCAAATTGTGGTATTAAGGTCTACCCACACATACCCGGGACGTGGACAAGCCGTGCTCCGTTAGGTGCTCAAAAAATATCGTTGTGTATATTTTGTATGAACTCGTTCACACACGTCCGTGTCTAGGCCGGCGCCCGTATAGTCCTTTAAAATACCTACTGCTCGGCTTTGTTTGGCAACAGTTGTATTCTTTTTTCACACCGGGGACCGGTCAAAACGCGAGGAAGGATCGCGCGCTCAACACGCACCGACTGATTATCATCATTCTATTTAAGAGCCAGGCTCTTGTTGGTGACAAATAATAGTAGTAATTTTACAATACACTGTACTGTATAAAAGAAAGTACGACATTCACAGTTAGCATGATTGCTGTTGCGTATTGAATTAATAATACTTTTTTTATAAGAAAAAAAAACGGACCTCAAAAGTTCGTGGAATTACATCTCTTTGCCAAGTTTAATTTCACTTTCCGGTAACCGACTTCACGGTTACCGGAAAGTGCGCGAAGCCGGATTCATCTTCTAGTTTGCCACCCTTAATGGCTGAATATTTTCTTCAAATTTAAATGGGACTATTACTGAGGTTTCCAGCAAAAAAGAATCATCAAAATCGGTTCATAAATTATTTTTTAATATCCGGAGTTATCGCGTACATACAAAAAAAGCAGTAGAATTGAGAACTCTTTTTTTGAAGGCGGGTAAAATTGACAAACAGTGAGAAAAACAAATAAACACTACGAAAAATCTTTGGGTAAACACTTTGGTTTGTGATTTTTTTGAGATTGACACGTTTGAATACGTCTGGTATATTCTCAGAGTCGTATTCCAAAACTCTACTCAATGCTCAAGTCAGGATTTGAGCACACTTGAGTATGATTTCAAGCACTGGAAATACGACCCTAACGGCAAGGACTTGAGTATGATTTTCAGTGCTCTCTGCAATACTCAAGTCAGAACTTGAGTATGATCCAAAGCACTAGAAATCATACTCAAGTCCTTGCCATTAGGGTCGTATTTACAGTGCTTGAAATCATAATCAAGTCTGCTCAAATCCTGACTTGAGCATTGAGTACAGTTCTGGAATACGATCCTTAGAGGATGGAAAAAAATAAAGGAAATACTCATTGATACTGATTTAGACACATGGCACGACAGTGAGCATTATAGTAAAATTTGTGGCACGACATCGCTAGCGGCAGTCCTTTGTTGTTCCAATTATCAAGACAAATATCAAGATATATTTACCACGACAATTAATTATCAATAATAATTATCACTCGAACCCTGTAATGAATGAACTATATTGCTTCTATGAAAATTTATTTTTAGTGCTAAAAATTTTTTTAACAGACGATCATTTGCAAATCGTTGTGTCAATTCAATGTGATGGCAGCGGAAGAATTTTAAACTATGTAATGTAGTAGTACAAGTAGTTCTACATACTACTCTATAATAATGAACATATTTCAAGGACTTCACGATTTTCAGTTGTTAAAAGAGAAATTCTGACGACATTGGATGTGCATGTTGAGCTGTCCGGTGATCGGATCAATCTTAATTATTACCTTAACTGACAAAATCGGATCGTTATGCATCGAGTACTCTCGTTGGTAAATGGGGACGGACACTTGACATTTTGGGAAGCGGTAACGAAAGTCCATTTCTTGGTATAGTTAAAAACGTAAATACAGTTAAAATAGTACAGTTTACAGTTAGAATAGTACAGTTGCAATATATCATTCATTTTTTAAAGTTAGCTTTGTTTGAACGCGTACGGATTCCGTATTTTAACAGTGTGGAGGCACTTGGGACCTGCCAATTTATGTCTCAGGACGACGGGCGCAGTGGCAGTACCCCTCAGTCCTTTGCGATTTAAAGCTCTGTGTGGCACTGCAATTGCTATGGACAGGCGCGTCGCTTAACACCAGGCGTATGACTTGTTCATCCCGCCACTTGGTATAATAAAAAAACATCGTAGCGCCTATGTTGCGTAAATATATTTTTGAATTTTGAAATTTTGTAAATACATTATAATAAGCAGTAACATATTATAATTAATTGTATTCCAAGAAATGGGCTTTCATTTCCGCTTCCCAAAACGGAAACATATACGTCATCAACGTAATATGTCCCCTTGAAGTCCTTTGGGAACAACCCACATTAAAAACGTACTTACATAAATTAGATTTTGGTTTTGACGTTTTGTGTGGATTACTTGATAAACTTCTCAACGTTTTATTACGGATATGACAATTTCACGGCACAATTTGGGATCTCGTTAGTTGGGGCCAGTACAATGATAAAGAACTTCGTAATGGAGCATATAAACTGTTAGCCGATGGTAGTTACTTTGTCATACTATATTATCAATGTGCAACCATTTTATTTTTTGTCATTTTCTTGTCTCATATATTAAACACATATCATACATATATTACACAGTGCAGCTTACCATTTCAATTGCACAATAAGCGTATTTGTGTATACAAAATAAAATAATACGTATACTTACATTTTATTTTATATAAGTATACCTACCAAAATACATTTGATTGGTTTTATGATTTTTTTGTGCGAATAGACTAAAATTTAGTATACAAGGTGCACTTTATCCCGCTACCTGCGTTACAACGTAACACATTTTGGTCGGCAGGTAGGCAGTCGGTCGGTCCAAGGCCGGTGTAAATACAATCGTGAACTCGAAATGTGAACAAAGGGTGGTATGCGAATAATTCGTCCTTATTATCATCTCTGGTCGGCGTGTTCACCTTGAAGCCATGAACGAGTTCCTGCAGTCTCGACTCCCTTTTCGTTCGTCCGTTCGCTTTAGCGACAGAGTCCGAACGAGTGAGCACCCGATTATTTTATTAAAATTTCAAAAGAACAGGTAAACGAGGGCGGGCAATCGGTCTAGCCCGCATCACCCTAGTGAAGAAAGAATCATTTAGAATTGCAGTTTTATTCGAATACGTCTGTTTCGCTTTTTAGCTGTTCATTTAATGTTTTCACACTGATTCGACAATGTACAAGGCTTCATAATTATACATATAGTACATAGTATCCATTTATTAGTATGCTATTTTATCGGCATTGTAGGTACTGTTTATCGTTAAAGAGTTTATTCACCATTTTTGGTCACCCAACCATCAGACAATGAATGCCGTAAAGTAAGTAGATCTATAGATACATAGGAACCATATTAATATTCACAATAATAATATGTCAGTGATCAGAATGATACTCCATAATGTGAATTTGCAGCAAGTTAATTTTTATTAGCTTTTGGCAACTTTAGGTGGGTACATAGTGAATAATAGAGTTATACAAACTTCTAGGCAAATAATATTATTGTAAAAGCTTTCGTCTATAAAAATATAATCTAGAAGGAAACAAAAAATAAAAAGTATCTCTTTCTTACTTACGTAGCGTGCCATGTTACAGACAAGGATAAAAATATAACGATCTTTCTGCTTGCATATCATGATAGTCACGATGCTTCTCTTAAAAATAACGCATAAACGATGGTAATAATACCGAATATTTGTGTAAAAGTTGTAGAAAACACTGAGAATTCTTAGAGAAAAAAAGAAAAATACATTAAATATGTGTGTACATGCAAGATTTGAGTGTGACGGTATGAGTATACGAGTCAATATCTACTGGAAGTAACCCAGGCAACCTCAACATTGTGTAGCTACATTTGTATAACAAGTACTTTGTTGTTCGCAGTTTAGTTGGCTCAACGTGAAACTGTTGGATATTTTTATAGACTGTATTGTGTTATCTAACGAATAACCGAGTAACCAGCAACAACGCCATGCGCCATAATATTGTGCTCATGTTACCGAGGGTTATCTATCTGCTTACGTCCGCGACTCCGGGTGAATTCATGACCTTTCAATTCATTGTAGATAACTCAAAGATATACTCACAGGATAGTACATCCCCTGCGGCGGCAAAAAAAAGGCCCCCGATCCCCACAGCTTGCCGTTTGTATTTACTTTGTATTGCACAAAAATACACTCCACGCACGCCCTTGGGCAGGGCGTTAACTTTCACAACACTAACTTTATAAATTCGAGGTAGTCATGAGTATTTTAATGATAATTACAATGAATAATACTAAAATAATCAGGTTGTTTGACTTCTTTTAGGTTATGTGGTTTAGCGCGGAGGAACGCGCTCTAGCACTGAAGCGGTTGATGTCGAAGTGCAACAACGGATGGGACGCGCGTGGCCGATGAAAGAACGCTCCATGCGACCCACCGCGAGTGCAAAAGAGACAGAAATTCTCATCCAGCTAGTTCGGTTCTTTAGAGCGGTATAGAGGTATGTATAACTGTTCTTGTCTGTTAAATTACGCACGGGATTTGATTTTTAGCTTTTTATACGCATTTTTTTTTGTACTCAAATAGCATTATGTTAATATATAAATGCTTGATTTTTTTAAAAATAAATGGGTGGTTTATTAATTATTGATATTTTAGCTTTACCTTCCCAAAGGTCCTAGTATTCATCCCTGTGGGTTCTTTGTTCTTATATATACATACAAACATACTTTATACTATATCTATATAAAACTCAATCTTGAACGAGGATAGAGTGAGAGGGACGAAGAGAGGCTGCGTAGGCTTTAGGCCTTCCCACGCCGCCGGTCCCTGTCGCGTAGCCGAGAGCGATTCGGATCAATGAATCGTTCCCGGGCCCCCGTTCTGTGTCCCGGCGGGCGTCTCATCCGACACCCAACCAACCCAACCCTGTTTCTGTTACCTCTCAACTGCTTTCTATTCCCGTAAGCTGGATACAGTTTTTTTATCTGTATAGATTGCATTGGTCACCACATCATAATTTACACCACAAACACTTTTTAGTCAATTTGACTAATATGAATGTTTACACGATATACAATTGTATATATTATTTTTCTATATATTATTATAAACCTATAGTTAATATTATATGGATAAACATTTTACATTGAAACATGTAATAGGTATTATATTTTACTTGTTTACCGCTATCCCACCCATATCAACCATGAATCAATAGATTTTCGCTCAGATAGGCATATTGTAATCCCGGATTCGGCTACAGATTGTAAAGGTATTTAAACTTACGATCACGTCTACTATAACATTCGCTCAAAATACCTATATATAAGTACAAGGATAGTTAATGGTTATACAAGTCATTCATCTAGTCAGACAAACCAAGACGTATATCTGCCTAAATATATTATGTTAAAATAAATAGGTACTACGAAGAGCATCGAATGAAAGACCGTTACACATAATATAATCGTGCGCTATACGCAACAATCCTGTATCCATTTGTCATTTTTTGCGACAAACAGCACAGCTGAGGCCCAGTTCCTTCACAATTTTCTTTACTTCAGCTCAACGCACAGTATACAATGTTTTATGTTATATCAAGCTCAAACAGTAATTAACAAACTAACAAAATTTGAACAGCTTTATTTTGGAAATGTAGAGAAGTCGATATTTGTAACTTTATGTATAAAAATATCGCAACAATACAATTACGATTCTTTCATTCATGTGAGTATCGTAGGTAAATACAATAACTTAGTATCATTCGTTACTTTGTTAGTCAATGAGAACAGCTGAAGATTCATTGTTAAAATTATGTAAAATTATAAACAGCTAGCGCCATCTATATCATCGACGATAAGCTTTCATGGTCTGTCGGTGAACTGCATGCAGCGTATAGAAAGTAGCGTAACAAGTCAACTTACAGAGACTAGTTTCAACATTTTTCATCAGATGGCGGTGAGGTCATGAAATAAATGCAGTTTTTCAATACTTTTCAAGACTAGGAAATGGACTCTAACAAAATTTGAAACTTACCCATATTGAATGGTTAATATGCTCCCACTCTCGGTACCACTCTATAAGCAAAATATGTTTTAGATCCATGATTTCCAGTTGTCTACAAATATATTAACTAATTTGTTGAAATTTTTAATTCATCTAGTAATCTCTTAGAATATTAATTTCGCGTAAGTACAATACTTTGAAAGTTTTTCCAACAACTAAAAGTAGATGAGTACAATTCCAATTTTAAATTATTTGGTCGCGTTCAAAAAATTTAATTAAAGTTATCCCTAAAAGACTTGCTACGAGTGATATGTATTTCAAACAAGAACTATGTAGACGATAAATTTAAATGTAATGTTGGTGGCTTTGTTATAGTTATGACGTACTATAAATAACATACGTGCGTATGCTTTATGTTCATACACCTATTCAAATGACATACTACTTACTTTGCTCTATAATCTAGCTTAAGATTGTTTTTGTATTACTTTTATGACTATATCATACGCGTAGCGCGCAAGTTTTACCCGGTACGGAGAAGCCAAAAGGAGGGTATATATTATTGTATAGTAACGTATACACGTACCTCACAGTACCTAAATTATATCACTTCACTTATTTTAACGTACGAGATGTCGTTGGATTAGTGTCGATTGTCCTACACGGTTTTATCCTACAGCCTAGATATATTTTATAAAAATGGAATATGGTATCTGTGGTACGTCATAAAGTTAAGGTCTAAAAAACTAAAGTAATCAAGAACTTTCAAGCCAAGTATCAATTAAAAGAGCTTTATAAACTCTAGAATACCATTTCTAAAATGTTAAATATATTGTAGCATCAAAATATGAAGTAAAAGTACTATTTGTAAGAAATTAGTCTTTGGTCTTACTTTGTATTATTTCGCTTCTTTTACAAAAATATATTGAATAAATACATAGGACGCTAGACTCTTATAATCAATATAAATAACACTATATATTCATCACCATCAAACCATATACTCGAATATATTACTAAGCATGTGTTTCAAGGTAAAAAAAAATAATAGTTAAAAATTTAAACCTAATTACGACAAAAATGTTTCTCATGAAGTTTCGTTCTTATTTAATTTTTCCCCGTACTCGGGTTTTTATTTTAACATTTATTATAAGATAATTAAGATAATTTACCGGGTTCTTTATAAATTATCTTATTTCAAATATTAATAGCATCTGTACGTGTGAAATTTGATAATCATATTTATAATTATAATTTGGGTTAATTAATTACGGTAACCACTGAGTTGACTATCAGCGAGAAACTCATTACAGTTAAAAGCTAACATACCTAAATGCCCTAACACTAGACCGTACTAAATGCCACTATAATTGGATAATTATTTATTATGTCAAAATAAATTACCCATAGTTATGTCCGGTATAATCTATGCATTGCTCGATGGAATATAAATATCAGACTGAATTAAGTGCGGTCATCAATATTCATGATTTGTTAGGTAAAGTCAGAGAGTTAAAGTATAGTGTATTGTAGTAGTTATTGGAACATATAAATATACCTAAGTTAAATCATGGTATTTAGTACAAATGAATAGGTCAAGTTTTAGGCGGGCCGCACTGCACCGCATCGTATAACAATAAGCTTCCTAAATCACTTTCGTACATTTTATGTATGAAATATAGATAAGTTACAATTCTATAATGTAATGTGTCTGATCGCGGTAAACTCAAAAACTACTGAACGGATGCTGGTACTGACTACATGGCCTGGGGCCTAGGCCGGCCAAGACTGCAAATCCGCCACTGGATTTATGTAAGTACGTGTGAATTAACAACTCGAGAAATAATGGGCAATAAATTGCTTTCACATTGACTGTTAACATAACTTGGGTAAATTTTTCAACTTTTGCATAAAAATAGTTTCCAACCACGGAAATTAGCGAAGTTTTATTTTCTGTAAGTTCCATGAAATTCGATACAAGTTTCGCCGAGAAATACTAAAATGTTATATTACGATGGTGCCTTTATAATGAAAAGATACGAGCTTTTGGCCAAATTTTTATTTACATACATACATATATACATTTTTGTTTTTAAACTACACAATATAATCTTTATATACTCACTTTAGTAAGATTTTAGTTTCTTTTCTCGTCATAATTTGTGAACAAAGAATGTTTTTATTTTGCAAATTTATAATAAGCTAATTTTATCTCAGCGTAATTGTTTTTTGGACGTTTTCAAGTGTTTGCAGTATGGTTCATGAATTTCTATTGTGCTTCTAGTTCCTACGGACTTTCTATGTTGGTATAACTTTTGAAACAAGTCCCTAATAAGTTCTTTTTTATTTACAATTGTGTAATGTTGTACGGCGTGGTTTGCTTTCAACTTTATGCCGGCAACGTTAGTTGAGCTCTAAAACTTGTCCAAATGACCAACCGCTAAATATATTTCTTTTTTATTTTATTTGTTTTTATAGTTTTTGTGTTGAAGTAGGTATAAGTAAACAAGGGACCGGACGGCATACCTGGCCGTGCCTGGGTTTTGGCCCTGAAAGCTCTGGAGCCCAGACTAAGGCGCTTTTTAGACGCATGCCTAGAGCAAGGGCGGTTTCCAAAACGCTGGAAAACTGGTAGGCTCGTGCTTTTGCGTAAAGAGGGACATCCGGCGGACTCACCCTCCGCATATCGCCCTATAGTGCTGCTCGATGAGGTGGGCAAGCTCTTTGAGCGCATAATCGCAAACCGCCTCATCGGACAGATGCGAAGGGTGGGTCCAGACCTAGCCGATAACCAGTTTGGCTTCCGCGAAGGTAGATCGACTATAGATGTGATCCTCCGACTTAAGCGTCTGGCCGAGAAGGCAGTGTCCCAGGGAGATGTGGTTTTGGCGGTGTCTCTCGACATCGCCAACGCCTTCAACACCATGCCCCTGGAACTGTATATTAGAGGCAATAAAGTACCACAACACGACTATAGCAGACTATCTCGCGGACCGCTTTGTGTCATATCAGGGACGCTAGGTATTTGAGGTAGGTATTTTTGCCGATAACGGCAAATGTCGTGTGGTGTTCCACAGGGATCGGTCCTCGATCGGCTCCTGTGGAACATCGGATACGGCTGGGCACTGCGAGGGGATAATCTCCCGAATGTCGACGTATTGTGCTACGCCGATGACACATTGGTGACAGCGCGCGGGAAACGCTACAGGGAGACTTTAATTTTGGCCACAGCTGTTGTAGCTCAACTTGTCAGAAGAATACGTCGGGTGGGCCTGGAGGAAGCCCTAAATAAGTCGGAGGCCCTTTGTTTTCATGGACCCAGACATAAACCACCTGTAGGATCCCGCATCGTGATTAGTGGTGTTCATATCATTGTCGAGTAGACGATGAGATATCTCTGACTAGTCCTCGACAGTCGATGGATCTTCAGAACCCACTTTCAACTCTTGATGCCAAGATTGATGCGAGTAACGGCCGCACTCGCTGGATTGTTACCGAACCTCGGGGGACCTAACGCTGCTTACAGGCGGCTATATGTGGGCAGTGTGCGTTCTATGGCCTTATATGGGGCCCCAGTGTGGGCCGAAGCCCTAACTGGCGGAAATGTGGCCCTATTACGCTAGCCTCAAAGGGCGATGGCAATTAGAGTCTCGCGAGGGTACCGCACAATTTCTTACGAGGCGGCCTGCTTGCTAGTGGGGTCTGGAGGTCTTTGGGATTTGGAGGCGAGAACACTCGCCGCAGTTTATGTGTGGCATGAAGAGGCGCAAATTCGGGACCACAGTCCAACACCCAAGGAGGTTGAGAGTAAGAAGTCTGAGCTGCGTCACATTCTTCACGACGAGTGGCAACGGAGACTAACGCAACCCTATGCTGGTCTCCGAACAGTCGAGGCAGTTCGTCCAGTCTTATCGGAGTGGCTAGACAGGAAGTATGGCGTCCTGACGTTCCGCATGACACAGATGCTCTCGGGGCATGGTTGCTTCGGGAAATACCTTCAAAGGGTTGTAACCCTAACTAGCCGTGAACAGGTTCACGGCAATGAAATGGGAAACTTCCGGTCCACAAAATTTATTAAAGAAGTAAAGTTTAAAGAAAGGGCTGTAACAATAAAAAGATAAATGTAAAAAGCAGATACAACTGTATAAAACACTCCCTACACTTTATTATTAAGGCACTTACCCCTAAATGGGTCGAGTAACTGAATTACAGATATAGGTACATGAAGGCTGTAGAGTTATAAATTATTACACATGATTTAGCTTATTAAATGATTATAAACGTAGTAAAGAACCAGAATTAGCGATTATTCGCGATGGAATTTGGAACAGCTCCGACTGTTGTGGCGGTCGAGCTGGGAGTGACCGTGTTACGAAAACAAAATGAGAAAGTGAAGGAAGATGGAACAATTCAAATTTAAATATAAGTAAAATAAAAAATGATAGGATACAAGCGGAGAGAGGCGATACAAAGAGGTGAGATGACGGTGTAAGGAGGTCACACCGTCACAATACCCGGGGGGCCGGAGAAAAAAATAATTAAAAAAGTATAATAGTAAAGAGGAAGGATAATGGAAAAAGAATAAAGTAAGAATAGTAGTAGAGAAGGGATTAGGTAAGTGTAAAAGTAAGTGTAAGTAAAGGAAGGATAAGTGTGTTGTAAAGTTGACTAAGAGGACTTTGTCACATGTTTATTACTTTTAAGTAAAGGAAAATAATAAGGAAGGTTAATGTGAGCTCATAAAGGACGGAGGCACCGAAAAAAAAAGTTTAAAATTAAATTAAAGTATGTGATTAACTTAGGAAAACATGTGGGTGATATTGGCAAAGTGTGAGAAATAGCTTACAGTAGTAAATTTAAGTAACTAGACACTAATATTTTAGTAAATATTAGCCGGAACTCTTTCAGGAATCAGGAAAAGTAAGGGTGTTTACTAGAAAACGTATGATGAGAGATGAAAATAATAGGGGTCCGTAGTTTCACACTACATTATCCCCATGACCTCAGAAAATTTTGGAAGACTGTCCAAGAGGTAACCAGGAAAACACAGCTTCACACATACATTCATCAACAAACAACCAGGTATACCTCCTCATACATGCTATCATCTGCATTCCGATAAGAGTGGAGTCATATTCTAGGACTACCACTTCTAGAAGGGTGTTTTCAAATGACGACGAGGCTTCTTTAAGGAGTTGTCAGCTTTTTTCTTTTTCCACTTTAGGAGCGCCAGGGTTTCAATGGCGGCACCATTACATCCGGGTTTATGGCTACATTTTTGGTCGAAAAACTATTGCAGCAAATTTTTGATAATTCTTTAGCTCCAACTGTTGTGGCGGTCGGGCTGGGAGTGACCGTGGTACGAAAACAAGATGAAAAAGTGAAGGAAGATGGAACAATTAAAATTTAAAATTTAAATACATGTAAAATAAAAATGATAGGATACAAGCGGAGAGAGGCGATACAAAGAGGTGAGATGACGGTGTAAGGAGGTCACACCGTCACAACCTGTGTCGAATCGCCGGAAGGGAGCCTACTTCAGCGTGTCACCACTGTGACAGCTGCTTCGAAGAGACGGCCCAGCACACGCTGGAGGAGTGTCCTGCTTGGGTTGAGCAGCGCGGTGGCCTTGTCGCCGCCGTGGGGAGCGACCTTTCTCTCCCAACCATAGTTCGCTTAATGGTTGAGAGCAAAAGGTCGTGAGACGCAGTCCAGGCATTCTGCAAGGACGTCATGGTGCGGAAAGAGGCGGCAGAAAGGGAAAGGGAAGATTCAGCCCTTGAGAGTGGGTCGCAAAAGGAGAGCTATGGCTCTCCAGCTGCCGACATAGGCGGGTAACGGGAGGCGAAAGCCCCCGTGACATGGATCCATGAGCGGCAAACTTAGGGGAGTCCGTCTCTCGTTACTGGTGGACCCGAGATGGCGGCGTATGTGTTCCACGTCTGCCACTCAAGATTGCTGACGGGGAGACAAGAACTCTCCCCGAAAAGCGAGATGGGGTTCGGCGCCCAGCCAGACCAATCACCGCCGGAGTCGCGGAAGAATGCGTAAGCGTTCCCGTGACTTCGGCACATGGAGAGAAGATGGAACACCGTCAGGTTTTAGTCGGTGGGATTCGACATTACCCTTCGCCTCCCCCGGGCGGATGGTATCCATGAGGATTTCCTGACGTTAAACAAAAAAAGGTATAAGTAAACAAGGAAGTATTAATTTTTAATTGACACGCTTACAACTGGAAACTAGTGTTTAACACATTGACTCTGTTAGAAGCCATTTACTTAACACTAACGAGTGTAAAATACAGTAGTATCGGTCAATAATAGATGAGCTGTATATAATATATAAGACTACTTTGAGAAACCCTTCAGCCTGAAAGAAGACGAGATGGATATCATTCCGAAAGCATTTCCAAATAAAAAGGCGTGAATATTGTGTAAATCAACACCTTTTTATTTTGCCTGCAAAACATATACAACCTATGCCTATAACCTTGCAGACATCATGCCCCGATTGCCAGCGCCACAGAAGCTTTTGACTTACGCGAAGAGCATTTCAGCTGGAGCTCGTTAAATGCAAACACAACTTAAAAGGGACAATTTCTTTAAAATAAAACTTCATCTAATACTATCCTTAGCCGTTATACTATTATCAACAACAAATTATATATTGTCAACGCATTGCTACTCCTTGAAATAAAGCTAATGAGCGTTGGAAAATTTTACATAACTATTTCTTTTTAATTTTTGATTATTTTCCTTTTGTCATATTTTTATTGTCGTTACACTATTTACGTCTGGGAACCAGTATCCTTTACGGGGTCGTTTGAATATTAGTTAAGGAAGTTTATAATAATAATAATAATAATAACGCACACACTCAACATAGCCCCGCCTCGCACTAGGGAAAACTCTGTGTCGCGGGTGCCATGGACACACACATAGACAACCGCAAATTACACCCGAACTCACAAGAGAAATAAATGTAAGCCACACAAATATTTCTCCCGGCCCGGGAATTGAACCTGGGACCTCTGTGGCAGTCCGGCGTGGTAACCATTCGGCCACAGAGGCAGTGAATTGTGAGTGAGTTTATTCTGTTCATAAAGAACATACTTACATAATACTCTACCTGGCATAACTAACACATTACTTACAAATTTATTAAAACTTACGGGTTCAAGTTAAGTTCATAAATCGATAAACAATCTTTGCCTGGCATATATTTGATTATGATTAGGTGATAGTAGTGAGATATTTATTTTATGCAATATTTAGTTTGATGTCGTTTTCAGACTTTTTTCTACAAACCCTATTTTGTTCATCGAGTCTCGAGCTTCCGCAGTGCAGAATTGCGCGTGCACATTTCAGTAGTTTTTTGCGCCCTCAATTTGATTTCTAACGGGGTATAGACAGATGGACATTTACCCACTGAATGGTAATCTCTTTTCACTCGTAAAAGCAAATGCTGCCGCTAGTGTTATACAATTTATTAGAGCGAATTCAATCGGTAGGGAAATGCTGCTTTAATAATCATATAAATAAACGTGTTGAAACCACATCCTACGAATATAGTATTTGGTATATAACTTACCACTTTTACTATTCAAGTAGCTTAAGCTAGAGGAAAATGAACATATTTTATTTGTGACTTTCCCTATTAGAATGGATTAAGTTTTCCGGGTAGCTTTAAGGTTTAAAGTGTCTTTTTGGGGAAAGCGGAGCGGTCGGTGAGTGGAGACTCTGGGCAAAAATGCGGAGGACTATGAGACTTTAGGGTAAAATACGTTCATCATCAACATCAGCTATTCCGTTTGTGTATTTCAACTAAAGGCCCGGTAACTCGACCATACAGTTTTAGGTGTATGTTATAATTAATATTAAAGTCATTTGGGAGGCCTACTGTTGTATTTGTACAAAAATTTTGTTTTAAATCGCGAACGTGTGGGATATTAAGAGCCTATGTACTAACGTAGAGAACACACACTATATGTATATGTAGGGCATATACTCGATGTGTAGTGCACACGTGCTTCACGTATGTTTTATGCCTACTAGGTACATAAGTACGAGAACATTTATCTGAACATTTTAACATGTGACCTAGTTAGCGCAATTTAACACTAATTCTAAAATTCTACATATATATTGAAACCTCTAAATATATTATATGTTTTCGTCATTTAATGTAGATAAATAAGTTACGCGTATTATATTCGCCGAAATTGTGATATTTTATACAAGCTTATTTGTCTGCATTTGTCGCACAGATTTTTCTAAGAAACTTAGAAGGAAAAAGAAAACATTGCGAATTTTAATTATTTATATATTGATTCGTGGAATTAAAAATAACATGTAATAAAAAATTGTATTATAATAATAAATTTCTAATCTACGTTACGTTCACTTTAGACTTTATTTATAAGTGTTGGGTCTTGGAAAAATTTTAATTTTTCAGAAAACTTAGAATAACGAAAACGGCGCAGAATATTTATGCCGAATATTTTGTATAAGTAAATTTTATGATAAAGGATGGATTTTTTTTTCCACATTTGGCAGATGACACCTGTCAAAATGTGAAGATACTGAATGAAAACGATGGCGCTTAAGTATTTTAATAACCGGCAATTTATCTCACCACCGCACTACATGTCTTTCAATCCTGACGTTGGCAAAATCGTCGCGCAAAACGACGGAGCCATAGATACAAAAGTTGAAGTTGGAGCCAATGGAAAGATTTTTTTACCTATGATTCTTCTTTTCACTGTTGACCAACAAAATTAAATCTCGTATTCTTATTTGCTTTTAGCTACACAATTTTGTTTTATAATTCACTCGAAATAAAACTTCAAAAGATATGTCTATACGTAGTTAGTATTCGTAGTACAGTATTTTAAATGTTTCGGAAAATTACCCAACACTACTCGTATGTATGGAGGCAACCATTTCGATTTCGATTTTATAATCGAATTCAAATAAGTAAATTTGATTGATAGGTGGATAGGATCAAACCTTCCATTGTATACTGAAACAACACAAGGGTTTTGAAATAAAACTCGATAATCCCCGGGAATTACTACAATAGACTACTTTATAAAATATGTCGTATTTCTCATACAAAAATTGATCATCCCCATTTCGTTTCGGATCAAGTTGGAAAATAGGATACATGTGTCGTAGCCGCTTGAATACCTTTGTAAAAAACTCAATCAAAATAGCCAGTGAACGGGGTAAAACCTGGCAATAAATAAATAAATATCCCGAAAGATTAATGTCACAATTAGTACAGGTGAAAAAGGTTTTATTTCGCATAGATACTTTTTAATATTTCAGAGCTCCTGCTCTGAAATATTAAATTATGTTGCGCAGTTACTCCTGTAACGGATTATTGGACACCCACTAACAGATAGTTCTGCTTACATGCAACCTGACGAAGCTATCCGGAAATTGAAAGCATGACACTGCACTGTTAGGGCGTATGCGACGACCTCGCTTGGCCTACTCCTATTTCTTACATTATTTTCTTATAAATGGCCATTTTACTGCCTACATAATTCAAATAAGTATCTAGTCATATTGTCAAGTTTGAATTGGGGCCAACTTGTTGCAAACGTGCAAATATTGCACTTTTAAATACATGTGAAAAATCCTAATAAAATAAATAATTAGCGCACGCACTCATAACCCCACACAAGGAAAATCCTGTGTCGCGGGTGCCGTGGAACACACATAGAACACGACAAATTACACCCAACTCACCAGAGAAATAAATGTAGGTAATACAAATATTTCTCCCGGCCCAGGAATCGAACCCGTGACCCCTGCGTGGCAGACTAATAAACGTTCGGTCACGGAGGCAATTAAATTTATATCTTTTATTTTAACAATGTTACAGAACTCTTTGTAAAACATTCACTTTTGATATAGAAAGTCACATTGTATTTCTACCTTGACTATTATTGATTTTATTTATATTGCTTTATAGCTTCTTCTGAAATGGTCAAGTCAAGGGTTGCAAATGCGTAACGGAAACTTGTGTAGGGGGAACAGTAAGATGGCTGATAAGCAAATGACGTCATCACGTGATCCCCTTTTTACTTGCCAGTCTCAGATTGTATAGAAGCAGCAAGTCATAGAAAAATAAAGTTTAGCGTAAATGTTACAAAAATAACCGTTTCTTGTAACATAATCTCTCAAGTTTTGAATTATACATTGTTATCTTCTAGTGATGTAGCCACTTCAATTGTACTTTTTAACAGTGCTAACTAGTTCTATTAAGTAACTTATAGCCAAGCTCAACATACGAGTATCTATAATTACTTAAGAGTTTATTTAGCTTTTGAGTTACAAACAACTAACACACTGAAAGCAAACAGTTTAACATGAAATGTTCACATAACAGCAAACTACTTAGTAGTTCAAACTTGCACTTATGCTTAATCGGTAATACATATGTTACAACCAGTGTACGAATAGGTTTAAAAAATAGCAATCTCCTGGCATAATGCCACTTTGCCAACTTTGTTACAAAAAGTAAATATGACCTAAAAGAGTTGTGGTATCGTTAATCGCACCCCACATAGAAGAATGGCATAAGTGGAATTACGTCAAACATGTTTATTGCTCCATTACATGCTGAAATACATAACATGGGTTATGTATTTCAGCATCCTCACCAATTGGAGACGAATGTGGTTTATATTTTTCTGTATCTAATCTCCAATTGGAGAGGACGTGATTTATGTTTTTCTATATTTAATGAAGCATTAAACATGTTTGACATAATTCCACTTATGCCATTCTTCCATGAGGCGTGCGTTTATCGACCTATGATCTAAACGAGCGACTACTGTATGCTGATTGTGAGGGTTCGTATTCAAATTTCTTTTGATGCGTTCAAAATTCATTGACAACCATTCCATATTAATTAGATGTTTTTAGAAGTAATGACTTAAACACAATGAGTAAGCTTCTACACCGTATACCTACTTTAGGAGTTTGTTACATTTGAATTTTCTGATATTTTTAGATTTGCATATCATTATCTTAATCTTTCGCTATTGTTTTTGGTAACTTTAATCTGAAGAGTAAGAAATTCATAATATATGCAATTATAATTTTAATATGAGTGCCTTCATAAATTACCCAAGCAAGTAAATCTAATGTGCTTCTAAGAACCCTGACTGATGATATTCTTGGGAAAACGTCTCTGAGCAAATGTACGCAGTGGTAATTATGAACGTTATTAATCTGATGCTGAGGGATATTGTGTGAGCATTCCGCTCGCTTCACGTTTTAACGAAAAAGCCCCATGTACATGCATTGGATTTTAATTACATACAAGATATTGATGTCATTCACCCATTTTTTCGAGCTCGACCTAATTTTTGGCGTATCCGGGGTAGTTCCCAAGCTTTCGTTAGAATTGATATTTCAAACGATGTTTTTGCGTTAAATTTATCATTTGAGAAATCATCAAAGGAAGCATTATTAACAATGAATTGATTTGACTTTTATTAATCCGATTTTCAATGTGTGTGTTATGTAATCGGACAATGTTGCGATTGGCATAATAGCTATTTGATAGACTTGATCGAGATAACGAAAGGACGAGGGATCGCGTGCTGACCCGAATTGCTGGCGAAAAAAGCTTATTTGCCGCTTCGAGCGTTTCATTGCTGCAATAGATTGGTTCTGGCTAAAATACTCAATATGGCTAAGTTGAGCACCGCTGTTATTACACGAATAATACTTATAATTTATTACAAATATTACAATAATAATTATTATTATTTAATAATATTTTTTTCGTATTAAATTATTAATAGAAAACATTATTTTGAATATTCAAATGTACCTAGATATTAATCTAAACAAACTGTATTATTATTGTCATCTTTACATAATTCCAAGAGAGATATATATATAATATATATAATACATATTATGCATGTAGCATTTACAATTATGTACGAATGAGAAGGTACGGAAGTGGACAGCTCTTTAAGTAGATAGGTATTTACCAAAAGATCCCTTCTTTCGAAAGGTGAGATCAAAGATTACTTAATATGGAACTAATAATGTGATATATTGTAAATAATAGACTTACTGGGTTTCACGTCAGTGTTTAGGACATTTCTTTAAAAGCTCGTTAGCTGGCACTATGAAGCAATACGATTGGTTTAAGGAAAGCGGAAAAGTTTCACGTTGTTTGGAAATCGGATAACTAAAAGTTACTCACTCCAAAGTACCGTTGCTGTAGGTTTGGAAAAAACAATCCGCCTCGTCATATCGAAATATTCAACAGAAATATGAATGTGTTCCGCAGGACGACAAAACAGGCAAGTACAACAAAATGTTTATAATGCATTTCAAGCCTTTGTTATGTTCAATAACTTATTTTTATTATTTGCATTTGGGTGTTTTGTTGTAATGCGTCGATTTAAGTCGTAAACATTTTTCTATATCGTTGTATTAAATTTATTATTTTTTTGCTGAATATAAATCTTTTTTAACATAAACACAGTCAAGTGCAGTGCTAAGAAATTAATTTTATAAAGTTTTTCTACTTCAAAGGAAGCACGCACCGAGCAAATTATAGTACTCGCGTGTTCTGCGCTATTATGTATACCTACCCGCTAAGACCTAGGTCTAAACTTTCTCAAATCATTCCGTAGCAAATGCCATCCTTGACCCGATACTGCCGGAATTCATGAAGCTGTTATTAAACGAATAATTGCAATGTTGAAAGCTATTTATCGTTTCCAGTTTGTTTAATAAATCTTTAATAACATGTTGGTTGCTAGTTACAAAATAAACTTATAACGCTGTAAAAAACTTATATAAATTGTACATAGAAAGTAAAAAAAAAACTGAGTAGGATCAACAAGTCAGTAAAATGCTCGTTTAAATATATGTGTTGTGATTCATACGTGTTATAGCGCGGAATCTCATAAGGCCGATCAGCTCCCATATCTTTTCTATATAAGTTTGTTTATAGTTATCATCTATTTTGGTTATGCACGAGAGACACTATAGCCTGTGCTAGCAAGCCCGCACCGAGACTTCATCCTTTCTCAGAAGGCTAGTGCCTTAGGTGAGCCGCCCCGGGTGCACGTAAAACACACACTATTTTCCAGATAGGTACCGGGGTTGTAGACACGTTCACTTCCCGTTGCGCTCTGTGCAACTAACGGTTGCCACCGCTAAGTCGTAAACTCTAAGTCGACTACCAAATCTCCTCATTGGTGGTGGACCTTCAGTTCCCAAATTCTTACGCAGCTGGAGGGACCGGAGGATATCTAGATCATCCTCTACTCGCTCTGTTATCATCTACTATGTCTACTGTACACACGTCAGCACATCAAGCTACACATTAACGTAGCTTGTTCCGTTGCACAAGAGGCGATTTTCGAACAAAAATGTGTAGTCTGATGTGCCGTTGTCCGTTCATTGTACGATTGTTGTAGCAATGTCCTGCGACGATGTCCGGACGTGGTTCCCGACTTAAAGGCTGACTCACGTATCTCGCGCCTCTCTTCGTCTTAGGCCCTTGTCTAGACCGCTACTAAGACGCGCTAGCTGCGCGCAGGTCGAACACCCCGGCTACATATATGCTACCGGGGCAGACGAACGTGTTCATCCCTGCAGCTAACCCCAAACCCCGGTGAGTCCGTACCCAAGTCCGGGTCGGCCAGAGACGCCCGTGAAGGCGGAGGGCTTGACCCGGACGCTCGCCGTAAACAGCAGGGTGTTACCGGGGAGCCCGTAGTCTCCCCGGAACTTCCTATCTCTCAGGTCGGTAGATAGGGACAATGAGTCCCTTATCTTTCTACATTAGTTAGGGTAACGGAGCTGTAGGCACGCTCACTTCTTGCTGGGCATCGCACAACTAGCGGTTGCCACCGCTAAACCGTCGACTTTAAGTCCACAATCCAGGGACAATAAGTAAAGCTCTATGTGTTCACAACTTATTTCGGTCTTCAGCGAAAAAGACTATGCGGTTTAGCTTGGACGAGGTGACTCTTTTTCTTTGTTGATCGGCTCAATGCGACAAGTGTGGTAAAACATAATCGGCTGAAGTCAATTCTACGTCAATAATGTGGTGTGTGGTGACTCAGTGTTTTCTTAAAAATGTATCAATATATGGTTTACGATACGGTGTCTGCGAGATTCTTTTAACAATTTGTTCTTAACTTTTTAAACAGACTAACGCTAATTTATGTAATCTCTGACTCATTAATACACCTATTAATTATAAGCCGTAATTGAATCTCATAAAGGGCAGAACATCATTGTTTTAATTTATTATCGCTTGGATATTCAAAGGCAAATTACTAATTAGATTTTATCATATTACTTAATAAGATGTTTATTACAGTAATAAAATCTTAAGGATTAAGTAATAATTACAAGGTAGCAACCTTGTACGATTATTAAGTATCTAATTTTATAAAGAATAATAGTAGTCTAAAAGACGTGGGAAGATCACAATAGAAATGTAATGCCTTACTCGATCACAATAGTTCAATTAATGGTCGCAGCGATGAAGGGCTGCATAGGTACTGAATGAATGCCTTACCCTCAGACATAACATATATATGTTCAATGCTTTATCCTCTAACATAAAAGTGATTAAGTATTGTATTGTTAAGAGATAACATGATAGCATACTCCATTGAAGATTTCTTTACATATAAATGTCAACAAATCTGTATGATTAACTTATTTGGCCAAAATTATATTATTTATATCGTTATGACGACAACAACTTATTGTTATAATAAATGTTAATAACACTCTAAGGAATTGCTTTAGAATTGTGTAGAGCACTTGAATTTCATGCCGATTTTGGTGAAGACGGAGACGGAGACTGTCTTGTTATGTTTGTACCATCTTTTGTAAACCGCAAAAGGCTAATAAATATCAATCATACATAACAACCACGATGTTTGCACTTGCAATTACACTTTTGACTACTGTAAAGGTGGTATTTTTTCCATATCCAAGGGGAAAGTGCACGAGTTACATGAGCGTTTGCAGACGAAGTGTTAATTAAAAGGTAACACCACGGCGTAGCACTGTCGTAGCACTTGTACGATTTAAATTAACTCCTAACGTGGAGCACTCGCGACAGAATTGTTCAAAATAAACAATCAAAGGCAGGTTTATGCTTAAAATGACCAGTAGAATGGTTTCCACTTGGTAAAATAAATTTTTAATATATTGTAGCAAAACATGAAATTTCTTTTCAAATATGTGACATACGCTCGTTACTTTAAAAATTTTAATTTTCGTACTTTCATTCTGTTTGCGGACTTAGCTCCTAAAGTTTCCTTGATAATTTTTCAAACAAAATTAATTTAAAACGTACACGAGGTGGAGTTTTAATCTTAGGACATAAAAAAAGTTTGGGGTCATAAGTCCCTTAGACTGGGAAGTGTCAGATGCTTCCATCCCCATTTTAACAATTTACAGGCCAGTACATGTGCCGTTTAAGCGGTAGTGTTCGTCCTAAAATCGACTTAATTAATCTTGTAACAATAACCGGGATTTCGGTTTAAAAGCTATCTTACCAAACCTTTGAATAGGGAATCACATGCCGGCGCAGCGGCTATTATAACATTAGCCGTGTAAAGTTGTTTCTGTGAGTCACGCCTGAGCAAAATATGCTAGTAAAAGTTTTCGAACCGTTTGGTAAGCGTGATCTATTAGCAAGGATATTAATTCTCAGTAATACCCTCATTTCATAAGAATATTTTGAATTAGACCTATGTCGAAATATTTTCATTAAAAATTTGATTTAAATAACATCAAAGATATTTTCGAAATGTTTCACTCTTGTGTAATACTATGTACAATATGATTTGAATGCATTATTAATAAAACACTAGACGATGTGACATCGCAGGTAATATTGGGGCAAGTGAGGTTGTTATATAACGTTGAGTTAATTTTTTTTAAATTAAATAGACTCGCTCTTGACCACTACCTAGCTCTAGAGTCTAGAGCAAAGATAGTATCTACGATGGAACGAGCGCGCCCAGAAAATGCCTATTCAGTCGCACCTTAAAGAAACCTGGGTTGTATGAGTTCGGAAACACAGTCGCAGGCAGGAAGTTCCATTCCTAGGCTGTGCGCATAATAAAAGATGATGAAAAGCGCTTATTACGCCTGAAGGGAATATCGACCAAGTAAGGATGATATCCCACGTACGTCTGGATGTCCAATGGTAAAAGTGGGCGGGCGGGATGAACTGATGGAGCTCATGGGTACACTCACCGAAATATATTCTGTAAAAAACCGACATATGGGCAACTTTGCACCGGTGGTGGGCTAAGTAATCTAAGCTATGAAGTTTAGATTCGACCTTATCGTCGACAATAAGTCTCCTGGCAATTTGCACACATTCAAGTTTGTTTGAATTATACATAAAGTCAATATTATAATTAAAACATAAAATCCATGGATTTATTTCGGGAAAGTAATTTGCATTGCAAAGGAACGCGCCTGTACACCTGTGAATTATAATGGTGCATTATGTACTTAATCAAAAAAGTAGTAAAAGTTAGCGACTGCGACATGCGGTACAATGATGTCGATGATGAGGCGTGTCGACGTGATTAATAGCGTGATCAGAGTCCAAATGAATGGCACAAAATGAACCGAATACCTAGTACCCCGCCCGCACTCTTCACCCAGCACCGATAAGTGGCTGCTTGTGAACTTTCTCTTGTATTCGGAAATAATGACGAAAACTTGTAAAGCTCTTTTAATAATAACTTCCTCGCATCGCGTGTCGAAGCTATTCTACGCGCCTAATAATGAAGTTTAACTTGAACGATACACAATACAATGAATAATGTTTTTGCGCTGAGCACAAAACAACTTTAGAACGCCTGCAGAACTTGCTAATTGTGCAGAAAGAGTAATGGTTTATTACCTTATTCTAGTTTAAATTAAAGGCTAAAATTAAAAGTATTAGTTCATTACATACGTTTACACACACTTAAATGGAAAAAAAACAATAAATTGCTTTACTACACAAAGTGCTACTACCTACTTGTAAAATGGATGTAGTACAATATTAACGCATAAAGTGCCAAAATATATTTCAGGTAAATACTAGTTTTTTCTGATTCAATTAAAGTATTGGAAATAAAACTATTTTTTGGGATCAAAATTGCGTACATTTGTTTTGGAAACCTATCGATTGACGTTTTAGGCCCTTTATTCGTTCAATGGTCAGGCTTACGACTAAAGGGACTGAAACGTTGGTTAGAAAATACAAATATACGCGATTTAGATGCGAAAAAATAGTTTACATTATACTTTCCAATGTATAACAATCGCTAAAACCTGAAAAGAAAGGATATTGAATAACTTACATAAACAAAACGCTACGAGCATAGTTCTAAGAAAAAAAAATTATAAATTAATTTAATATTTTTCCTATCGGTTATCTTAAAATGTACGCCAACAATGTCGGAAGTTATTCTTGTTGATGAAAATGAAATAACTCTTCTCTTTTCCCTGGGCGCACCAATAGACGCTCAACTAATACAGGAGAGAATTCATTTTATCGAATCATTCCATATTTTTTAATTAGCCTAAAGGCTTGCCTACAACTACAACGTCGAAGAAATTGATTTTATCAATAACATCAAGGCGTGTAAAACGGTATTTTAATATCTGAAGATTTACATGCAATCAGATTTAAGTAGTAAATACTGGCTGTTAAAAATTTATCAGTACAGGCTGAATTATACCCCGCTTTGTTAGAAAAACTTTGGGAGCATGTAAATAAATCGTCGCTTTTGTAAAAACTATAAAAGAGCTTAAAATTGGAACCGAAAGCTTGACAAACAATTATTTGTGTAAGGTTTCAAGACCACGTTATTCAAAGATATTTTGGCGAAATTATATAGGCCATTCTTTACTGGCATAAAGGTTACTTTGCTTACAAATATGTAAATCGGCAGATTCTACACTTGACTAAATATCAAGGTTGAAGCACCACAGGTAAACTAGCCTTGGGTTTCAATGGCTCGTATACATCAATAATGAGTAAGGACGAATCCGCTATTCTAATGAGTGCCGGCTTAAAAACGAATGAAGGGAACACAATGGTTTGCAACCTTTCTACGAAAATTACTACGTCAATGCAGAGTCATGTTTTTTCTACTAGTACATTATACAGTTCGAAAATCAAAGTGAAATCCAATTCTGAAAAGTATACGTAGGGTGAAGCGAAAATTAATGTGTACATTATAAATGTTGAAAACTAGCGGCATGCCCTACATATAGCATTGTTCGAATTATGTCAACTTTGAAGTTCTAAATTTGAGCATTTTAATTTATTTTCGCCATAGATCAAAGGGATGTTTTAAAACGAATAGGTTACAAAACGTACGTTAGAGTAGCCAATATCTGTGAAGTGAGGATCAAGTAGGACTTCTTAAGTACACACATGTGATAACCCATTGTTAGCTCGTCCTTTAGACACACTTTAGGGGACACTACGTAATGGGTATCGTTGTTTGACCAAGCCAGTTTCTACTTTGTGTTACAAGTTGGTGTACCTATTACGTTCGTTAAAGTCTATGATTTTTTTAATCTTCATTTAATTTTAAGACTTTTATTCTAGAGAACATGTCAGTCCTGCCATAACCTTATTCTAATTGTCATGCAATTTACAGTGAAATATATTTTTTATATTATTATTACATTAAAAGTACTACGTTAACCATCGCCGAGTTACCCAGTCACACAACATTTTTGTATATTTTGACAAGGGCTCAGACAGAATCCCTTGGAAGAAGTTGACGTTGGAGAGGTTCAATTGTAATAGAAACATCAGTAGTTGTTGCTGGTTTTCGTTTTTCGTTCTTGGTATATTCCGCCAACAAGTGTTAGCGGAATATACCAAGGACGTCTTCAATTTTATTACAAACTTCACAATTTGGTGAATTAACTTTTTTCATAAGATATCCAAACTTGTTCGACGGATAATGTCCGGAACATAGCCTAAACATTGTAACAACATCTAGCCTGCACAATTCAGAATTAATAAACCACGGTATGTGGTGTGGCTCACATTGTAATGTTCTATACCATATGCCTTTATCTCTGGACCTTATATCAAAGAATTCTTTACAGCTGTGTGTAGTAAGTTTTTTAATCTTTAGGTAGGATTTCGTGATAAAAATTAGCTCTCAAGTATGGTATACTTGAGAGCTAATTTTTATGGCCTTGAGAGCTAATTTCGCCAAGCGGTCACCTCCTCATTACCACTCACACCTATATGGGATGGAATCCACTGAAGTCTAATGCAATTATCTTTACTCAGCTCATAAAATTTTGCTAGTATTTTATAAGCTATCGGTACACCTCTGAGCCCAGAGGCGCACCAAGCTATATGTTGCAAAGCGCTTTTGAAAGGATTTCTCAGAAAGGATTACAATTTTTCTATTCGTAGCCTTTTCGAGAAGCAGTAAAATTTCGTGAATGACAATTCTAAAGTCATTATAGAGACATTGGCTGAAACTCTATACATATAAGCCCTTAATTTGTTGGTGGGGTATAAAATAAGCGGCACCACTGCCTTCTTTGGATTTAGATCTGTCAGTAAATTTTGTACCAATCTCTATACATCTCATTCAATTCGGACATAATATCGCATTCCGAATTGTTCCTTTCCAATAACCCTCTTGTACTCTAATGGTTTTGTAGATATAGGACACCCATACCTTTAATGTAGGTAAACATCTCCAGGGGTACGTGTCATTGATTTAACTTTTCTTTGCTAAATCATAAGTATAATATGAAAAACAAAACACCCAAAGGAGGGGAAAGGTATCTAATGTAAGTATAATTGTAAGTCAATGAATGTAAGTAAAAAAATAACGATATTGTCACAATTGGCAGAGATCTCTTTTCATGTAAGTCACAATCCACCAGGTTGACGAAGTGGGATTTGTTTAAAGTATGCTATTAAAACTGTCTTTTATTAACGGTGAAGCTAGACGAGCGTAATTTTGTGAGTCGTGGTTTTTTAAGTCTTGTATGTACTTTATGTTCTATTGAAATTCAGTTAGGGCGCCAGATTAACACATGTATTTATTCAGTTGCTTATATGCGTTTGTACGGGATGTTTGTGTCATATTGTGTAATGGATTCATTAAAAATAATGTGCATTTATGAAGTATTAGAAATAATGTTTATAAAAGAAAAAGAAAGCTGGGTACATCCACTCAATACGAAAAGATTAAAGTGTGGACAATTTCATACAGGTACATGAAAGTTTATGTGAACATCCAGATCAATTTGTAAAGTACTACCACATACCATAAATATTTCCCTCGCCCTCCTTCCCCACCTCTCCCTTCTCCCTCACAACACACAAGCACGTTAGACAGTGCTAAGTGCAATTGGGTAAAAAACCCGAAAAATTGGAAAAATATAATTTCGAAGGCTCCGTTTAGAAATATTTTTTGAAGTTTTATTTAGCGCGATTTATAAAAGAAACTTATTAGGTGTAGCTAAAAGCCACTCAGAAGAAAAATGAGATAATTCACAACAGTGAAAAAACCTCCACAACCACACCACCTCGTTGGCTCCATCGTTTTCGTTCAGTAACTTCTAATTTTGTCAGGTGTCAACGTCAAATGTGGAAAAATATCCGGAAAAGTATTTACTTTTCTGAAAAACATGGTTTTTTAAAATGGAAATTTCTCCATGATCCAACACTAGACAGTGCGACCGAAGTTCGGTCGTATTTACGCGCGTAAGTCGGCAGACAACACATTTTATATCATCTGTGGCATAAACCGGACTTTTACTAATGAAACCGAAACCAGCGTAAGTTACACGACTCACAAGATCACACTCGTCTGGTCTAACATGAAGCAATAGCAAAGCTTTGTAATTATGCACAAATCTCATTCACCTGTTTGCGGTAGCTGAACAGTTACCGTAGTCTCACAGATTTTAGTTTGTTTTTTTGGTCAGGTTATAATGTTCTAATAACTAAAATGTTTTTACTAAAATATCCGTGACCATATGACCTGTGAACTGAACGAAACGTTGGTTTGTTCGAAAAACAATGTACTGTATTTCATTTCCTATGTGTAACAATCGCGAAACCCTAAGAACTCCATAAAAAAAAAAAATCTATTTGCATAGTATATACGAGCAGTACATTAGATATGTTGCAATTTAAGCTAAATATGTTGCTGATCGCGCGCATTATGGCGCTTACATTTTATGTGCAATTACGTATATTTGCAGTACAATAAAGACCATCGCACAGTACGGTGCCTTACATATTTTACATCAACCTACCTCAACCGAACGGTGTACTTAGGGAAACATACAATTCCCATCAAACATACATTTTTACGAACATTCTACACTACATACGTTGGGAACTAGTCCCAACATAGTAAGTCCATTGTAATACAGTACAGCACAGTAAAATATATGTTAATTTATTCCCATTTCCGTCATACATTTTTTAAAATAAATCCATCAAATGTAGAGTTGTTGAAGTTTTTACTCTTTCTAATTTTCCTGTACTTACTCGTATGTCAAGTTGGTGTTCCGCGCACTCTAGTTCCGCACTAGGGAAACCCTGCACCATGGATTGCACACACACACACACACACATAGACAACCACAAATTACACCCAAACTCACGAGAGAAATAAATGTAGGCCATACAAATATTTCTTCCGGCCCGGAATCGAACCCGGGGCCTCCAGCTTGGTAACCGTTCGGCCACTGAGGCAGTTAAATTAGTTTTGATAATAATACACGTTTATTCGGTGTCGTCTAACTACTTGCCGCAGGTTCTATGTTACCATGAAACAACATCTTTGAAGTGCGCTCTAAAAACGTATCTTTTAGATGAAACGTCGAATTATCCATTTTAATTATATGTTCACTGTAAATCAACTATGTAGCCGTATTCAATAAAATGTTTTAAATTAAAACCTAATTAAAATTCTACAAGGACAACCTTTTCACGGACTAGTGCACTTTTGTTTCCTGCAACTTTTGTATGCTTCTCGTGAAACGAGCACAAACTCAATAACAATTTGACCTCCCTTCAAAACGGACGCGCAACCACTGCGGGCAGCTCAAATGTTTCAAAGCTAAAAGTAAAGAGTATAAAAATACAGCGGCCCCTAATTCGATTTATATTCCAGCGCATATATTTCCAAAGACTATATTTCCAGAGACTTTTATTGTAAAACGCTAGTATATTTGCGGCAACATTTTCAACTTGTTACGGGTAAACGCAATAAACTCAGTTATTTTTGGTTTTTGATATCTATGTTACGGCAAGCGTCTCGCGAGGGGAGTTTTGCGGTCTGTAAATAACATACCTTCTAAAAAATCTGCGAGATCAAATATGTACGTAAATCGTGTTTAGGATATTTATGTAAGTATGTTTCAGACAACGAGTAGGTGTCGTTCTAAAGATAAATAAATATCCGGGCATTGTAGTCACAATTTTCGAGTCTCCTCCAAGATTATTCCACTTCATTTGGCACTCGTGTAGAACCTCGCTTCGGTGATAATAAAGAATTGCTCACAGAAGCTTGAAGAAAAGAATATATAAGTCTAAGTAGCTTAAGTAAACAAGAAAAAGGAGTAATCCTTCATCAATAATTTAAGCAGTTAATATGATATTGTGGGTTACTTAGCAGCGGGCGGGGTTATAAATGTAATCGTATAACTTATGTCACTATGAGTATTAGGAATAACGTAAGAATGTATAACGTGGAAATTCGTAAAGCTGAGAATATCTTTTGTTTTTGTTGAGATAACTGTAATACGTACATAAAATGTAATTTAATATGTAATACTAGCTCATAAAGGGAAAAATCGTGATAGCCTAAAGAAAGAGGTCGCGGGTTCCATTCCGGGTTCTACCTCTGTGTTTTCGGAATTCATGCGCGAAATTTGACTTGAAATTTACCATGAAATTTCATGCTGTGATGAAAATTGCATCATGGAAGAAGGTTCAAGATTCTCGGAAAACGTATGATATCCCCAAGCCGCATTGGGTGAGCGTGGCGGACTATGGCTTAAACCCTCGTCTTAAAGGAGACCCGTGCCCAGTAATGGGATGTATAAATTAATCGATGATGATGATGATGATAATTAATTATAAGCAAGCTTTTCAATAATTTTTTTGTTCAGTGATGAGCTTACCTGCAATTAGGATACCTGCCTGCAATAAGTCCCCAACTCGCATTTGGCGAGCTTGACCTAAACCCTCACCTGAGAGGAGACTCGTGCCCAGAAGTGGAACCTATAAATGGGTTGACGATGAGGATAAAGAGGATATTGTCACTCTAATTATTGCACACACAGGTCTACATTTGCGCAGAGGCAATGCTTTCCTGCTTTAAAAATTGGGTCAGTGCACAATAAGTTCCAATGCAAAAGCCTTAAATGATAAGTCACAGTAACGCTGCCTTGGAACATTGTAAGGTCGTGCTTAACGTAGAGTTCGAGTAGTGCTGTGCATTCCGACAGATAACTAGGAAATAGTTGTTACAATTTCCCGACGAGCGGGGTCGCGTCGCATTTAAAGCGAGCTTATCTCGCCGTGGTGCAAATAAACTTACGCCTATCCTACATCGTTTTAGTGTTTTCAACTGGCAAACTAAATGTTCTTAGATATGCATAACTCTGCCACAAGGTACATCAGTTCAATTTAATATGTTACAGTAAGTAAATAGTAAATTCAATAAAATGTAGGAATGGCGATAACCTTAGATATCAATAAAACTTGATTTTATGGGTAGTATATTTACAGATCTAAGTAAATGCAAATGAACTGTTTCGTTTCATTATTCTCGAAAAACTTTTTAAAGCGATTTGATGTAAATTAAAAAGGCGGGAGGAAAGAGGAGAGAGACGTTTAAAAGGCAACTGTTTTTTTGATAGAGATCGTAAATAGCTATGGATCGTAATCTTTAATGTGTAGGGTCATTAGATTTACACATACCTACTTTTCCCGTTATTGCAAATGAAATACTTATTTGTTACCAATTAAGTCGATGTAAATCAGGTTTTGGTTGAAACGGATATTGCTTTAGAGGTATCTTTAGGTACTGTGATTCAATTACCCACACGCCATGCCTCGTCTAAATAAATTTATTTAAAAGCCATTGTATCTTTTGATAGAGATAAACTGTATTTATCATGCTGATATTTTTTAATAAAATATTTTCGTATCGTAAAGTACTTAAAGTACTCTTTACTTTAAGTACTTTACGACACGTAACATATTTTTGTAATTCCAATGTTGACAATATAAAGCACTGTGATGTATTTATTATGTATTTGGTTCGAAATACACAGTAATACAGTGTATTTTGAACCAAATTGAATTCGTAGTTTGATGCCGAGAACAAGCGTTGTAAAATTTTATGAATCGTCATCATTAGAGGGTTTTTAGGTAGGTACTTAGAGCTATGGTAGGTATCTAAAACAGGCTCATAACAAGATCAAATAAATATTTTCACTATACTCGAGGTATAATTTAACTTTAATAAAATTTTTTAGAAGACCGCTAATGATTATGATCTGTAAAAGACCAAAACAATGTATTTACTTACGGTCAGAACTTGTGTGCCGCTGATACAGACAACTACCGCTTATTTTTAATAAAATTTACGATCAAAAGAGAATGTGTTTAAATTAGGTGCAGTAAATAGTGCACGTCTATTTTTTTATTGGTTTTTAGGTATGCACACAATGACAATGTAACCGGTACACAAGTTCAAACTAAAAAAATCTCTGGGAAGCCATGTTGGAGAGAGTTAATCTAACCATTGGGTCGTGTCCAACGGGGGCGAAGTCAACTTGGTCCAATTCAATGCTTCTAAATAATTTTCCCTGAAATGGAGTCCACTTCGACCATCTCCATGGAATCTCCGACGACTACCAGCCAGTTATACCAACGTAGTTCACATACTACCATCAGACGAAATTGTGACCTAACGAGAGTGTTATGATATGACATAAAACCCGCTCAATATTAAAAAAAAAATTCCGTAAATGAGAGTTACAGCAGAGCACGTTTCACATTTTTAACCGACTTCAAAAAAGGAGGAGGTTCTCAATTCGATTGTATTTTTTTTTGTTTTTTTTTTGTATGTACGTTACGCGATAACTCCGGTATTTGTGAACCGATTTTCATAATTTTCTTTTTTTGTTGGAAAGGGCGTACTTCCACAGTGCAGTGGTCCCATTTCATTTTGAAGGAAATCATCCACCTCTAAGGGTGGCTGTTCATCCATGAAGATTCATTTTTATAAATAGCGCCTAAATTTTCTTAAGGAGCAATTATTTTAATGGTTGATTTTGCTATTTCTCCAATTTAAGGCGTTTTTCTCTCAATATTCTTTGAGTAGTGAGAACCGATTTTTATTATCTCCAGTGTCAAGTCCTGTATAGTGGCGAATTTAAGGATTTATTGAAATAAAACTTAGGAAATAGACGTAATTTCACGTACTTTTGAGGTCGGTTTTTTTAGTACTCTGTACTGAGATTATAATAGGTACATAGCACGATACGGATTAGACACAAGACTTATTAATAAATAATTTGCCTAATTAACTAAAATAAATGTAACAAAAATGGCGCATTTAGAGTATGCGCTGTGCTATTACGTAATATTGTCTTTATACATATTGTTACAGCTTATTGTCGTCCCACTCAAAGTGCTACGACGCTGATTTCTGTGAGACCGGTAACAGCATACTCGCGGCACGGAACACAGCAGACGCAATTTACTAAGTAGGTACAAATGGTACCACAACAAGCTACACATTGGCGTATCTTGCTCCGTTGCACTTGAGATGGAGGAAATATCCGAACAAAGGGTACAGCTTGATGTGCTGTTTGTATAATAAGATTGATTTGAAATTAATAAGTTTGGTAACAATTAAATACACGACAAATAGAAACGTAAATGTCCCCGGTACATCAACAGCTACGTTTCATATTTTTGAAGAGTTAACAAATACTCTTTGAACATTATTTTTAAAACAAACAGTGATTTACAGATTCAGTCAGTCATATACCTTTTTATTCTTTCTCATGACCTATTTTCTTTGAACTAAATGAAAGGTACATGATACGAATAATGATTTTTTTGTTGGTTAACCGAACAAAATATTTCATTTATTTACCTAATTTAGGAAATAGTCTGATTAGGTTTATTAGTTAAATATAGTTTTTCAATATTCAAGCGATGAGACGTCGCTTCCACCAGACAAAAAACAATATTGGCGAAGAACAGAGAAAGACAGCACGTTTCTGTTTCAGGAAACAATACAATAAAATTATGGTCCATAATTCACCATCGACTTTACCGCTGTAGGGTACCTCATATTAAGTGCGCATTTACTAGCGATAGCGTAAGCGATTTAACTTCTTTTGAGAAAAATATTATTATATTTCCTAAAGCGCTTTCCTTTGTTTTTGTTTCTTTTTTGATCCAACATCATTTTCACCAACTCAATGTGCGCCACAGGTGGCTGAGAAAACGAAATACAACGTTTGTTTTCACTTTTGTTTACACTCTACAAGTCTACATATATAAAATGCCTAAGTTCATAATGAGATTTTGACATTCCTAGAAGGATATACTATTTTGGAGAAGAAACAAATTACAAATGCACAGCAGTAAGAAAGAAGAATGAAACGTTTATTCAGCTTATTAAGACTCAAACAAACAAAACAAATTAATGATTACATAATATAAACTGAAAAGCTGGTTTTCAGTTGGAACAGCTTCCATAAGATGCTATGGCACGAAAGTACTAACGTAGTTAACACTAAGATTATAATATATAACTTGAAATTTGATTAAATCAAATAGAAAAATTACTAACAATAGGAATTATTACATGAATTGAATGTATGTATATAAAATACTGCACTTGTTAGGAATTAGTACATGAAATGATTGTATATAAAATAATGCACTTGTTATTAATTATTACACGAATTGAATGTATATGAAATACTGCCCTTGTTAGGAATTATTACATGAATTGGATGTACGAAACGCTGCACTCGTTAGACATTTTTTTTTAATCTAAATTTAAGGATCATTACTGTGTATTTTACATTGTATGGTATTTTAATAGTAATGTCGCTCCGTAATGCTACTTAATTTATGCATCTAACCTAGGTTAAGACTATCTAAATATATTTTGTACAGTATCTTGGCTTCGTTCGACGACGGTACGGCCAGTATACTGTTACACCACCCAGTCCGCCGTAAGTTAACTGTACTGCCCAACTGTCTCCTGAGTCTCTCGGTCCGAACACATTCCATCAAAACGTGGTAAATGTCTTCAATGACGCCGCAATTGCTACAATAAGGAGTTGGTGTAATGCCCATCAAAAAGGTAAACTTCTTTGAAGGAATGTGCCCAGAGCGCAACCTCAGAGCCGTCACAACGCCAAGTCTATTCATCAGACAGTTATCAATCCATGGAACTCGTTAGACATTTATAAAGAAGAACTAGAAAAGGCTGCCATTATTGCCGCAAGCAATTCCTTCTGTTTAAGTTTACTTTTCTAAAAAAAAATAAACAAAAATAAAAATCAACAAAAATTGTTACCTTGCCGTTTAGTTGGAACTCTAGATAGTACCGTTTTATTGGAACTTTAAACAAATGAATGGTTGACAGGTTGCGTAGGGGAGGGGGATATTATTCCATATTTTAGTAGACAACTAAGTCAATGTGGACAACGTATTTTACAGTCTAACTCGAACAAATAAGTCATTATAATATTTGTTGTCGTAACTTGCAAACATTGATCTACCGTACCGGACTGTATTGACAGTTGTCAATCCTTGCAAATATTTTTAAAGTACTGAGCTCATTGTGAAAAAGTTCGTTCTTACCTTACCTATTTCTGCCGTCAAGCTGGCAGTGCGCGTTTGCGAATGATTTCGACTTAAACGAATGATAAAGCATTATTTGCCTATTCGAATGATTAGTATTTCCTATTAGTAACATTCAAAGTTGCGCAACGCTGTGTCAAGCATTATTGCGTTTCGGTTTTGAAGGGTAAGTGTGCAGGTGAAATTACAGGCATAAGGGACTTTTTAACTTATGTCTTAGTGTGACCTTTGCAATTTAAAGCTCTGAGCGGCACTTCTATGAACAGGCGTTACGTTTACATGCTACACTTGTAACTTATTTACGTAACTTGTGGTTGCAAATTCTAAATATTTACTTATTACTACACAAATTAATTTTAGTTAACACTTTATCCAACCCACTACTTCGTTGAGTCTATCGTTGTGGTCACAATTGTGACAACTTAGCACGATTTCCACGCAACGCAGCGGTGAGGTGGTTACCACTTTGGTGATATTGATCATGACACTAACGACATTACCGCAGAAATACGGCTGACATAATTTTCAACAGTGATGTTTAATGGCTCAAAATCGAAAAACGAACGAAATAATTGTCGTCAATGTGAAAACAATGTCTATTATAACATTTATCTTCGGAAAATGTCTGCTTCTACTTCATTTAGGTACTTTAAATAAACAATCTGGGGTATATCAGTGTTCATGACGTCTAAATTAAGTTTAATTAAAATAAAGTTGCCCATGTTATGATGTTTCATAAGGACAGATATTGTAATATAATAAATATAAATAAAGTCGATTTTCCTCAGCGGGAACGAGCTCGGAGGGAAATTCCCAGAACTGTAAATTAATTATTGCGAACATCCCCCTTTACACAATCAGATCAGGAGCGTACATGATTGCGCGCGGGAAAGCATGCACGCGCAATCGTGCGCGATTACCTGTTTGAAAATTTTTAAGCTAACGTTCTTTCATGCAGGATTGCTCATGCTCGTTTATGTTACAACGGAAAGAGCGTGTAAACTAGCGTGTAAAGGCTAATAGCGCAGGATTGATCGCATGAAACTTGCACGTGTTGGATTGCGTGATTACGCGCGACTGATGACCGCAATCGCTCTGTCTTTCCCTTTTCCTTCCAACATCTTTACACGCGCGCTCAATCGCGCACGATTGCGGTATCACGCGCGATAGGGTCTGTGTAAAGCCCACTGTTATTCAATATTGTCTCTTCCTGTAAAGAGGTCATTGTCTGAAGTGGTAATATTAAAGAGCTTCACAAATCCCTATCCGATAGCACTCCTTTGAAACCAAATAATAGTGCAACCTTAGTACATCGATTGTGTATATATTCTTGCATAGCACGCATAACTTCATGCAGCCATAAACCGTCAATAAAATGATCTAGGTATTTTCAAAAATGTTTATATATTAAATGCTACGGAGCGCGGCATTCATGACAGACTCTACTGAAAATAAGTAGGTTGCGTGCTGTACTGAAAAGTTCCGGTCGTTATATAACATAAACGATCTGAAAACTGTGGGTCATTCATTGGCCGTCAATGAATGCAAACGGGCAGTTGCACTATGATAAGCCACATTAGCCCTTTCCGTCGACCCCGCGTTTTGAATCCCACACCCTACCTACTTCACCGGAACTCTACTACTGCATAGTTTTTGTGAAAGCAAATTTATTTCTTCCGTTACGTGTGAGTTACGGGTCTTTTACACAAAATTTCCTTTCGCTGTGGTCCTAGTAGAAATTACGTTGCATTTTAAACGAGGAAGTGCATATTTAAGAGAAATACTACAACGTGCTATATGCAAAATCACGAGGCGTGCGAGTGAAACGTACAGCCGGAACAGACGTTTCGACAAGTTTACTTAAGAAGGCTTGTATGTTTACGTTAAATGTTTGAGTGTTTATATTTGAAATCTTTACATTTTGTAAAAGAATAACAATGCCGGTTGTTCTGTAACGCTTGTCAAGAAAATCACCATGGGTACATGGGTAGAACAACTACAGGTTTTATAATTAAATAATATTTTTACTTATCTGAAAATGGAAGTTCATTGATTAAACTTAATTAACTTCACTTGCAGTATGTCAATGTGGCTCACATTAAAATATCAAAACGTATATGTGGTACGTAGTTTCCAGGTCAGGTGCATTTACCATTTTGCATGGGGAGTGTTGGCCCGTTTCCAGAAGTCCTAGACAAAAGTTGTTCCTAATGAGGAGGAGTGCAGCCGATAGATTTGGATGTCCCGACTTGTAGCACTTATGGTACTCATATCTTCGCATAACAGAAGGTTAAAGTTAAACGTTCTCAAATCAACCTACATGTAATATTCTGGTTATACAAGTCATTAGCGTTTGCAAGATGTGTTACAAGCAAATATATCTGTATGAAAAAAGATAATATATTATCTACGGACATGACGAAACACTTTAAAGATGCATTACGTACATTGAAATACCTGTTACCAAGTCATTCGTGAACGTCTTTCCTTGTGCAGCTAAGTTCTCCATCACGCTACGAAACAAACTGATTGGGTTCATGGGTACATTTCTATCTTTCACGATGAATGTCTGCTAACATCGATTTCGTCGTAGAACATATAACCTAACTTGGTATGGTTAGTAACTTGAAGTTATTTTTTAGTAAGTTAACAATCTAGTGCAAGTCATGCGCTTCCTAAAATTCCCAAAAACCACTCAAATTTTGATAAGAAATATGTATTTTCATTATAAATTAAACGTTTTTTAATACACAATAATTTAATAATAATATTTTTTTTTTTTAAATAATTTGTCTTAAACTTTAAATACGTCTTTGGACTGAGATCTCAAATAAAGCTCGCTTAAATTGACCTTAAAATAATTTAAGGTCAATATTTAAAGCACAAATAAAATTATAATAGCACAGAGTAATATTAAAGATTATTATGGTAATTAAAGAATTTCACGAAAGTTTCTAATTTATAAGCCGTCAATAGAAGGGAACTTATTTGGTAAAAACTTCATGGAGCGCTTGGCACAATGAATATGTCATTCGCAAACTCGCCACCCGGTGATCGGTGATCGTATAGGAAACAAATGAACAATCAACGCGAGTTTTCTTCTGTGATTTTGCAAATGGACGATATACGGTGGGGTGAGGTTAAAATGGGGATGGGGCCGTTGAATGCGAGTACAATGTGCTGTCGTGATGCAGCCGCCGCGCCGTCGTCGCTTTCCTCCCTTGCACTACAAGTAGGTACTCTGAACGTGAATCGCTTTACAAAAAAAGACGCAAAAGCCATTTCGGTGTAAGTTTCACGATACATCGATATTTACAAAGACTGGTGTAACTTTTAAAATACATCAATAATTACAGTAATAAACCATTGGAACTATTCCATAGGTACTTACTTAGTTTTGTTCCGTAAATGAAGACAAAACCAATTTTCGACTGTAGTTCGCAAAAGAGGTTTCTCGGAAACGCCAGCTAGATGCTGTTTACTCAGGCTGTATTGACTTACTGTTCATTTAAATTTATGAACGTGTTAAGTTTGTTTTCTAAACAAATTTGACTTTATAATAAGGATATTTGTATTTCAGCAAATGTTTATAAAACGATCATATCTATAAACATATTAATAAGGGTTGTAAATTGTATATGTATAAAATTTTCAAACGTTGGTAAATATAAAAGAAAATTTCACTTCGATTCATATACGTGGGGCACACTATAAGTTTCCGGAAAGAGTAAGAAAAAAATACTATAAATGGTCACAAATAAATTTATTGTTTCTCAAAATATTCTCCGTTAGCGTTAATGCACTTTTTCATATGAATGAACCAATGTTGAAAACATTTATGCCACTCCTCCGTGACAATCTCTGAAAATGATTTTTCATACTCTTCGACAGCCTCTTCTGGTAATGAAAATCGTCGACCGCGTAACTGGTTCTTAATTTTTGGAAATAAATAAATGTCACAAGGTGCCAGGTCGGGACTGTACGCGGGATGGCTCATAAGGTCAACGTTCTTCATCTTCAAAAATTAATTTGTCTGTCTGGCCGTGTGAGAACTGGCATTATCGTGGTGCAAGATGATACGGCGTTTACGGTTATTTTTACGGAGTTTGTCAATAACTTCCGGCAAACAAATGGTCGTGTACCAATCACTATTCACGGTACAACGATTCTCCAAAGCAACGGTAGCCACGTGTCCAGTTTTATTAAAAAAAGAAGCAATCATCCGCTTAGAGGCACTTAGCACGCGCGCCACTTTGGTTGGTTTAGACTCATCTCGAAAGACCCATACGCTCGATTGTTGCTTTGTTGGTGAATACTCATCCCTAGTACCCACATTTCACAACCCCGATCAAATGGTGGGTTTGACTCCCGAACGGTCGTATCCATGTCCGTAATGCCGTGTCGACGCCCGAACGGCCGCGTCGTCACTAGAATCGGCCTAATGTTTTAAGTTTCCGCGTCGATAAGTGTAGAGACATTCGACAGACAGTCGAAATATGAATGTGTTTTTTTTTTCAAATATATTATCATCTTCTGAATTTGTGTTCACTATTACACCATATCAAATCTTAATTGAAAAATTAAGTTATGAGATTTAACTTATTCAGTTTTGCTGTATATAATGTTCCAATATGTGTTTAGTATTTCTTTACATCCTAGCACCTAATGGGTCAAACGCAGAAAAATGAACCAATACGAAAAAATGTAACTCAACTGTTACATAAGGAAACTGATACATAGAGTTGCGAACACATATGTCAAGGTCACTAGACTAATATCTTTATCTGACTTCTCATGTATTTAGTGAATTTTAAAAACTAAATTTTATAAAGATGTTTTAAGTAAGGGGACATGTAAATTTTACAAAGGTAATTTTTTTCTGCGTTTGACCCTAATATCACATATTGACAATTTTTTAACCGTTTTCTTTTTGTTATTTTGTTTAGTACATGGATAATTGGAAAATTATAAAGCACTAACAAAGGGAAGGAACGGAACATACATCGCTGAATTTGTTTGCAATTGTCAATTGAGTTACAGAGTGATTACAATTGCGATACATAATACTTATATAACATGAAAAAAAAAACATATTATCTGGATGATACTCACACACAACACGCAAACCAGAAGGTCTAAAAAACTATAACAGCTAATAATGAAGTAATAGGCCATAAAGTATGCGTGCTGGGCAAAGGATTTCGTCATCCACTCAGCTTGGTATTGTCTCAATGGAAGGGCTATGACGCTGATTTTCAGTGGATCCGGTAACAGAGAACACATTATGATATGAAACTTGTAGTATATAATAGTAATAGTAGTACGGTATCCATAATAAAATATGTGAGTGGTGATAGCCTAGTAGGAGAGCGATTGTTTCTTTATTAAGAGGGCGTACGGTTCGAATCCCTATAGCGGCATGTAGGTACCTATTTACTTTAGTTTCAAGTTATTTTTTAATTTGTTAATTTTTAGAAGCAACACCTGTCACTAACAATGAAAAAAAAAAACATCGTGATGACTTGCACATTGAAGAAAGTTGTCAAACCTTGGAAATCAAGACCCGTGCCCAGTAGTGAGAGGTATAATGGGTTGATGATGATCTAATAAACAACAATATGCATAAAATATTGTATTTACATGGACATTTTTATTAACGAACATAAAATAATATAAATAGCGATTAACTTAACAACTACACAAGACATCTTACTTTCTGCAAATAAATGTAACTAGACAATAGACTCAAAATCCTTTGAACCTTTCCCCTATACCACAAATTAATTAAGTAAATTCATAAAACGAAGTGGGTTTATTTGATCGTGTCTTTTGCGCAATATTAACTTAAAATTATTTAGGAATTCATCAAAATGACACTAAGTGTTTGTACTCGGATAACAAATTGTGATGAATTCCTAATAACTTTCATGTAATAAGTAGAATTTTGTTCAACTTAAGTATGAGTTCTGACCCAAATCGACAGAATTAATCATGAATTACACGTGTAAGCAATGTTAGCATCATGATCTGCCGCCGTTAGTCGAAAGGGCGAATGGGACATTAAAAAAAATGTGTATACTGTCGTGATCAGTAAAACAGGCTGATCTGTCACTATTTTTATATTTTCCTAATTGGATAAGGTTTGAAGTTACCACAATAGAATTTTTTTTTTTAATTTTCATTTCTTTAAACACTTTTTTTTCAGTTTGAGTTTTTGTCACAAGCGCCCTTTCAACTAAAATGCGGCAGTAATAGTTAGCTTATTGCTATTATTTATTCGAGATATTTCCTTGTGAAAGAGTCGTCCAGGGAAGTACTGCCACCTTCAATCAATATGATCGAAGACTGCCACTTTACCTATTTCTGCCGCCAAAGCAGTAAAATTAGCATTACTGTGTTCCGGTGTTGAAGGGTAAGGGTGTGGGTGAAATTACAGGCACATGGGACTTGTCAATTGATGTCTCAGGAAGACGGGCGTCGCCGTAGCGGTGCCCCTCAGATCTTTGCGGTTTAAAGCTCGGAGTGGCACTGATACTGGCATGGATAGGCGTGTAGCTTATCATCAGGCGTACAACTTGTTCGTCCCGTCACTTGATATTATAAAAAATTTAAAAAATACTAATGTTATATTATGATTTTAGCAAATGGTATTGTGTAACGGGCTGATTTTCGCAACTTACTGACACTACAAATTTAAATAGCATTTAGTAAGAACTATTGTTTGATAAACTCCGTCTTGTAAAAATCTAGTAAAACAAGAATGTTATCATTACAAATAGTTAAATCCACAAAATATCATGTTATTAGCCGTCTTACCTATTATAATTGCTATTTAACTGCTGGCACTATAGGTCTATTTTTAAGAGGAATATAATGTAAATAATTACTATTTCATGCATGAGTGTTTTTTGCCACAAATAAATAAATAAATAAAAAACTTAACGTCATAGTGCCTTTTATTTGTTTGATATTTTTAAGACAGACTATAATACTTACTATCTGTGTATTTAAAACGCTAAGCTATGCAATAAAAGGTAATCTTGAGGTACTTGATGACGTATATAGCAGGATCGAAGTTTGGGTCTTCGTCAGGTAGTCGAGCTCTCTTTGAAGCATCTTTTACGATGTTACCTACAATAAACTCTCGACTCGTAGTCGCATAAAGCACGTGTGCTGCAATTTAAAGTACATACATAAAGTAAGTTTTACAAGCGTTTGACAATTTTCTCGGTAGTTTCATTACATTTGACAAAAGTTTTGTCATTATAACACTAGCTTACCGAGTTCTCAGAAAGTAAAATGAGCTCTTTTTACAAATGAAGATATAATATTCTACTACTCATTTACTCATTACGTGTACTAGTAGGTGGTGTTTGTTACGTGTAATAGTCTATATCCATGTAATTCCTATGTACAGGCCGATCTTGCCGAATTAGTGTTCTCACCACAGACATATATCTAGACATTGAGATAATACGTACTTATTACATCAATGTATCTAGATTTCTCACTCATTCTCAGATATTGTATTATAAATTAATGTAATGAAGAGCAGTGTAAAATATTTGGAAGCTTGTTACTCACGGAGTGTAGATGTGGGCAATACACAATGTAGGTACAACTTACCCCTGCTGGTTTAGTATATGAATGTATCAAATATTTGATCTTTCCAATATAATATTATATGTAGATGATTATATCTTAAACAAGAGATACCAAATGAGATACATGCATATAAAGGGGTAACAACAACACAATTAATTGAGACCAGTACTATCGCGGAATATCAGAATAATTGAAAGAACAACAACATTATCACCTAGTGGAAGTACGCGAGAGTGACCAAGTGCAGGGCTACGCCTATTTGGACGGCGTGTATGGTAGGCAAAGCTTAATTATGTACCTATAAACCAAAATGGGAAATTTAAGTAACTAAGTAGGATTTTGTTGTAAGTAAATTAGAACGTTATAAATGTCTGAGGTAGGTTTTGTAAATCTGAATAACAAGGAGAGTAGTACGAAACTCGAAGCTTCATGATGGTAATCTTTTTACATAAGGGTACGTGCTTATAAAAACGGTAATGGCCACGCTTAGCGTTTAAAGCGGTTACACACGACGACTTTTAGCAGCGATGCAAAAACGCGATGCAGTCGCTAACCGTCTACCTTTACACACACGCGCGCGATTTTAAGCAGCGATGCAAGCGCGCGACTGCATCATTTCAAACGCGCGATTGCATCTTCCTCTTCTTATTTATTGTTCTTTCCATCTTAACAATAAATTTCACAGGGTAATTAAAGTAAAAAACATCGTACAGTGAAATTGCGAGGAGGAAGACTGGTGCCTAAACTAGGTTGGACCTGTACTTTAGGTCACCAGGTATGATATCCACCACCGAATGATGCTGGAGTTCCTCACGTACTGTCTGCAACTCTCTTTCTGCTGTATATCAATGAAATGTTAATTCCAGGTACCTTTGCGTATGCTGATGACAGCACAGTTGTAGATAGGTACTTGACCAATGCAAGCGTCAATGGAGAGGAAATCCAGTCTTATCGAGAGTGCATGGTTAGCTGTTTAGATTTAACATTCCAGGCAGTCTCCGATTGGGCAATGCCTATCTTGTCAAATTTAACGCTACCAAAACGCTATTCGCCACAAAACGGAGGCCCTTTAAGCTGACTCCGATTTTTCGTGATATATCCGTGATTTTTCGTGATTTAACCGATAGCCGACTGTCTCCAGCTACATGGAATGGACCTGTCGTCCAATTTGAACTTCGGCAGATAGGTACATTGAATCCATGGTCAAAAATGCAAGGAAGCTTGGGATCCTTTCCAGGGTGAGGCGTTACTTTACACCGGGACAGTTGCTTCAGCTGCCACATTTGTGATCGTTCTGCTACAAGTCGACTGGCCAGTTTGGATTCAATTGACAACCGTGCCAAGAGACTTATAATAAGTGATTCGCTATTATTGGAGGCGAAGCTGCAGATCCTTGAACACCGCCGCAAAGTTGCCTGCTTGTCGGTATTTTACAGTATATATCACGGAGAGTGTGAGATGGAATTACACGATTTAATTCCGCCTTCCTCTTTCCATCACCGGGGGACTAGGCGTAGGCTTGGGTTTCACCCCAATGTTGTGTTTATATTCCAAAGATTCGCACGAAGCGTTACGCTTCCATATTTATATGGCGAACGGCTATGGAGTGGAGTTCCCCCCCTGCCTGCAGACTTGTTCCCTGAACGTTATAACTTGGGTCTTTTCAAGGCGAGAGTGAATAGGCATTATTTAGGTGCGCATGCTCCGACGTCGACCTCATAGTCACTTTCCTGAGATCTATGTATCTAAAAAAAAACTATGTCGATGATATGAATTACTGTGCGGCCGTAGTCGCTACATCGACAATGCACTATATGTGCATAAAGGTGCACTGTGTACAAACTTGATTAACAGAAGCTTATATGCTGAGATTGAAGATGTTCTACAGTTGCCACTCTATTTCATCGTATAGCGTTCCAACGTTACATCTGCACTCCATTCAGATGCCATTGTTGAACCTAGCTCTTTGGTGTAAAAGGTATTGATTTTCCCCAAACAGAACAGATAAGCTTGTAGCTGTTCATTTATTAAATTTTCAGTAATGGATTGTCGAAGTGATTGGCAACTGGTTAATACATCTGGATGCGAAATGCGCCAGAGGCGAATTTATTAATTTTACAAACGGAATATCAAAGTAATTGGCAGGGCTAGCCGGCGGGAGGGCAACGTGTACGTACACGTACGCGTCGGTGAGTACATGCAATGTCAATATTGCACATGCAGTTTACTTAAATCGACAGCATTCAGTTCGGGAATCTGAGTTCTAATAGATAGTTCGATATATCGACCGCCCTTACTACAAGTTCTTACTATAATAAAATTAAAAACCTACATGTATGTAATAGTAGTAGTTATGGTACAAATAATTGTACGATATTGCGAAAAATCTAATTACTTTATAGTTACTACGTTGTAGGGTGAAGTCAGTGTCAAAAGGGGAGATAAAAATGTATTGAAGAAGAATTAATGAAAAAAGAGAACAAATGCATTGGAAATGAAACTATTATTTTCCGGATTTAAATCACGTATATTTGTTTTTAGTCAGCCATAACCTTGGTACCTGTAAAGAGCCCGAAACGTTAGTTTTCAATAGCGAAACATAAGAACGCGATAAAAAAACGTATAAAAAATTTTTTTACGAATTTAAAAATCTGTTTAAAAGCAAAAGTAACGAACGAAAACCTTAAATTTAAATACTTCAGTTCAAAAAAAAAAAACCTATTCAGACTGTTGTAAATAATTTGCAAAGAAATCAGGAGAAAATATCAAAGTTTCACAACTCCGTGAAATAAATTTCAAGCGAGGACGTGACGCGAAAGATTTAACTTTTGACATCGAGTGTGAGTTTTCACTTAGAAAATGGTTACTTATTTGAACCAGAAAATCATTTCAAGATTAACTAAAACGAAGATTCCTACTGCCATTACATTTTTAGTAGTTTGATTTACTTTGTGTTAAAAATCATTAGCCAATAATAAATCCACTATTAAAAACGAAATTGTAATTAACCGTTCATAAAATCGCCCTTAAGCCATTTTCAATCGTTTTTGCGTTAAACTTAAGAAAAGTTTTATTTAATTAATGTTCGAGCTCGTTAAAATTCTTTCTCTTTTCAGCAAAATAATGCGTCATCGCCGATAGAAGCTGCCTTCATATCATTTATGTAAGTACCCTTGTACCGATAAATTTCTACCACTCGGTTTTAACATGACGCGACGTAGTTAAAAGTCTCTTTATTACGAGTATTATCGCTTTTTGAAATGTTTTTCAAAGTCAAAAGCCTTATTGTAAGGTAAAATTTTAATTATGCTAAGATATCGTCATTTATGTTGTGTCCACAACGGGAGGATTACAATAAGGGAAAATAATACAGGGACCAACAATACACCTTAAACAAGCAAAAAATGCATCTCTGCCGAACAATGATAAGCTAAAAGCATTAAAGTTTTAGAAGGGTCGTATTCTAGAACTCTACTCAATGCTCAAGTCAGGATTTGAGTATGGTTTAAAGCACTTGATATCATACTCAAGTCCCTGCCATTAGGGTCGTATTTCCAGTGCTTGTGTTTCCAGTGCAATTCTGACTTGAGCATTGAATAGAGTTCTAGAATACGACCCTAAGAGTGTTTCGGATACCGGGAAACTCCGTATTTGTGTTGCGTAATTGACAAGATCATGATGATCTTCTGCTTTACCATATTATTTAGTTTTGAAGATATGAGTAGAGTAGAATAAAATTCGTTTACAATTAATTTTGTTATATTGCCAAATTCCGTTAACCTGGAGCTATAAATTTGTTTGTTGTTCTACTTTAAAATATAATGTGCAGTCAATGCTAATTCTTTCTTAAATTATTTATTTTGTAGACTTGCGACAAAGTAGTTAAAGAAATCTGCAATGTTGTCTTGTTTAATGTGAGGCTCAGTAAACAGTTGACAATTTTTCCTTTTATCCAAAAATATCCTTAATACTAAAAAGGAAGCAAGATTGTATACAGGTACCTAATCTTTGGGCTTTGAAATATGTCAATAAAATCTACTTAAATAAAATTAAATGCACAGTGTTCGTAAATCTTTATATGAGAAACAACCAGGCGCGGATTCATCTGATCCCGAGAAACAAATTAAGGCAACAGGTTGATTCCTAATAAACACGAAAAGTTTCCGTGTAAGTGAACAAATTCAGTTTTTTAATTAGAAAGTAACTTTTTAAAACTAATTAAGAAAGTCTTACCTTACGAGTTCGGTTGAGGAAATTCAGTTTGTCGGCGGCGTCAATCGCATGTGAAGTGATCGGCCGGCGGCGGAGTCGGCGGTGTCGGCGAGGCAGCGCGGAGGTGTCGGTGGTGCGGGGCGTGCGGCGCGGCGACAGTCCGCGGCGGCACTACCGCGCCCGCCCTGCGCCGCCCACCGGCCGGACGCCCGCCCGCCCCACGCGCCTACGAATTCCTTGCTTGCAGTGATTAATCGCTGAGCCACCTGCGGAGCCTTTCTACACCGCCGCTAATGTGTTGTTTTCACATACAATTTTAAACGAACTTTTGTGCCATCATAAAGCAATGAGTTTGTACGTAGAATTGTTGTGATTTACATCGCATTTCGAGGGTAGCAGTAGAAGGGACCGTATGATAATAAAATCTAAAATGCGTATTCAGGTCAATTCACGTCGGTCACAGCGAGTTTATAAATTGATCGTATTTCTTCTCTTTGACTCCTATTAGTAGAGATGAGAGGGTCGTATTCCAGAACTCTACTCAATGCTCAAGTCAGGACTTGAGTATGATTTCTAATGCTTTAAATCATACTCAAGTCCTGACTTGAGCATTGAGTAGAGTTCTTGAATACGACTCTTAGAAATATGTGACCTAACAACAGAGTAGCAATACCATCGGCGGGAAATATCGCCACGGACACGCGCGAAAAATTTGCCGCCACCTGACAGGAGAATGGCCAGGATGTGACCACTCTGCGCGATTCCTGGCACCGAGTTGTAAAAGTTAAACATGACTGTTTCCTTTGTCACCGAAGAGGTTCGCGAATATAAATAACCTAATTGTCGAAAACGTTGACGGCCTAGTAAGGTATACACTAAAGAAGTTGTAACATGTGTGGTAAACAATCCACCATACGAGCTGTCGAACTGACAATTTAGATTTATTTTTACTACACACGCTGTAATTCAATTTCGGACTGCTTTATGTTAGTGACGGGTAGCAAATAACTTTGACCCGATTATGTAAATTCAGGAATGCAAATACAATAAAATGAACATAAGTTATCATTTATGTAAGAAAACAAAACATTTATTATATAAGTGCGTTGTATGTAACAAATTGCAACATGTCTCTGTCTAGCAGGTAAACCGAATACAAGTCTACATAGTTTCCGTAAATATTTTACCACTCGCGAAAACACTTCATAACTTTCAGTGTCTCGAGCTTTTGCTTGTTACGACCATAGATTTAGTATATAGGTACCCATAGATTGGCAATGCAAGTGAAAGAGCGTTAGTATACACGTATGTTAGAGCGAGATGGGTAGACGAGACCACTTCATGATACGCTATGAGCCTGCATGAACCTAGGGTCAACTGACAACGAAACAAATTTCGTTTATTTTTGAAAAATAATTGGTTTTAAAATGTGAAATAGTATTAAGCGAACGTTTATTAGTCATGGTAACGTGTTCAGTACCCGGATGTAACTCATCTAAAAAGGAAAACTCGCAGAATTGTACATTTCACATGTAAGTACTATTTAAATTTTTAGCTGTCCAAAAGCACTACCACGAAAGTTTTTTACATAAATATATCCGTAAAATTATACCATTCAAGTGCATTAATAACCCAAATGTATACGAATTCAATTAAAAAATATATCAAATACGTGAATTTCTGAAATTCTTAACCCCACTTTCATAGAGATTGATGCAATCGATAATATGTTATCGAGATGTCATTAACTGAAAAAAAGACATGCAAAGGCGAGGCTTGCATATAGCCGAAATCATCTTCATACTTAATATTATTGAATCAGAAATTTCTGGTTTTAGTACTTTATATTTAATTAATATTGCATTAGTGCATTATTTTTTGTCTACATTAAAACGAAAATTTCTTTTAATAGCGTAGTTGAGGCACTCATTTTTTTATGTTAATTATTGTTGTTGGTTCAGATTTCCTCAAAACATTGAAGTACGACAGAAATGGCTTATAATGCTAAAGAGAGAAGACTGGGTTCCCAGAAAGTTTTCAAAAATATGCAGCAAACACTTTGAGGAAAAATTATTTTCCTTTAGAGGCAAGCAAAGATCACTTGTGTCTCCATCTGTCCGTCTGTGACAGCCAATTTACTCCAAACCTACTGGTCTGATTATTTTGAAATTTGGTACACATAATGTATTTGTGTGACCAAAATGTGTAACTGATCATGGGTGTTATAACCGTTTTGTAGAGCTTTGTTATCTTGGGTGAAAGTCCCCATTGTTTACCTACCATCCTATGGCACTGCCAGAAGGTGATAGTAGCTTTCTTAATTTTGTATTGAATCATTAATTAATTAGTTAATTAACGTCTCGGCGTTTTGCGATAAGACATTTTGGTGAATACGACGAAGTGAAATCCCGGTGTAATATGTTAATCGATATTAAAGTTAAATCAGTGGATGGCGCAACACTATTTATCTTGCACACATGCACATTATACGCACACAGATGTATTTTTGTTTTGGTCGCGTCTCCAATACTTCAGGGCCAATCTATGGATATACTAAATCTATGGTTACGACATATTATAATAACGTACACCTTTTATGTACCACCGTTTATCTACATGCATATAGTTAACACCTTAAATAAGATAAGGTCATACGAATATACGAATTCAAGTTGAAATGTACTATGATCTTTTCGGTGTAGAGAAACATCGTGATGAAACCTGTATGTCGAATAAAGTTCACTGTGGTCGGAAAACGATTGAAGTCCCCAACCCGCATTGGACCAGCGTGGTGGACTATGGCCTAAACTCTCGCCTGAGAGAAGACCCATACCCAGCAGTCGAACGTATAAATGGGTTGATGATGATATTACGAATCAGAAAGTTTTTTTTATAATACCAAGTGATGGGACGAACAAGTCGGGCGCCTGATGGTAAGTTACAACAACAATTGCAGTGCCACTCAGAGCTTTAAATCGCATAGATCTGAGGGGCATTGCCACTGCGCCCGTCACCCTGGGATATAGTTGACAAGTCCCATGAGCCCGCAATTTCACCAGCACCCTTAATCCTACAAAACCGGAACTCAGTAATGCTGATATTACTGCTTGGCGGCAGAAATAGGTAAGGTGGCAGTACTTCCCTGGACGAACTCTTTCGCAAGGACCTTTACTGCTACAAGTTTAGAAGTTACTGTTACACTACGTTTATTTTCGGAAACATTACAATCATCGAGTATACCCAATTAGTGTGGTTATTTGATAACAAAATGATGTCAATAAGGAGAACAAGGTTCGATAACAGTATTACCATTGGAGGGCAATCAAATTATGGCAAGATAGTATTTTGTTCGTGTTATAACAGGCACAGGCGCTTTGTCAATGGAGCATCTTTAGCGGCTCATAAAATTATTTTGTTATTTTTGATCAACTCTGGCTTGACGAAGTGCCGTCTTCGCCCTTGAAAATTAGTGAATATTTTAGTAATTAAATCATAAAATCTCAATCGCATAATCATAAGTTAATTGAGCAGATGCTAAAGTATCACGACTAAACGTTTTTTAAATAATACGTCCTACGTGTAGCGCGCTATAAGTTTCTGAAATGAATAAGATAAAAATACTATAAATGGTCAGAAATGAATTTATTGTTTCTCAAAATATTCTCCGTTACGTTAATGCCCTTTTTCATACGATTGAACCAATTTTGAAAACATTTATGCCACTCCTCTGTGACAATCTCTGAAACATATTTTTCATACTCTTCGACAGACTCTTCAGGTGATGAAAATCGTTGACCGCGTAACTCACAAAGTCACGAGGGGCCAGGTCGGAACTGTACGCGGGATGGCTCATAAGGTCAACGTTGTTCACCTTCAAAAATTCATTTATCTGTCTGGCCGTGTGAGAACTGGTATTATCGTGGTGCAAGATGACGGCGTTTACTGTTATTTTTACGGAGTTTGTCAATAACTTCCGGCAATTAAATGGTCGTGTACCAATCACTATTCACGGTACAACGATTCTCCAAAGCAACAGTAGCCACGTGTCCAGTTTTATTAAAAAAAGACGCAATCGTCCGCTTAGAGGCACTTTGCACGCGCGCCACTTTGGTTGGTTTCGGCTCATCTCGAAAGACCCATACGCTCCATTGCTACCTTGTTTTGGGTTCGTAACTATAAATCCATGTTTCGTCTCCTGTTATTATGTCCCACACCAAATTTGACGCCTCTTCGTTGAATCTGGTAAGTGACGCGGTCCGTTTTTTGAACCTCAGTCAAATTGTGTGGGATCCACCGAAAGCACAGCTTTTTCACACTTAAATGTTTGTATAGTATTTTTTCGTAATTCACTTTGAGATCAAATGATTCGCGCAAATTTTGAATGGGTGCGGATTCTGACGTGGCACTAACGTGCGCTTACGACTCGAAGCACTAACAACGTGCTGCTCGTAACGAAGTTACTGTCCGTTGTGGTTTGCGCGTTTCCGCGATTTTTCGCCAGACAGATGAGTCTCAAAGACGATCAAAGGTGAAGTTGAACAATGACGAGTTGTGAAAAAATAATGTGTACCAAACGAATTGAATCTAGAAAAAAAGAAAGAAAATTTATTTGCAAACATTTATTTGACTAACACAAATGACACCACACAATAAATAAAATAAATAAATAAAATAAAAATAAAATAAAATAATAATCATTTATTATCGAACAATCATAGTCCATAGTTTGTTAGTAATGATAAATTTATAGGGCGAGTGAGTGCGTGATTGAGTGAGTGAGTGAGTGAGTCCGTGCGTGCGTGCGTGCGTGCGTGCGTGCCTGCGTGCGTGCGTGAGTGAGTGAGTGAGTGAGTGAATGAGTTAGTGACTGAGTGCGTAAGTGAGTGTGAGTGAGTGGGAAGTGAGTGAGGAGTGTTTATTGAAAAGTGCATTTACTTGAAAAGTGTCCGCCATCTTGGATTTAGAAACAAATGCTATATTCGTAATAGTTCATTCGTAAATTCGTAATAAACACTCCTCACTCACTCCCCACTCACTCCCCACTCACTCTCCACTCACTCACTCACTCACTCCCCATTATTTGAAAACTTTTGTTTCGCTCTCGTTCCATTAATTATTGTCTTAGAAAAGCAGTGATAATCAAAACACCCTCGCGCACTGCGCGCATGGTAGAAACGGCTGGCACAAAAACTCGAAATACGATTTTTGCTTTCAAGTTCTGTTTACACGGAGACGTTCAACAAGCAAAGGCGAGGCGATTATCGCTCACGTGGAAGGGCGATAATCGCGAATGTTTAGACGAGGAAAGTTTTTTTATATTCTTTCGATAATAGCATCTTCGAGACGAGAAACTCTCTCCATCTAAATGGGCCTTAATACAAAAAACCTATGCTATATTAGTTAATTTTATATTTTAATGACATACAATTAAATAATTAAATTAATAATTCGAAATCAATTCAATGTCAATTACAAAATACAAAATAGATTTAAAAGGAAAATATTCACTTACTATTTGTGTGTGCAAGATACAACTTCGCACACAATCAACTATAAAGGAGGAGTCGAATCGCCCTGATATCACTCTCAGGATGGAATTGGAACTGGCCCGTACTCTACGTATCAACGAGGCAGTTTTCTTTCGCTTAATGGCGTGAAAATCATCTATGTGCGCCTGCGCAAACATGCCTGAAGCACTACAGAACCGGGGCAGTCCCAACAACATCCTAAAGGCGTTGTTATACTGGATCCGCAGTGCGCCGAGAGACCGCTGCGTGTGGCTGGTCCACAGGCTGCATGTGTACAACACTTGACGATAGGATCTAATTAGTGTTACTTTAACTGGAATACTACAGCGCGCAAACCTGCGGGTCAACATATTACATGTATGTATATAATAGAAGAAAAGGTTGTAATGTCGCCCCTACTTTGTTTTATTGGTCTCATTTAAAAAATACTTGACGAAGAAATCATATATATACGTTATAGTGACCTTTATTCATTTACCTATGCATACTTTACAATACAATAAATAAAATAACCACAGTATAATAAAAAATATATGTATTTAAAAAATAATCAAATTTCGCAACTCGAGATCAAGAGAGGGTTATTAAATGTATTGACCTTAATCAAAAATCTATCGGCAAATGAAATAAAATCGCAGATGTAATATTCGCCTTCAGGACCTGCACATGCTGTATGAGCCCATAAATTGCAACTCTGACATTGAATCCACTCCTCTCCACGTCTGTCGTTAGAATACCTGGTATCGCAGAATATGCAGTTTATACCTGAGCCTTCAGATATCCTATTTGGGTAGACGTGTCGTCGTCATATTCAGAGTCCGTTTCTATAATAGTTTCATTTTCAGAGCAACTAGCTAACCTCACCTGCAAGTGGTGCGCCTGCTGATAGACGTACGAGGCTCTAGCGAGGGGTTTTCCCTTTCGGGGGTTGGGAGGTCAGACGGCAGTCGCTCCCGTAAAAACCAACACCGCCACATCAACTTATGGAAGTCGTCAACAGAAGGATATGGCATAGGGATAGGGCGCAGCCGCAAAACGGCGCGCAGGAGCCTCGCCCAACTTCTGTGGCAAGTGAACTAGGGCTACCATGTCAAGGGTGGGCACGGTTAAAGAGGCGAGCCCCTACCCATCACAGGAAGCTCCGCTTTGCCACGTGGAACATTGGCACGCTGACTGGACGCGCGAGGGAGCTAGCAGACATGCTTTCCAGGCGGAGGGTCGCCGTGGCTTTCCTGCAGGAGACTCGGTGGAAAGGCAGCAGATCCCGGCTCATTGGGAATGGCTACAAGCTGATCTACACCGGTGCTCCTGGGGGCGTGAACGGGGTGGCCGTGGTGCTCTCCGAGGAGTTTCAGGATCACGTCCTGGAAGTGAAACGCTTTAGCGACCGGCTTATAGTAGTCAGAGTGCTTATCGAAGGAGTCGTGACCCACTTGATAAGCGCCTACGCACTTCAGGCCGGTTGCAGCGACACGGACAGGGCGAGGTTCTGGGATCAACTCGGGGAAGTGCTGAGTGCCATTCCTTTGTCGCAGGCAGTCGTCTTGGGTGGCGACCTGAACGGTCATGTGGGTAAGGCGTGCGAAGGGTTCGAGCAGGTCCACGTTGGCTACGGGTACGGCAGTCTCTACGCGGATCGAGGAGACATCCTCACAACGTGTGCGGCGGCCGACCTCGCCATCGTGAACACGTTCTTTAAAAAGAACCCCGAGCATTTAATCACCTACAGGAGCGGCGGACACGCCACCCAAATCGATTTCCTACTCACCAGGAGACACCATATCAGCAAAGTGGCCAGGTGAGAGTCTCACTGCGCAACACCGTCTTCTTGTCATGGATCTCTGCGTAAAGTCGGCCGACAAGCCCGCTGAGTGCTGCCGACGCCAAATCAGATGGTGGCGGCTTGATGGGACGTAGTACTACGTCCCAGGAGTTCATCTTAGCGATCGGCGATAAATGCGCCGACACTGAAGGTAATCTAGTCCAGAACCACTGGGACAACATTCAGGCTGCCATATCTGAGCCGGCGAAAGCGGTGCTGGGCATGTCCAAAGGTGGTCGCAAATGTGACAAAGAAAGTTGGTGGTGGAACGACACAGTCCAGAGGGAGGTGAGAGTGAAGAAAGCCCTCTTCAAAACGTGGCAAGCGTCCGGATTTTCTGAAGACCGCGAAGCATATAGGGATGCCAAACGTGCCGCTAAGAAAGCTGTAGCCAGAGCCAGACGGGACCACTTGCAGCCGTTGTATGACATGTTGGAATCGTCTGAGGGGCAGAAGCTTACCTTTACTGCTGGCACGTTCGATGGTCTTAGCGGCACAAGATATTTCCAAGTGTCACTGCATTAAAGACCCTCATGGCAACCTTATATGCGAGGTCGACGCGGTGAAGGAGAGATGGCGCTCATATTTCCACGAGCTGTTGAATCAGCAGCACAGAGAGGTGCAGCCACCGGTCCTCCCTCCGAATCAGGGACTAGTGCGACCGGCAACGCTTGAGGAAGTCCACTTAGCTCTTCGTCGCATGAAGAATCGGAAAGCTGTCGGACTCGATGGGGTTCCCATCGAGGCCTGGAAGGCAATGGGTCCCCGTGGTGTGGGCATCCTTACCGGCCTCTTTAATCGCGTGCTCCTCACCGGTAAAATCCCTAACCAATGGAGACTGAGTATTATCACTCCAGTCTTCAAAGGGAAGGGATCGGTGCAGGAGTGTGGCGATTATCGGAGCATAAAAGTCATGTCCCACACCATGAAGCTCTTCGAGCGTATAATAGACTCTCGGATCCGACAGGAGAGTGCTGTCTCGGAGGGTCAATATGGGTTTCGGCCTGGTCTTGGGACCATGGATCCTGTTTTTGCCCTAAGGGTCATCATGGAGCAATTCTCCATGATGACCCTTAGGGCTAAAACAGATTGAAGAATACTCCTCTGCATTTCATGTTTCTTGACATGCAGAAGGCCTTCGACTGTATCCCCCGTGTAATGATCTGGTGGGCACTGAGATCCAAAGGGGTACCAGAAGCTTATATTGACATCTTCTGTCACACCTCTCACACGACGGCGAAGACCATTTTATCTTATGTGTAACATACTCTTACAGGATGCAGGAGTTTACAAATTTCACTGCGAACGTTCTCTTATATTGGACAAACGAAGCGAAGTATTTGTACCCGCGTCAAAGAATATATAGCTGATGTCAAACAACGTCGCGTAAAAAAGTCTTTAGTCTGCGAGCATGTAATGGATAAATCTACACATACTTAATTAAGTCCGACAAACCCCAGGTCCTTGAAAAAGAAATCAGTTATCTACCCAGGATGCTATGAGAAAAGAACATCCTAATTCCAATAGGGAAGATGGTTTCTCCATCTAGATCCCAAACTAGTGGTTAGTGTGGGATCCGGTATTTTCTCTGATGAAAAATCCCAAGCAGACATAACACTGCAGTAATAATTAATACGTTTTAATTTATTCTAATTGCCATTAATAATTAATAATGAATTTAATTTAATGAAAATTCATACTGTTAAAAGAAAATAATATGTAAAACATATTATGTAACGTAAAATGATATGTTCTTTAAAAAATTTAAAAATAAGGTATGTCATTAATAACTTTTGTAAATATAATGAAAAATAGGGTGGTTTGCATTAATATTAGACATAACTCATTGATGACTTTACTATCTCAGTTAGCCCGTGTAAAGGGCCCGGAACGTTTCGGTTTGCTTGAAAATTTAGATTCGAAAAAATAGTGTCATTTCCTATATAAAAAATACACCACATATTATAAACATAAAGTAAGATACTAAGTGCAATATTTTATTTTTATTGAATATCTTGAAGTTTTGACTGTCATGACACTCACCTATTTTTTATACGAGTAGTTTGTTATTAGTTTGGTCTTAGTAGCGACATCTCTCGCCAGGAATGGTAGCTGTAAAGGTACTAACTGGGTGATAAATCTTTTATAGATTTCTCATAGATGGCGCTACAAATAAAAAGTCGTTGAAAAACCAAGTACAAAGACACGACGCAAGTACATAGAAAAATTCGTGAGGTCCGCTGGTTCGTTCCGTGGCTTAGTTGGTATAGCGTCTGGCACGGTAAGCTAGGAGACGTTGGTTCGAATCCGGCCGGATCGAGAGAATTTTTCTGAGTGGTCGATCTTTGTATTAAGAATTATAACAAACTAGTGGAGTAATTTAACAAAAAATAATTGAATATCACATATAATTGTATAAAGATTTTTAGTGGCTGTAGAGCTCCTTGTGAAACAGTTCGTCCTGGGAAATATTGCCATCTTACCTATTTCAGCCGCCAAGCAGTAATGTGAGCATTACTGCGTTCCGGTTTAAGGGTGCTAGTGAAATTCAGTAATTTCACCAGCACTCTTGAGACATAAGTTAACAAGTCTCATATGCCAGTGCATATGAGACTTGTTAACTTATGTCTCAGGGTGACAGGCACAGTGTCCCTCAGATCTTTGCGATCTAAAGCACTAAGTGACACTGCAACTTCTATGGACAGCCCCATAACCATTGACTTACAATTATATGGACGTCGGGTCCGCGCTAAAAAGTGTCCGCACTTATAAGGCGCTAAAATCGTATACAGAGCGCTACAAACTCCGCTTTAGTCTTCATTTGTTCTACTGACAGCGCGATACTGCGATGACATTACAATTTAAATTTCGAATAGGTTGACTTGGGACATTTTTTTCGTGGTTTTTGTATTAGACCCGTCGTCCATTTATTTGTAAGTCAATGCCCATAACTTTTTACATTAGTTTTGATTATAGTGACCCTCCCTACGCGAACCTTAGGGTATACGAGAAGGGACTATAACCTGTGCACGCACAGGAACCTTACAAGTTCAGGTTCTGACCCCAAATCAGCCAGTGTACAAGGTTGTTACAGACCTCTGTGACTTGACTCCATCCGGTTCTCGAGAGGCTAGTGCCTCGAGTGAGCCGCCCCGGGTGCACGTACAGTACCCTCCCTATTTTCCAGAAAGGTACCGGAGCTGTTCTTCACCTATGGACAGCGTATTGCTTAACACCAGGCACCCCATTTGTCCATCCCGTCACTTGGTATCAACTTTGTGTGGTGCCAGTCGCGACCGCTAACTCAGATTTGGCTGGGAAATGCAATGCGTTCCTAGCATCGATCTCAAGAATAGTTTTAGACCGTATGATTACCTGTGATGTAAAATTGATTCTTTATGATATCGCAAACGATTAACGCAGTGCTTGGACTGAGCCAAACTTACTCACAGATGACTGTTTCAAATTCCAGTTCCACACTAGATTACCGTAGTTTACGTATAAAATAAATGGATTTCCAGCAATCTTAGGTACATCGGCCAAGATCCTATTGATAGCATGGGTGCACATTTTGATTAAATTACAAAACTTTTTTTGTTTAAATTCTCATTATTTTGATTTAAGCTGTCACAATTTTCACACACTATTTGATTTTTAGTTCAGGACTGAATGAATGAACGTCGAGGTAATTAAAATATGTTTTATACATGATTAAGTCACGGACTACAAATCAAATTATGAATTCTCATTAATACTTTATATTATGGTATGTACTACCCTACTATTTTATAAATATTTATATACAATATCTGCATCAGACCCAGCAACTTATTTTTGCACGTACTGTACATACCTTTTGGTTTATTAAAAACTAAACACGTTTTTTTAGTTACGATTTCGTAAGTTGTAACTTTTCACGATCCGCTGTAATTGCATCAAGCTATTACACTTTTTAAGGCATCGATATTTATTAATACCCGTGAGTAAATAAATACGTTTAACCCCTTTCTTTTACAAGTATGATAAGAATGTCTAAAATTTTTAGTAGTCTTATCTTTTTACAAGGGGCTTGTTATTAGTGTAATTAATATTTGTACGATGTAAGTTGCCATTCTCATTATGGTTAATTATGATGTATTGTATCTTGGATTTAGAAATGAGTGCCACATTCGTAATGAGCACCCCCAAGTACCTCGAAAATGATACCCATATTG
>NW_020654810.1:14820395-14822606 GCF_003589595.1 Hyposmocoma kahamanoa
GATACCCATATAGCATATTTTGAAAAATCGTGTCCGCCATCTTGGATTTACAAATAAGTGCTATATTCGTTTTTCATCGACAAAACCGAGCATATCTGTAGGCACCTGATCGACATTGTCGATCGACAGTAACGATCGACAAAATCGAGCACATCTGTAGGCACCTGATCGACAATGTCGGGCAAATCTGTAGGCACCTTTAACTTAATGATGAGTTAAGCAAGATACAATTTCCCCACTTTTGAGGGAAATGTTATTCCATGGCATCATTATTTGTATATTTGTGTGCGTGCCGACGAGCGTAGTTACAAGTTGCTTACGCCTACATGAATTTGGTTTTTGCCTCACTTGTGACAGTTCGTTTGATATGAAACTATCATTCTATGCGTTATTATTCTAAGAATTCAGGATAAAAAATGGTCCAATTTTGAAAACTTATAATTTACTAACAATTTTAAACTTTAGTCAAATTTACTCCTTTTGCACATTAATAGCAATAATTTTCTCTTTATATTAGATACAGTCATGAATTATTATACCATTTTGTAATCTACTTTAAACACACATTACTTTAGAATAGTTGGCCACTCAGGTTCCCATTTTTTTTATATCAAAGGTGCTTAAAGTTTGTGAAAAAAAAAATTTGCTCTGGAAAATAAAATAAAACTTTTTTTTAATTTAAGTGCCATAGTCAGTCATACTATTTACTGCCTATCTATTAGCATAATTAATGTAGAATATTATGACACCAAAAAACCGAAGGAATTGATTAACTTGTAGTCGTGGTGTACAAAAACGTAAAATAAGTTGAAGATAATTAAATTTAAAGAAAAAAATATGTATCTTAGGTACTTTATGGGACATATTTTTCTTTACTTTTTTTTGAACGTTCATAAGCTCTACTATAAGGCATTTCAGGCTTATCCATTCTTTACCGGACACCCTGTATACCGCCATTCGTGCTTTCTCAGTTACAGTCTGACTTTGTGACCCTATTCACCGCAATTCCCCTTTTTTTACTCTTCTTTCAATCTGTTTCACATTTACCATCTCTTGTAAATCTACATACATCCCAGGTACACAAACTCTTTTACCTGTTCAACTTTCTTGTCATCGAATTCAGTTTCGCATTCTAACATACAATCATTTCTTTCAAATCCATTACTTTAGTTTTATCCACGTTCACTCTCATTCTTTTCCTTTTGAACGATCCATACGTTAAATCCATCATCTTCTGCAATTCTTTACCAGACGACGCAAGTAGTGCTTGATCATAGGCGTACAAAAGGCATTCAATGATGAATTTACCCATTCTCAACTCTCCCTCACTTTCATGCAACTATGTCAAACAGCCGTCCATGAACAGTATGAACAGATTTTACGAGGTACACGAAATACTGATACTTATTAAGCAATTTGAACAAAATAGTCACTTGTTTTAACGACTCCAACAAATTGTAGTGGACACTGATATTTTGCGATTCGAACAAATTCCAATGGTCCTCTCCAGTCGCCTGTGCGAGAGATTTTTGCAATGCATGATATTAATTTATGTTATGCCCAATTTAATTGATTTAATAAACAACTTATACTATATGTATAAAATCCCTCATATTAAGTTTAACATTCTTAACGTTAGGTACCTAAATGCTTAATAATGAAAGTCAATACGTAAAGCAAATAAATGAGACGGTATTTCAAATACCGTATTAAAAATTAATTATTAGGGGTTAAACATTGACTTACAAATGGCAGGCATGGACGACGGGTCTAATAAAAAAACCACGAAGAAAATGTCCCAAGTCAACCTATTCGAAATTTAAATTGTAATGTCATCGCAGTATCGCGCTGTCAATAGAACAAATGAAGACTAAAGCGGAGTGTCGCGCTCTGTATACGATTTTAGCGCCTTACAAGTGCGGACACTTTTTAGCGCGGACCCGACGTCCATATAATTGTAAGTCAATGAGGTTAAAGTATGAAATTGCCGTTTTATTGCAATAGGTTCTTTGAATTTTCATGGAATCTTCATGGTTTGAGGTTTTCGAATGAAACTTTTGTCAAATTTAATGGTTTCTGTGATTTTCTTTTTTTTTTAATTTGAAACATTTGAATATCGACTTTCAATTGTTTTTGTTATTCAATTTAGACAAGAAAGATGGATTACTGCGAAAATTCGAGTGATTTTTGAATACGAGTTCCGACGCGGAA
>NW_020654810.1:14852606-14930794 GCF_003589595.1 Hyposmocoma kahamanoa
ACGCATAATAAGGTCATATGTTATAATATGTTGGATATCGCCACTCCAAATATTCATATCGAAGTTCGTATTACACTAAAATGAATTTAGAGGATATGTAAGTGATAAATGCTTTTTGTCTATTCCTACTACAAAAGCTTTCGCTAAGGGTGACGCAAACGTACCACATAGCGTTTTGATAATACTGACTTTTACACAGCCTACTTTCAAGCAAATTTTTCATGGAAGATTGTGAATTGGTTTCATGCAGGAATTTGGCAAGTTAACTATTTTCCGGGTTTTGATTTAATGATGTGTGATTCAAGTGTGGATATTTTTTGGCTTCTAGATTATGAAGAAATTGCAAACGATGTTGTAAATGTATCTTCAATGTGCTATTAATTCCGTACCAATACAGAGTGCTTTATAAAGTCCAATTTTGTGACATGCCCGTTTCTTCCAGATTCCTAGTTTGAACTAATACAAATGCGAGAGTAGAACACCAATGTGACAAATATTATGTACAGTTTCAGAGAAAAAAATATTTGAAAATGGGGTAATTTTCGGCCAGATAAACAACATAAAAAAATTCATAATTTATAATGTTTGGAAATTATTGCCCAACCAACTTAGTCGTTCGATAAAACCGTACGTTCGAAACTAATCTTCAACGACATAGGTTCAATAGTTAAGAAGTTATTTAATTTTTATTTTCTTACCTCTATAATACGCTAATATTATCATGAACTAATTTTGTGGATTATTGTAATTATCAGTCCAAAAATTTTATCCGGATTTTTCGACGCCAAGGTTTTTTTAGTCTTTTTTTTTATTCGATCTGTACCTGCGCATTTTTTAGTGCAAAAGGTGTTTAAGCTAAGGCCATTATTGGTAAAGAAATAAGTTCATTTAAAAAATTTGAATATACAGTTTTATTTAATGAATTAAGGAGTAATAATTAAAAGTTTTAAATGAAAATACTGACTGAAATGTAATTGATATCTCTCAATGTCGAGTCGTTAGCCTCATTCGGAATTTCTGTTTGGCTTTTATTCACTGTATGTCGAGTGCTATAAACCAGTACAAAAAAATACTGCAAATAGCACTGATATTGAAACCAATTTTTTCATCGCAAAGCTGTTTAATCGCAAATTACCGATATTGAAAGTGACGACACTGACAAAAAATAAAAATCAATGCCAACGCAATAATCCACGGAATTAGTTCATGATAATTTTGAGGTGAGTAAGCAACTGCAAGTATAAAAATCTCGAACCAGCGTAATATTGAAGTAAAAAATAAATACGAAAAACATCAAATAACTTCGGAACGAAAGCCTATGCCGTTGCCGATTACTTTAAAATGTGTGTTATTCATGGTTTTATCGAACGACTACGGTAGATCAGTAATTGTCAAATATTATAAATTATAAATTATCTATGTTTATCTGTATAAAAAAAAAACTCATGACATACTTGTCACAACAGTGTTCTATTCTTGCATTTGTATTAATTCAAACTATAGGAATCTGGAAGAAAAAGGGCATGTCATAAAATTGGGGTTTATAAAACTGTGCGATGGTAGGCTGTTATTACAATAAACCGATTTTATATGTTCATCGTTAACTTGTCAATAATTTAATTTACATTTTACCTTATTTATATAATAATAAGGACAAATGTACGCATTTTCAAAATTCTTTTAGCAAGGATTATATTATAATTATAATAATGTTTCGCATTTAGTGGACAAGTTGGTAGCAAATTGAATCAACATGTCGTGACCACAATGTGATTAATGTGTTTCTTTTATTGTGTTACTATTTCGTTAATTATGGCTGGCAGTGTTGAGCTATAAGCCTTTAGTGGAGATGATATGATTCTGTTGACAAGACTTACTGTCGTTGACTTATAATTCACCTGGAAAATGCCTTTTCTCGGATTTTTGCTATCACCTAAACCATAACTACAGTGTGCCAAATTAAGGAGTATTGATATTCGTCTCAGGTATGAGTGGTGACGCGGAAAGCCAAATACGAAATAGAAGTCTGTTTTAACAGTCCCTTTACTATTATGTACTTTTAAAAGAAACGGTGGTTTCTTCGTGAATTGTAAGCAAATGACATTTGTGTTAACCCATGAAAATGTATCCTTCACGTTCACATTCGGTTCGGTTCCAACTCTGGTTCAAGTTTTAGTCAGAATCTTCAATTTTGCTAGGTCCAGTATGGTCAGGTTTATTACAGCTGTGTTATGCCATATCAATTCGTTTCAAAGTTTTCGCTTTTTCTTGATTTAGAGAAATAAGAAACTTGTTTGATACGAAAAGTAATGTGGCTGTGTATTGTTTTAGTATACAGTGTGAAATTGAACAGAGTGCGTGCCTATTATTGATGTGTGATTGATAGATAATACTATATTAAGACACAATGTTTTTCATTACGCCCAGTACACAATTAAAAACAGCGATGTATAAAATGAGCTAGTGTAATAATGTGGTAGTAGATACACTACAATATGTTAAAAACAAAATACTATGTTTCCGGGACTTTCGGATGAAACTTAGAGGTGGAATCACCTAGTGTCACTATGAATTATGATTGTATTAATTTCTGTCGTTTTTCTGTGATGGATGACAATGCATGAATGTATTATCAGTTACTAAGGTTACATAGCAGGGTTCGACATAATCAAAATATTTATTGTCTTTGATAGTTGTCATGATAATTATCCGATACATTCATAGTTTCACAGATTTATAATATATATCCATGCTGAGTCATAGTTTTGTCTCTGTAATTTTTTTACTAACAATGACAAACCAAATACTAAATAAACAAAGAAATATCTCTGCTATAACGATTTGGTTTGCGACTTTTTTTTGAGATTGACAAAATGACAAGTTTGGATATGTCTCAGATACAAACAGATGACACACCATATTGATAGTAGTAACATTTTATTGTTCAAATTAATTTCAAAGTATCAAGATAATTATTGTGATTGTCATTGATAAATTATTATTGAGTGATATCACTTTGAACCCTGGTTCTTAGCAACACTCCTCAGTCTGTTCTTGTTCTCAGCCCGACATCCAATTACTCTCGAATAAGTAACACTGGACAAATTTAAAGTCAATTTGATCGAGTATTACTTACAATAATTGTTTCGGACGGAGAACGAGAGTACAGGACCACTGAACATTACGGACGCTCGCATCACATTTATATCACAGTTATGGTTGAACTGTAAGTCGATTGTAACTGTCATCCCACGGAAATCGTTAAGATAGACGACGAATCAATAACCATAAATCATAAACTGTTATAAGTCAAAGAAGTAACTCTATGATAAGTTTTTGGCCTAATTAGGATTTTACATAATAAAATTTTAAAAATCCAAGTAAGTTGATCTGCAAGGTCTGGGAAACTGCTAGTATAGGTAATTCATACAGTCCTTTACTATTACTCTGTTCAAATATTCACTCTGTATGTTATTGCATAATATAGATTGTGAATGTGCTATTCCTATGTCACTGTGGATAGGAGTAACACATTTATTTTTGTTTTTATATACTTTATGTGCAAATAAAACAGGATGTAAATGATTGCAATGTTGAAAACATATTAGTATATGTGAATTTTGCTTACAAAAGAAAAATCTGCGAATTAAAGAGAAGTTAAAGACATACTCTTTATTTGGCATAACGTAACTTTCCTTTGTAAAGAAATCAAGTATCATAAAGATATTGTTTATTAGCTAGAAATTGTAGCAAAATACGTCGAATGTTGTGAAAAGTCACCAAACAAATTCAAGAATGCTTTGGAAACATGACTTCACTGCATTGACGGATCACATGCCACTGTTTTATTGTTAATTTCTCATTTACATGCTGTTTGTCACTACGGCATTCATGACGAAGTTTAGTAGTCCAATTCTTTTCAAACGTTGATCTACAAAAAAAATGGAAATCAGAATTTAGTCCAGTGTTATTTTTAGTATAGTAACTGCCTCCGTGGCTGAACGGTTATGATGCTGGTCTTCCACACAGAGGTCCCGGGTTCGATTCCTGACTCGGAGAAATATTTGTATGGCCTACATTTATTTTCTTGTGAGTTTGTGTGTAATTTGTGATTGTTTATATGTGTGTGGCATGGCACCCGCGACACAAAGTTTGGTACGGGGCTATGATAAAAAAAGTATTGATTTGAATTCTAGGCCCTGAATGCCGTAGCAGTAAAATACTTAATTAGTCGTTAGTAGCTTAACTTCCTAACAGTGGTGTGAAGAATGCATTTTCAGCAAGGGTGTCACAGAGGACCGTCGTCGATGAACAGGATTGAAGAATAAGCATTGAAGGGTCTGCCACTGGTGGTGTTCTAACGACGCGCACACTCTGCTCTATTGTTTCAGGGCCAGCATCCGAACATCGTAACTGTTCGAGAGATCGTCGTTGGCTCCAACATGGACAAGATTTTTATCGTCATGGACTACGTTGAACACGACTTGAAGAGTCTCATGGAAACTATGAGAGGGAAGAAACAAGTCTTTCTGCCAGGTAATTAACAAATCATTGGTCATAGAGATGGCCCGTGCACACGGCTATTGGGCCCCACGCGTAATTGAAGGATTTATATCTGTACGTGTGTACTGCGTAACGAAAGCGTTACAATAAATCCATCAAAAGTGAAGTTTTTTTTAATAATCACTTACCGTAACGACGGCATACACTATATTGCCTAAGCGTAACTTAAGTTTTAAGTATTTATATCTGTACGTGTGTGTCGCGTAACGGAAAGCGTTACTGATAAATCCATCTAAAGTGAAGTTTTTATTAATAATAATCACTTCTTATCGTATCGATGGCATATACTATATTGCTTGCCATTTGTTGCCGTTTGTTGTCCAGGGTGAGTCAGACGTGCAGGGCTATTGGTCTCCACGAGTAACTTAAAGTATTTATATCTGTACGTGTGTGTTACGTAACGGAAACAGTTCCCATTTGCAAGCTGCTTAAATGGGGTAACATTTTCGCTTACACGGCATACACGCACATCTACAAATGCGTGGTTGGGATTAGAAATGGGTCATGGATAAATATCATGGGGATAAATACTCTGTAGAAAGATAAATATGGATAAATATCCAAATCATTCTTGAATAAATATCCATATTTCTCCATTTTTACTCGATATTTATCCGAAAACGTGGATAAATATTTTTATCGTGTTTTATTATTTATAGTTAGTAAAACAAAGTATATTTTTAAGCTTAATTGTGAACATTGATACAATTTAGTAGCATGTACGTGTAGTATATTGCTTGTTATACCTTTTTTCTATACACAGTGATAAAAGGAACCCTTTTAAGTACCGTAAATCCCTGTATTTTTGCGTAAACCTTATTATTTAAATACGTAGTTTGTTAAAAAAAAATTGTTTCCACACAATATTAATCAGCTGTCTCACATTTTGCATGGAATTTTTTTCAAGTTACTGAGTTCGTCCGTTTTGCACATTTGTTCAGCTTCGTATATAGAATAAGGGCGCTCCCTCACCGAGAACATTCGCCTATAATGTAACATTCAAGATTCGATTAGGCTGCGATTTCACCAGAGATGTGCGAGGTAGCAAGGCGTGCGTACGACTGCCTCTGAGAGCCCGCGAGAGCTAGGAGTGCCCGCGAGTGCCTTTGAATGCCTGCGAGTGCTTTTGAGTGCTCGCGAGAGCCAGGAGTGCCTTTGAGTGCCCGCGAAAGACACGAGAGCCCGCGAGTGCCTTTGAGTGTCTTTAAGTACCCGCGAGTGCCTTTGAGTGTTTTTGAGTGCCCGCGAGTGACTTTGAGTGCTATTGAGTGCCCGCGAGTGCTTTTGAGTGCCCGCGAGTGCCTTTTGAGTGTCTTAAGTGCTCTTGAGTGTCTTTGAGTGCCTTTGAGTGAGTTCGAGTGCCTTATAGTGCCCGCGAGTGCCTTTGAGTTCCAGCGCGTGCCTTTGAGAGACCGCGAGTGCCTTCCACTCAAAGGTACTCAAAAGCGCTCAAAGGCACTCAAATGCACTCAAAGGCACTCGCAGGCACCTAACTTAAGTAAAGACTTGAAAACATTTCCACCATGTCTGGTGGAGTCGCAGCCTTACAATTTGAACAGATTGTTACATTATGGGCGAATGCTCCTGGTGATCGAGGTTGCCGAATGTTACGCAGCGAATGCTCGGCTCACCTCCCTCACCGCCTGTAATGCTCTCTTTTGAACGTTACCTTTACCGGATATTTATCGGGTAAAAACCCATCTCTAGATGGGGTTGCACACAGTGAAACTCGACATGTAGCCCGACCTAAATATTGCTCTTTGTTTTCAGGAGAAGTGAAGTGTTTAATGACACAACTGTTGAAAGCCGTTCATCATCTGCACGATAACTGGATATTGCATAGAGATCTCAAGACGAGTAATCTGCTTTTGTCACATAAAGGAGTTTTGAAGGTACGATACTATATAAGGCAGTACCATAGATGTAGGAAAAAGTGGAGATATGTAATGACGCTATGTAAGATCGGGTACCGATGTCGCCACTTTTTAGCTTGTGTGCAATTCAAACTTTACGCTCTATTATCTACTACCATAACTTGAAAGATTTTGATTGGGTTAGGGCTTAGTATGTGAAAACGACGTAACACTATTTTAAACTTTAACAAAATCAAACTTACAGTCACTTGAGTAAGAGTTATACTAGGGGTTAAAGTATGAAATTGCCGTTTTATTGCAATAGGTTCTTTGAATTTTCATAGAATCTTCATGGTTTGCGGTTTTCGAATGAAACTTTTTTCAAATGGTTTCTGTGATTTTTTTTTTTTTAAATTTGAAACATTTGAATATCGACTTTCAATTGTTTTTGTTATTCAATTTAGACAAGAAAGATGGATACTGCGAAAATTCGAGTGATTTTTGAATACGAGTTCCGACGCGGAACTAACGCGGCAGAAACAGCCCGCAATATCAATGCTGCGTTTGGAGAGGGGTCTACTAATGAACGCACCGTGCGATTTTGGTTTAAACGCTTTCGTGATGGAAATTTCGACTTAAAGAACAAGCCACGAGGAAGACCGCCCACACAGGTGAATAACGATGAATTAAGAGAGATAGTGGAAGCCGATCCTAGTCAAACTACCCAGGAATTAGCGGCATGGTTTAACGTTACCTTACCCACAATATTGACTCACTTGCGTCAAATCAATAAAATAAAAAAATACGAAAAATGGGTGCCTCATGATTTGACTGATCTGCAGAAAGAAACGCGTGTTGAAACTTGTGTTGCCTTGTTGAACCGGTACAGAAATGAAGGAATATTGGATCGAATTGTAACATGTGATGAAAAGTGGATTCTTTATGATAACCGGAAAAGAAAAATGCAATGGCTGACCCCAGGTCAAATGCCACAACAGTGTCCTAAAGCAAAACTTACCAATAAAAAGGTAATGGTAACTGTTTGGTGGTCTCAGCATGGTGTTATTCACTATAGTTTTCTCCGATCTGGTCAAGCAATAACGGCAGATGTCTATTGTGCCGAACTCCGAACCATGTTGACAAAACTAGCAGTAAAACAGCCCCGACTCATGAATCGATCTTCACCATTATTGATCCACGACAACGCGAGACCTCACACAGCACGAGAAACCATTTTGACCCTTCAGGAACTGCAGTTAGAAATCATTCGTCATCCTCCGTGTTCACCAGACCTTGCTCCAACGGACTACCATTTTTTTCGTGATTTGGACAATTATCTACGTGACAAGAAGTTTTCTTCCCAGGAGGCAGTACAAAATGCTTTCACACAGTTTGTGCAGTCTAGATCGTCGGAGTTCTATCGCAAAGGCATTAATAACCTTCCCATTAGATGGCAGCAATGTATAGATAATAATGGCAACTATTTTATTAAATAAATCTGTTAAAAATTTAAAAAGTAAACAATTTAGATTTTCAGTACAAATCGGCAATTTCATACTTTAACCCCTATTATTATTAAAATGAAATTGAAAAACGAATACAGGCATTGTAAGTTTCAGTCCAGAAATAAAATATTGTAACCACAAACATTTTGGTCACAAACGAAAAAATAACAGATCCCTTGGTGTATCAAAGAAACAAATAGAGGCCACTTATCACAGTCGCGACTAAGCTCGAAATTTATTCCCTGAATCGGACGCTTATAGTCCGGGAGCTGTATTAACATACACCCTACAGTCTATTTTTTTTACCTCGATAACGCGTACAGTTTTCTCGGACAAACTTCAAAGCCCGCGGGTATTATTTTGAGAAAAATAAGTAAGGAAGGACAATAAATTGTTCAACTTGAAAATGTGGTACGCTAGTTGAATAATCACTTATGGGCAACATCGAATATAGGACTTATAGGCAACGAATAAAGTACACAATCGTCACATAAGATCAAGCGGCGGCTTTATTCATATTTGCAATAGTATTTTCCCACTAATGCACGGAAGAGCCCTTCAGTTTTGATAGACAATATTGCGTGAAAAAGAAATGTTATCTTTTTGTAAATGTTTTTCGTTGCGTGTGCAAGTGTGTAAACTATATGTTTTCGTTAGTTCTACATGAACTGCTACGAATCTAGGCTATAAATATGTGATTTTGTATATACACCAATTTTGTACATACATACCCATGCTAACTCCTCTGTGGTCGAGTGGCTTGCACTCCGGTTTCAAGGTGTCGCCATCTCTGAGGTCCGGGGTTCGATCCCCGGCCGGGTCAATGTAGTAAAAACTATCTTTCTATGTTGTCTCGAATCTGGGTGTTTGTGGTACCGTCGTTGATTCCAAATTCATTAACACAAGTGCTTTAGTTACTTACTTTGGGATCAAATTTATATCAAATTAAATGTTCAAGAAAAGACAACCAGTAGCGTTAAATTTTTATTAGATATAATTACGACGAGACTGTTTAACATAAGATTCCGATAAAAAACGGATTAACATGATTCAGATGACAAACAAAGGAATAAGTGCTTAATTACTACAGTATAGTACAATCGGCATAGTAAATTTCATTCGGAAACTTTGTACATACTATGTATCACATAATCATACCTGGCAATATTGTAATTGAATATAAATGTAGGTTCAGTCTGTAGTTAGTTATTTATTATTATTTGTTTGTTTCTAAGAATTCCAAATAAAGTCGGTTAGGTCAATAGTGTAAAATGCATAATTTTTGTACAAAAACGCACGAAAAACAAATAATTAAAATTATAGTTACTCATAATTAATTAAAAAATTAAACTTTATTACCTACTTATCTATAGATAACATTAGAAAAAAATTCATATCAAATAAATTATGAAATGACTTTTTAGTCTATCTATTAGTAGTAATGGCACTATTATAATTATTAAATAAATTTTCTTTTTATAAGGCACTAGATAATTTTGGAAGTGTTTACTTTTCAGGAAATCAGTTAACATGAATATATTTTATATTAGCTTTAGCATCAATATAATATACCACATACTGGCAGTGAATTCGTTAAATTTCTAAATAAATTATCAAATCATATTTTCTCAGCAATTATTTGCAAATGATTAAACACGCACGAATATTTTATATATATTAGTAGTATTAATTGTATCATTCGATTCTCTGGGGATAATGATTTCATCAAAACGAATAAATCTATAACTACCTTAGTTATGGTTCTATCCTAGCTCAGATTGTTTAATCGAGCAACCAGAAACACAGACGAAATAAGGGCCATCCATCCCTGGCAACTCATCAGGCAAATAGGCCTTATAAACTTTTAGATAATATGAACTCTCGCTTGCGCTGAAATCACAAATTAGAAAGCTAAAAACAACTGACTTTAATGTACGTCTCTGTATATACCAAAAATATTCTGTATTTATTGTAATAAAGGTAATATCTCTAACTATTCCATTCGGTGGTGGGAAAAACAGCAAAAAATCTAATTACAAAAGAAACGAAATCACATTTCAAGGGTAAATGATATTAAACATGTAATTTTTCAATTTTCGTCCATTACAGCAAAGCTCAAGTTAAACTGGTCGATTTGAAGTGAAAGAATTGACGACACCCGTCAATTGTTTCGAATTCGGGCTGGCCAATCGGAGCGCAGTTGTCACCGTAATGATACAGCAGAATAGTTTTCAATCAAATTAAATGGCATTTCGTCTCTATTTCCGTTTACATATTCGATGATCAAAAGTTACATTTTAATCATTTATATATAAGTACGCCAATTAGTGAACCCACTCTACGTAAATTGAAGTATATATTTCTAAGTCAAATAGTGATAAAACTCTATCCGTATTGATCTAGTGAAACAAACGTAGTAACGCCTCAATAGTTATAGCTTAATGAGTAACAAATACGATTCGAATAAAATTTAAAAGAGGCGCATACTATGTCCGATATCAATATACACAAACACAAAATACATTAATACATACGACATACACACACACACACACACACATAAGTACAAAAAGCGCACATAACTTGATATTAAAACGGACCATGTTCGCAATAAACATTGGGAATTATCTCCATTATTTATTGAGATTGAATTTTGTGCGTAATTTTAAAATTCGTAGCATAAAGGCACATTTTAAGGCAACTTCTTTAAGCGTTTATTTGTCATACATATAGTCTAGTATAATGCTACATTCATATTAAAATCAAAGTGAAAATTTCACTATTAGTAATCTGATCTAGAAAATAATCTATAGCATAAAAAAATTCTAGAAATCTACAAGACTACAAACTTTAAATATCAGCTGTTTTAAATGCGCTTTGTTCGCTACCACTATATTCCAGATGAATTCTATATTTGCTACCTCCCCGCAGATCCTTATTTTCCAGCGTATGTGGGATTTTTAAAGGTTGATGTTGCTTGTTTGTAAATCGGATTCTCGCCCTACAAAGAAAAAATGCTCGTAAATAAAATTAATAATAACATTTAAAACAAAAACCTTAATTATATTACGGTTTAATAAAGAAGGCCGGGACTTTATGGCTCTCGCTCCATTCTGGCTTTGAATTGGTTCTGCCAAAGCCGGATTTCATTAAAAAGCTATTATTTTGTGTTGACTACACGGGTCCTCGTTCTGCAAGCCACGTTCACTCCGCCTCGCCTTCTATACGTAATCTAATAGTTATGTATGTATACACAAACTTATAACATCCTGTACAACCCTCCTTATAACTGCCGACTTTTTTAATTATAACCAATTATACTAAACGCAAACTAGGATGATCCCTGTGACACATTATTTAGCGTTTGTCATAGAGATGAGGTAAAGTCAATAGACGATAGATAGATGTGTGAAGTGTTTTGAATTATTTGGAACGCATAACTATAATTCAAATGCAATTTCAAGACATTTTAGAAATTTCAAAAACGTTTATCGCGATATCTTTAATTTATAGGTTTCAAAAAGTAATATATAAGACATATTACGTTGATTCTTCATTATCTATGATTAAAATTCATACTTTAAGAATGAATAGTGCGGACTATTATATTTATTCATTAAATTACCGAATTTTTTTATCGATATACCCCATCACTAGCAAATGCAGTGTAATGAAGTAACCTTTACACGTTGTCGTAAAAAATATTTTTTGTAAATAATAAATATGTTTGTTCGCTTATTTCTCACAAATAAACATTGATTTAGCGTTATTTTAAATTTAAAGTATTTCTTGAACAAAACTTAAAAGTGAGGCTTTTACAAGTTGTTTATGAAATACGTAAATTAGTGTAAGTCGTTTAAAATAATGTTACATTGTGTAGATTTTTATGAACTGTCACTCGGATTATCCTAGATTATTTATAGTCTAATTGTATTTTGTTTTTTTTTTTGTGGTTGTCACTTCTCAGACAATAAAAAAATCATATAAAACTTATGCAAAATAGATATAAATGTCGTTTGTTTATTATTTTAGATGTCTGATGTTTGGCACTCATCAATGAGCTTATATCATTGGTACTCACTCATTTGGTACTCATATATTATGTAAGTCTGCCATCGAAAATCACCAATCAAACTCTGAATAATAAACAGGCGTCTTCCTTAAATTTGACGTTTATCATCGTTGTATCGAGAGAAAAAAATTTATAAAAAATAGTTCTCATATACTCACAGTATCCCATTTGGCCATCATGCGTTCTTTCTCGAATCGCGCGAACTCCCGCCTGTCGTGAATGGTGGTGACCATTTTCCATAGCATAAGAAGTGCGAGTCCCACCAGTACGATAGCGGCGATCACGCCCAGGACTATACCCAGGATAAATACCTGAACAACATGCATGTAATGTAAATGTGCATCGTTACTATTCGAAAAAATCCTACTCTATACACACAAGTGGTTCTAAGATAACCAATGTATTTGAAATAACAGGTCTCTCGATAACATGATAAATTAGTTATCGGTACGAGGGGGAAAATAGTGTTAATGTGAGAATTATCATTTTTGCGATGGCATCTCGTATTCAAGGTCTAAGAAATATAATTTAAAATGAATAATATCAAGTGGTATGCAACCTTTTAATGGACGGGTGTATAATTTATTACATAAATATTTTTAAATTAACGCGCATTTAATATATTTAAAAAATTAACTGCATTGACAATATATAAAATGATTGTTACATAGCTTTATATGTATAAAAAGAGCTTTACATAAAATGTTCTTATAACATTTGAATATTATTACAAACGAGAACTACGTATATAAAATTAAATTATAGGAAGCGTATTTAGTTGAAGTCAAAATTATATTAAATGAGCGTTATACCTATTAAAATTAGTTTATTTAGTTTTCACAAAAACGAGTCGCACCCCAAATGAACGACATAAAAAAGCTCAAAAGTAATGAGGTGAAACTTGGGTGTATTACCTTCTTAGGACATTCTCGTTCCTTTTGCGCTCTTATGTACGGCTTCGTATCGTTGAACGAGTATACAAACACATAAAGACAATCTTCATCGTCATAGAAACTGCACAGATGCTCGTTCATTGTTTCGTTCGCTATTAACAAACAAACAGAAAATTTTACAATAATAATTTCATTAGGAAAATCCGATGTAGATTTTTTTATGATACCAGTAGGGCTATAACGCCAGTGGGCGATTTGCGCGAGAGCGACATGAGGCGCGAAAACAATATCTCGCGCTTCATGTCAGCTATTTTCTTTGCGAGAATAGCAGTGTCTCACGCTTTATGTCGCTCTAGCGTAAGTCGCGCCCTGGGTTGTGCTAGCCCCGCAGGTGGCGGGACGAACAAGTCGTGGGCCAGGTGGTAAGCGACACACATGTCCATAGCAGTTGCGAGTGCCACTCAGAACTTTAAATCGCAAAGATTTGAGGGGCACCCGCCACCCAGATACATAAGTAGACTACTCCCATGTCGCTGTAAAGGTGCCTAGAGATTTGCTCGACATTGTCGATCGTTACTGTCGATTGGGTGCCTACAGATTTGCTCAATACTGTCGATCGATATGATGTGTTTTGAGACAGAAATTTTGCCGCATGTTTACTTGAAAAGCTAGTAAATGCAGATATAGTGTACAGGGGGCCTACAACAACCTCTTAAAACAATATTACTTTAACCTTACTTTGACTTTTCGTATCATAACGCACTCAAAGTAAGCTTATTGTAATGTTAAAATTATGATCTTTTATTGGCAGCTTTGTGACTATTCATTCACTCAGTTCGTACTATGACGTGACTTTAACATCAAAGTAACATTGCTCTTTAGCAATCTTAAAATAGTTACATGGATGCAATGGAAACAATATTATTTTCAGTTTTATTGTCTTAATATTGATTTGTAAAGTTGAACTTATTTATTTACATATATCTTTTCAATATTTTGTTTATTTAATAGCACATAGTAAATATTTTTTTGTTTAAAAAAAGTACACGATGTTTCTTTCGTAAAATAAACAGCACCATCTATATGCTCCTTGGCGAAACTAACAGTTGACACACGTGACTATCAAGACTCAGCTTGTTTTATTTATTTTTCTTCATGAAAATACGGAATAATTATTGAAAACAACGTAATTATAATAGATTTTATTATTACATACTTTTCTTTTCTTAAAGTCTAAGTCTAAATTCCCTGAATGTAAATTACATTAAGTACATAAACATTATACTACGATAAGACGATTCGGAACATCAAAAAAGAAAAAGATGGCATTATATAGTTCACATAGCGTTATCTCTTTCCTATTTTTAGTAAGGAATAGACAATATTGGGAAATCACTCGTTCTTTCAATTACTTTTGCAAACAATACTTGGTTGACAGGTTCGTCATGGTACGAATATGAGTAATATTATAATAAGCTTACTTTAAGCTTACATTGAAATAAGATTGTTTTTGGAAGGGTTATGGTAGGCCCCTAGTTACAGAACAGTGTACAGCACAGTTTTACAATGTCACAATTTAAAAGAGGATATACTAATTAGGTTAAGATAGTTCAGTTTGTATTTTATTTTTACCCAATGTGTGACAGGATGATTATCTTTATTCCTTAATAATAAAAAGTTTGAGTGTTTACCTTCGATCTTGCCCTCTTCAATATCAGGATACAGAGTGCAATTCTCGCAAATCTTCGTGTTTGGGTTGTAATTAGGTCCTCTCTTATGCACTTCGCAAAGCACGCAGTCTTTGAACTCCTGACAACGTCCTGGGCATGTCTGCACAATAAGTAAACAACGTTAATTATATTTATTCACTTAATTCAGATTCTATTTGTTATCAGTTCTACAAAATAATCAAGAACAAACACTAATGAACAGTCCACACCACGTAAAACCCACTATTGCTTACGTTTTCTTTGCAAGTCCTGTTTTATTGTCCGTAAACATATAACAATAAGGGCGCGTTCCTATTACGTCGTAACGTTTTATTTATAGTCGGACGACTGTCGATCTAGCTCATCTCATTGTCAGTCTGTCGTCATAACATCAAAAACGTCGTGAACGACAGTTAATCGTGTTGTTTTATGTGAGCGCGCGAAGGGTTCATCAATAATTCAGACTTACAGGGCATTTTTCGCAGAATTTTCCGGAGAAGTGATGCTCGTCGTCGCTCTTGCACACACACTGTTCGCACATGCATTGACCATTACCGCTGCAGATTTCGCCATTCTCTGCACAAGAAAGAACAAGTACATGCAATGAGGCAATCTACTACCTTTTATATTCTTACTCTTACTCTTAGAGGGTGTCCATGTCCAAGCATGAGACGTTTATAATTTTATATAGTAGTACAACCAACGAGGAAGGAAGGTTATCGAGTAGTAACCACGAGCATAAAAGATGCAGTCTAAACATGAAAGCAAGTTTTCAGACTGAAATATACATTTCCTATACGTTTTCGAAATCAATTTTGAAATTCAGAACTTGAAACACAGGTAACAGTAACATCGTCCACACATATGAATTCTATATTTTTAAACTTAATTTAGTTGAACTTAAAAAATATTTATCTCACTCTTGCCGCATTGTGTAATAGTTATTGCGTTATAGTAAAGTATTCTCAAGGGGTGGAGTCCTGGTGTCCTGATATACAGGCAGTGAGGAGGCAGTTGAGGCATCAGTTTCAATGTATTGAATATGTCATCAGAGGTTCATTGTATTGAGAAATAAAATATTATTATTAATTTGTGCTGGAAAATGAAATTTTTCAACGACATGTCCACAAGGTGTAGTTCATCAGAGAATGTGATTTTCTTACCGGGTGACCGGCAAGGTTCCTTGTCCAAACTGCACTGACAAGCAGGGCCGGTGAAGCCGGGCTGACAGGCGCACTTGCCGCATACACACTCGCCGTGATCTGGCCCCGAACATAACATGCCCTTGTTCATGTCGCACGAGAAGTTGTCGCACTCGCAGAACGGTCCTGATATAACCTGACAAAGCCACGTTTATCATATTTGATTATCCTAACATCGTATGTAACAATTAAATTTCTTTCTTATGGCATATGTATACAATTTACAAAACTTTTTTATTTGCATTATTCCTCACTCACTCCGGCACACCTCATTGCAGACAGATGTAACAATATGCACGTATATAAAGGGTGAACGAAATAAAGAGGCGAATAAGTAGCGGATATCTGCTACTTATTCGCCTCTTACCGAACACTACCTTATTTTTAAATATTTTTCCTCTAAGGAAAATACATTTTGTAATACTCTGCGCGAGATACCGCGTCAATCGAACATGAAGCGAGTGCCCGGCAAAGAAAGCCTTGACGTCTGCGAACGCTTTCCCACGTGTTTCGCACCCCCGCCCCCGCTCGTTAAACCACCCGCAACCTCCCTGTTAGTTTGCTTGCGCTTTTGTGTAAGCGCCCAGTTACACCACGCAAAAGTTTTCGTCTGGCCGCCGCGCGGTTACAACCCGGCTTCCGCACTTTCACTTACATTAATGGCGAATCTGAATACTATTTATTAGGCAACATTTATATTCCTCGGGATAATATAATCGCGCGATCGCCGCGAGATACAGGCAAGTTTAATGGCGTGAAGTTTGTATTTGTTTGCTCAAGTTAAAACGTAAATGCTAAATAAATTTTGCTATAACAGTTCGGTCTCTAAACACGTGCACGCGGTCGCTGCGCGGCGTGCGCGCGGTAAAATTCGTGTCAAATAAACCCCGCCCCTGGACGGGACGTCGCGTCGCGTATTCATTTTGCGTGGTATATCGATGTATTCAGATGAATACACATGAATACACAATACACAGGTGTGTAGCCTGTGTAGTTCTATGGAGTGCAGTGACGTTCATAACGACGCTTTATCACTCCACAAATGAAGAGTATTGGGACATGGTGCGGTGTTATGATATGTTATGCAAATGGAAACACTTTTTTTTTTGTTATGTTTAGGGGCGATTTTTTTACATATTCGGATTAGCTATCAGCTACTCGTTTGCCTCTTTAAATATTTCTCTGGTTCAACATATCACGATGTGTAATAAATATATCTTAACTGCCTTTATTAACTGTCTCCGTGGCCGAACGGTTACCATGCCGGACTGCCACGCAGAGGTCCCAGGTTCGATTCCATGGCCAAGAAGAAATGTTTGTATGGCTTACATTTATTTCTCTCGTGAGTTTGGGTGTAATTTGTGGTTGTCTATGTGTGTGTCCATGGCACCCGCGACACAGGGTTTCCCTAGTGCGGGGCTATGTTGAGTGTGTGCGTTATTTATTATTTATTTATATCCTTTTCATATAATTATAATAATAATAATAACGCACACACTAATAGCCCCGCACCAGGGAAGTCCTCTATCGCAGGTACCATGTAGACACACTTAAACAACCAAATTATACCCAAACTCACGAGAGAAATAAATATATAATAGAACCCGGGAACGGTTACCATATATATACAGGATGATTTTTTAGTCATCGTCCAAATTTTTTCCAGCCGCCCGCGCCGAACGCTATCTCGCTATTGAAAACGCATTCACGTGTCACTATGTATACAAACCGCGAGTACTTTGAAATGGTCAAGTGCTATTTTATAAGTGATGAAAGCCTAAACGGAGCCCAGAGACTACGAGTCCGAGAGCATTCCTCGCCTTCGCAATTATGGAATAGCAAGTCCTACAGTCCCCAACCGCCAAACGTTTCTGCATGTCATACAGAGGCTTTTAGACCATGGCCAGTTTACGACGCCTGCACACGCCCAAGGACGTGGTAGGCCGCGACTGTCCGTGGAAATCGAAGACGAAATCTTCGATTTTTTCGAGAGAGATCCAAGACGAAGTACATGTGATGCAGCTCGACGGTTCAACGTTAGCCAATACGCTGTGTGGAAACTGCTCAACACCTCTGGATTGCACCCTTATCACTTTCAAAAAGTGCAAACGCTAAATGAAGCAGACGCGCTGCCTCGTCGAGTTTTCTGCGAGTGACTGATCGCACACCCCGATGCGGTCATTTTATGGACTGATGAAGCCCTATTCGCACGTGTGGGGCTGTACAACCAACATAATGAACATTGGTGGTCGTATCGCAACCCGCACATGATAAAAGACAATTATCACCAAGTGCGTTTTAGTGCAAATGTGTGGGCCGGGATTGTCGGTGATAAAATTCTAGGGCCGTATTTTATTGAGGGGCGGCTGACCGGAGGCACCTATCACAATATGCTACAAAGCATAGTCTCTGATTTGATGGACGACGTACCGCTAGCCCTCATTAATCATCCTGCTTTTTATTATCAGCATGACGGTGCACCGCCACATTACGCTATCCACGTGAGGAATTATTTAAATATGGAATACGGGAATCGCTGGATCGGCCGCGGGGGTCCCGTTCCATGGCCACCCAGGTCACCAGACCTCACACCCTGTGACTTTTTTTGTGGGGCGAAATTAAACGCCGCGTGTTTGTGGAGGAGGCCCAAAGCCTCAACGAATTGAAACTAAAAATTGAAAGTGCATTTGCACAAGTGAAAAGTGACACTACAGCGCTGAACAAAATACAAGACAATATTCAAAAACGTGCAAGAATCTGCTTGGAGAGGAATGGTTTACATTTTGAGCAATTATTAAAATACTGTTGAAAGTTGTTACGCTAAGGTAATTTTTATTTGATTTTAATTAAATGTACATAAGTTGATTCAAATTTTTTAAATACGCCTTATTGCAAAAGGCATGGCCTGCTTTTATTTTTATACTTCTGTGTACGATACGGGTGCGGACTACATTTGTCGTAAATCGATGTTTTGTTTAAATTTATTGATATTATTATAAAATGTTTCTAGTTCAGTAATAAAAAACACCACGTGCGTAGATAACAAAAGGGCGATGGGAAGATTCTTTTTTTTATTACTTGCTAAATACTAATTCGTTACAATTCATCGTAGGAAGCGAACCTTTTATTTGTTTGTCTCACAAACAAAAGTAAAGATTATTTTCTTTTGTTCTCTACACATGGTAAAATTTTTAGTGACTTTGAAATTCAATAAGTAAATTCTTCGATGGCCTTCGGTAACACAACGCTTTAAATGCGTAGAAGTTATGTTCGGGAAACGAACTTTCCTAATTAGGTGTGTTTATCAGGTGCATTATTTTTATCATTATTTTGTAATAATATCATTAAATTTTGTCAAACCTCTAAAACAATTTACTTATAAATAACTTCCGCTCTCGTTTTCGTGCGTTAATGTAACAAAATCTTGACTTGAATTCGAATTAATTGTCTACATTCTAAAATAACATCACAAAAGCCTTTTGTAACTTGACGGTCCTAAGCCCGTGAAAGTATGAAGGGAAAATTTGCAACTTATGTATTTTATCAATGACGCGGGGGTTGGCCTAGCGCGCATATCGAGTAGGCTGTCCACACGCGCGCAATTTTTTAAAACAATTTTGCGATGGCATATCTTAATTTTAGTATTGATTTACACTAAAAGGAAAATTTGCGCATGTTATATTTTCACTAAAGATCATAATATGAAAGTTTGGACGATGACTAAAAATTCATATATATGGTACCCGTTCGGCCACGGAGGCATTTAAATAAAACATTATATCTATAGTATAAAACACGTATCAATAGTTTTTAAATTAAGTTTGTTTTTTAATTAAAAAAAAGTGCGCTTATGACCTGATGGAAAGTGACGATGAGGACGACGATGAAGCGTGCACCCCTAAATAATCTCTCCTACTTCAGGGAACAAGTCTGCACGCAGGGCATGCCACTCCATAGCCGTTCGTCATATAAATGTGGAAGTGTAACCCTTCATACGAATCCTTGGAATATATACAACTTTTATTTCCTCAGGGAAAAGTATACCTTAGTGGGGTCAGGCATCTTCTCGCAGTCACAGACGCCGCAAAGGCAGGAGCCGCGTCCGGAGCAGACGGGCCCAGTGGTGACATTATGCGGGCGGCAGCCGCGTTCAAGGTCGGGTCCACCACCTACACTCTCCGAGCACTCGCAGTTCTTGCCAAAGCGGCCCGGAAAGCACACGCACACCCCGCACTTCGACACGCCGAAGCCGCTGCAGACCTCCGGCCTGTCATCGTATGCCTGCAAGCACATATGATGTTGTTTCAAAATTCGACGACTTTCGTGGCATTTGCTTTGTGGACGCAGGACGGGGAGTTCCCGGGTTCGATTCCCGGTAATTTGGATAATTAATCAATTGGTACTATTCTAGATAGTCCCCGAAGTCAATTCCGCTGTTTTGGTACTCATAACATAGGGGATACCTCAGTTTGAGACCAGTGATCGGAATAGTTGTCTGGCACATTTTAATTATAATTCGATCAGACAAATACCCTTTACAAACATTGGCAAAGACCTTCAAAATCCTTTGTCTCCTTAGAAAGAGGAGAAACACGTGCCGTATGATAATAAGTGATGGGACGAATAAGTCGTGCGCCTGATGGTAAACGACACGCCTATCCATAATAGTTGCGTGCCACTCAGAGCTTCAAATCGCAAAGATCTGAGGTGCACTACCTTTGCGCCCGTCACCATGAGACAAAAATTGACAAGTCCCGGTGTGCCTGTAATTTCAGCAGCACGCTTACTCTTCAATACCGGAACGCAGTAACGCTCACATTATTGCTTGGCGGCAGAAATTGGTATGGTGGCAGTACTTCTCTAGATGAATTCATTCACAAGGAATTAGAGCTCCTAAATCTGGTTATTACAGAACGCCACTTTTGCAAAGACCAGTGAAGTAGTAGCATTCTTCGGAAAAGTTCATTCCCGTATTTAAACTAACAAATAATTATCGAGTTTCATAAGTTATCTGAAGCAAATTTACCTTATACTCCACAACTTCTATGAATACTAAAAAATACTTACGAATTGTCCAGGATGCTCGCAAGGGCAGTCGCAGATCATGTCAACATTGACAGTGAGACTTTCAGAAACACCGACAGGTGCGATATCAAACGACTGTAGCCATTGATTCGGGTCTTTTGGACATTCTTTAAGCGTGATCTCTGCTGTGAATTCAACTACGTCTCCCACCTGAAATATACGTGTATGGAGACTTTATAAAAAAAAACAGATTAAGATGTGAACTATTGAATATAGTGTTCTTTTAAAAGGGAACGTATGGAGAAATACGAAACCATACAAGATATAACAAACTGTGTTAGAAATCATTAAGTCTTTTTTGTGAAAACAATTGAGCATAATAAATTTTTTGGTCAAGCGTGAAATGTCCTTACAAATCATTGTTACAAATGAATAAAATTTATCAAAACATTTTATTGCTGATCGACTCAGTTTCATGAAGGGATCATTTCATTGTATGGGAAGAAAGACAGGACAGCAAAAATTGGTCAAAATAAATAAAATGTTTTTCATACAAAATGAATAATAATTCTTTTCAAATATTTGGTCGAAAACGAAAAAATTTACTATGTAAAAAATTTTTACAATAAAAGACTTCATGGTTCTTAAGACAGTGTCCTAGTATCTTCTATGGTTTCGGATTTGTCCACACTGTTCCATTTAAAAAAACCTGAGTAAATCTCATAAGACTTAAAAAACTAAAAAATGAGTTACGTGTATAATTTACAGGAAATATAATACTATAAATAGCTTCATTCGCAGTACGAAATCTTGCACAAGCTTTATTGAGGTTATATAGTTATAAAAAGGCTTTAACTTCGAATATCCAAATCCTTTCGATCTCTCCTACGTAAAGAATCGTGAACCTAAATTCACGACATTACAGGGAACGTTTTAATTAGACATGGCATTAATAGCTATTTGTCAATAATGAATTACAACTGTTATCCGATTTTGCAATAATTGTTATTGTAAACTGTTGTCAGACAATCTGTTATTACACTGTTTTGTAGTTTTGCATATAAAGTAATAGTGATAGCGAATTAATATTGTGTAGCGCACAAATCGCAGCATCGTCCAATCATTTGATTAGCGACATTTCTCTCAAACAGCTATTGGCTATTGCATAATTGCTTCTTCACGCGACGCAATCGCAACAGCCTTCAATCAAATATATCGAAGGCAACACAACAAGCAGGCTGAATAGCAGTATAACAACAGGAGTTTGGACAGTTGTTCGATAATGAGTTATACATTGTGTAAGAATAATGCATTACATTATCTGATAGTATAAATGATGACCACTTCTAGTTTTAATGTATCAAAAGAACGAAAATGAGCATAATAGCTGCGATGCTTAAGATATTGCATTGAAATTTGATACATACTCATTATTTCTCATACTTTATAATTTTACTGCTGAGTATAATAATAGACCTAAATAAAAAGTGATTAATGAAAAATGCACTAAGTTTTGTGGTTTGCAATAAATTACGCAGGAGAAGTCGAGTCCAAAATGTTACACAATAAGCGAAAAAATACCTTAAGTCCGTCGCAAACATTGGTTTGTGTTTTCTTATCCTTGGGTTCGAGACACGATGAATAATACACCACTTGCAATGCGTCACTCGCTGTATCTTTCATTTCGACTGTTGACGTAATTTTCTGAAAAAAACGACGACTCTTGATTGTGTATCCGGTGCTAATTTTTATTGTCAATTTAGTGCTGCGTCATAGTTACAGTCATAATCGGGTACCGCACCACAGTCGCGCCACTGCAGCGCGCGTCTGTAGAGATTTTCGTGTCATGAAAAGCACTGCAGTGGCTCCACTACAATGCTTCTATAAGCGTCTAATTTATATTAAAATTATTTATTTTAATTTTTGAAAAGAAATATTTTTTAATTAATTAGGTATTAAGTAACGTAGAAAAAATTCTTTTTAATTTATTATTGAGTAACGAAAATTAATATTGTATTCAAAGTAAATTCAGCACTAGATGAAAAAGTTGCATTAAACTAGATTCGACTAGAGTATAGAATCTCTCACGTTATACTGGTCCCGCACGAGATCGACGACGTTGTCAGAGTCTGCACTAAGGACTCCGCTGCTTGAGCCTTCGATATGTTTACTCAGTTCTTCATATACATGGTGCTGTTCTGCTGTTACCGCGAATATCACGTTTATCGCATGCTTCTTCACCTACAACACAAAAAATACTGTTACCTCCAACTGAAAGAAACACAAGTAAAGAAATATACTTATTAATATATAAAGTGCCAGACAACCACACCAATTACCTAGTCTCAAATTAGGGAATTCCCTGTACTGCGCGTACCAGAGAAATCGTATTCACTCTGGGGCATGACCCAGAACACCCAGACCAAAACCAATTAAAAAATATCTATTCCGCAAATTGGTCCTACCGGGAATCGAACCCAGTAGGGTTAGCACAACAGGGTGCGATATGCGCGACAGCGATTTAAAGCGCAAGATACTGCTATTTTCGCACAAAGATCTCGCGCAAGTCGCGCTCTGTTGTGCTAACCCTGCACAACCTCCTCATGCAGCGCCCACAATGCAAACACCCAAGTCGCTGAGGTGGTTAAAGATTATTGATATGGAATAACAACGTAAGTAACAAGTACCACGCTCTAAGTTTATACATGCCCAATGTTTGTAATGTCACGTTTTAAATGTTTTTTTTTTTAATTGGTGAAATATCAGGCACCTGTGACTTATAAACTTATGTTTCAGGGTGACTGAAACATAAGGCACACGACTTGTTCGTCCTGTCACTTGATATTATAAAAAAAGTTATTTTTGAAGTCAAAAACAAACATGTTTAAAGAAAACATGAATACTAACCTTCAGGTTTATTTGCGAAATGCTGGGATAATCTTGAACAGTAGAGTGAGTGTACCCATTGTTTTCCATGTGGCATTCACCGTCGTTTGGTTGCACAATACCACCAAGCTACCAAAATTTAAGTGTTCAATATCACTTCAGTAATAAATAAGTTACAAAAATTAAAGCTAGTTTAAGCTAATATAGTATTACTCACCTTACCGTCACCAGCGTAATGGAACCCAGCGTCTGTAGAGAAGACGAGTAGTCTTCTGGCCTTGTCTCTCCAACCGATCTCTTGCTTGCACACAACGGCCTGCATGATCGCGTCGAATCCGCCCTCCGGTGCATCCAGGTTGCCAGAAACGTCTGCTTGGGCCACTGCATGCTGTTTTGATCAATTACGAATTGTATATATTGAAATACCCATTCGTATGAAAAGTTTATGAATTTTGGAGATTGCAGATCAATCCTATTTTTTACGATATCAGCTGACGGGACAAAAAAGTTGTGCGCCGGATGTTAAGCGACTCGCCTGTCCATAGCAATCCCTAATAACAGACCCGATGGATAGAGATTTCCGGAGATACTACGGGGTGTCCGGTAAGACCAGTGGGTCTTTTGGAATAGGGCCTAATGCGAAAGGACGTGCGCGACTCGTGAGATGCCCTTTAAGTTGGAAACTATGTCCGGACACGTTCGTAGGACACTGTGACTGGCATCTCTGGTACTAGTCAGGTTAACTAGTTGAAGATAAGTTAGATATCCTCCTGTCGATCCCGCCGCGTAAGAATAATAGGAACTGAATAGGCTTACGGAGAGGCGTCGGGAAGTAAGAGTACCTACGCTCTTTACCAGGGAGGAGAGTTGGTAGTTGAATTAAGATTCAACGGCTTAGCGGTGGCAACCATTAGCTGTGTAATGCACAAAGGGAAATGAGCGTACCAACAGCTGAAGGACCTATCTGGAAAATAGAGAGGGTGCACGTATGGCACCTGCATCCGGGGCCGCTCACCCGAGGCTAGTGCCTTTTGAGAACCGGATGAAGTCCTTGACAACGGTCTGTTACAACCCTATCTGATAAGGTCAGGACCTGAACTTATATGATCCCTGGACTTGATTTATAGTTCACTTCCCGTATAACCAAGAGGTTGATAAGGACTACAAAGAAAACTTATGTAGAAAGATACGGGACTGTCCATAACAGTTGCAGTGCAATTCAGAGCTTTAAATCTGCACACTGCGCCCGTCACCCTGAGATATAAGTTGACAAGTCCCATATAGGAATAAAATGCTACAGAAGATATATGTTATAAAAAAAATTTGAAAATCATATTAATAAAAGATACAAACAATGAGTGAAACAGAACTAATTTTAGACGCATAATGTAGAGGCTCCATAAAACAAAGAGAATTGATGTCAACTAGTATCTCAATTATCTTAGTGTAAATTATAACAAAGGAATTAAAATACTTTATGGTTTTAACACATTAGGTCAATGTAATATATTTTACTCGGTTGTTTTGCTAATTGTGTATCCATGATGTAATAAATGTACGCTTGCTATTTTTTTTTCGTTTTAAATAATATTATTTTAGATAAAACACTCTCATTCTAGTTTTTATTTGTAAAGAAAGTTTTTTTTTTAAATAATAATATCTTTTAGTAAACTATTATTACCGTATGTTAATAATAGTTCACAATATTTTAATAAATAAATGTTAAAAGTTTCAAACATTGATAGATACTTCACACAGGCATTTCTTTACTTGACAGAAGAAATTGTTTACCAAATTTGACTGTATTTTGTTTATATTCTGTCTTTTCAATAAACAAATAAAAGGGTATAAGCAAATTTAACGTTCAGATTCTAATATAGATATCATTAAGTACCATTTTTCCTGGAAATTACAGGATTATTTAATATTGATTTGTTATAAAAGTCATATCTTTATCACTACTGTTTGTCGCAAGTAGCAGGGCAAAACGGCTTTACCTACTCCGATTACTGGTGATGATTAATGACTAATTCATAGTCATAACACACCTGTGTACCTGACATTATCAGCACATGTCATTGAAACTAAATATTATTTTAACTGCTACATTGTGCATGTGGTACAAGAAATCATAACAAATATTAGAAATAAATGATGCCTCTGTATAGAGGACGTTGAGATTTTTCTGATGCCAAACAGTAATTATAAGCTAATGCCTATAATTACTGTCAGTGTTGGGCAAAATTTAATTGTTCTGACAATTAAAGATTGACAATTAATGAATTGTCAATTGCGAAACAGCAATTAACGATTGATCTCGCAACTAACGTCATCAATCGTTATCATCAATTGATCAATCGTTAATCGCGTATATCTACAATTAATCAATTTTCAATCTTTTCAATGTTTCTGATTAACAATTAACTTAAAATTTAAATTAGGTATGTGTATGTTTGGGTTGTGAGGTTTAGGGGTAAGTTAGGGTCTGGGTTGGGGGGGGTTAGAGGTGAGTTAGGGGGTGGTTTAGGGGGTGAGTGAGGGTTTGGATTGGGGGGGGATAGGGGTGAACTAGGGGTGAGTTTGGGGCTGGGTTAGGGGTGGATTAGGGGGTGAGTCAGCGGGTGGGTTAGAGTGGTTTAGGAGGTGGGTCAGTGGTTGGGACAGGGGGTGGGTCAGGGGGGTCAGGAGGTGGGTCAGGGGGGTCAGGAGGTGGGTTAGGGTGGTTAGGTTAGGTTAGGTTAGGTTAGTTGGGGGGCCCCCCCGAAGGGGTTCCCGCCTTGTCGTGGCGGGGGGGCTCTAGTAGCCGTGGTCGATTTCATCCCACGGTGAAGCTAAGAGGAACCCACGGGGCCGGCCGATGGTGGTAGGCTGGCCCGAGGAGGAGGGCGTTCCGCGCGGGCTCGTCTGGGCACCGGGACCGCGCGGATGCGCGAGGAGGAGGGTCGCGGGGGGAGAGACGTGTCGGTGTGTCGTTGCCGCTCGTCCTGTCCTCCGCGACCCTGGCGGGGCTGCACCGCTTTTAATGATGCAGTGGCGGCGGGGCCGCGGGGGAAGAGACGTGTTGGTGTGTCGTTGCCGCTCGTCCTATCCTCCGCGGCCGAACGTGGGCGGTTGGCCCGTGGTGGGCGCTCCAAGGGACTCTCTTCGGAGAGTCCGCGCGGAAGCGCGTTAGGTGTTGCGGCGGAGCCTGTCATCAGATCCGCCGCGGGGGCTGGGAGAGCAACCACTGAACTTCACAGTTGAGTGGATGCTGTCCTGGCCCCCCATGGCCCCTGGGTAGCGGACTCGGGGGAGTTCGTTGCCCAGCATAAAGGGGCCCGGGTTGGAAGGCTCGTCTGGTGTTCGGCGAGCCTCACATTCGGAGTCGGGGGACCGATGTGTCTCCCTTCTCGAGGAGGGGCTGCGCAGGGCGCGGCCAGCCGCTGGTGGGGGCGCGGACGAGTGCAACAGCGTACCCGTACCCCCACCTACAGCGGAGGGGAGGAACACTCCGGGGGTTTAGTGCGGTCGGGCTGCTCCCCTTCAGGGTTCAGCCCAGTCCCACATAACCCCGGCTCTGCCCCCGCGGGGCCGGGGTATCTGTAAGCAGATTCCCTCGGAATATAAAAAAAAAAAAAAAAAGGTTAGTTGGGGGGCCGGTTGAGGGGCCGGTTGGGGGGCCGTTTGGGGGCCGGTTGGGGGGCCGTTTGGGGGCCGGTTGGGGGGCCGGTTGGGGGCCGGTTTGGGGGCCGGTTTAGGGGCCAGTTGGGGGCCGGTTTAGGGGCCAGTTGGGGGTGGTCAGGGGTTTCTGACCCACCCCCTCTTTAGGCACCCCACTCACACACAGCACCCCAATGTAATTGATTAACGCCCAACACTGATTACTGTTTGCAACCGGAATGCAGTAATCTGCATTCCGGTTTTGAAGGGTGCTGATGAAATTATAGGCACATGGGACTTGTCAACTTATATCTTAGGGCGTGTACATACACGCTAAGAAATTCGACGCGTCTGCTACAGAAAACATGAGAATGCTCTTGTACACGACAAGAACTTTGTCGGGTCTAGCCACGAGAACATGTCGTGTCTGTTGCAGACGAGAAAATGATGAGTATGTTACACGATACGAATGCTTTTGGACAGACGTTTGTAGGATAAAATGTGTCAGTACATTACTCTTCAGTCAGTACATGAGTCTTCCTGGTAACTGTTGTTTTACTACCGACTGTGGGAAGAAATATGTTATTGTATATGTTGACTACTAAGCAACACCTGTCCACGCGCATAAACGATTGTTTACTGGCAGAGTGCGTCGTGTAGGGGGTAGACAAAATTTTTTTCTTGTCCGGCGCCGAGGCAGTGTACACGGTTCATGTGTAGAAACGAGACGAATTCTTGTATAGACCCGGCGCCTTTTCTTGGCATGGACACACGCCCTTAGGGTGACGGGTGCAGTGGCAGAGTTCCTCAGATCTTTGGGATTTTAAGTGACAAGTGGCACTGCAACCGCTCTGGACAGGCGTGTCGCTTACCACAACGCGCACGACTTATTCGTCCCGTCACGTGGTATCATAAAAAAAAGGCAGGATCGTGGTTGATTGGACTAAGAGAGGCCTAACCCAGCAGAGAGTCAAGTGGGGCTCCGGATAGTGGGATATTGCCTCTAACATATGAAGAGACCAAGGAAAGAATGAGCAAAGTCACTTAAAACACGTTCTATGTTAGTCTCGCCGTTCAGTTAAGTAAACGCTGAGCTGGTAAGGTTCAACGTCCTGAAAAATTAGCGTTTATTTTAGTCATAAAAATGCTTGCAACTAAATGGCAGAAAAGTGAAAAAAGATTTATAAATATTTTTAGTTAAAATGGATTACATAACGGTACATAATTTATGTCAGCATTGACTTTATTTCAGGTACTATTTTTATGTCTTTTTCACCAACATTTAAAAGTTCTCCTCAAATTCTCAGCGACTTTGATCATTCTTTCCCTAGACTCTTCATATATGTTCTAAAATGTTATCATTTCCTAAATACGTTCTAAAGTATTTGTTTATTTTCATAAAACTAAACTTGCCTCAAAGTAATCTGTATCGATGCTCAATGACATTTGGTTTCTGAATCCGTAAGGCGCTGCACAGCCTTCGCAGGGCGAGATAAGACTGAAGCAAAAAACGAGATTTTTTAATTTATTTTATGACAGCAGCTTAAAAAAAGATAATCTTAAGGGGTGCGCCTTATTTCAACGAAAATAGGAAAAAAACTAATTGTAGTTGATACCGCTTATTGAATATAACTGTACTTGGACTTAATACACTTCCTATTATTCAATTTAATATCATTATCGTTTGTTATAATATTCACATTTCATAAGAACATTTTATATAAAGCTGTTTTTACATAACAATCATTTTATATATTGCCGATTTACATAATTTTCAAAAGGTTTTTACCGTTGATATAGTAATTAATATTATATTATTTATATTTATAATTTTTATATAATTAATATGGTTAAACCCGAATCGGCGACCGAGTAAAGTCGCCGTGATACTTGTCTGTCCGATACTAGAGTGTAATTTAAAAGCTGGGGTGCGGAAGAAGAGCAGTCCTCGCCCGCTGTAACAAATCTTTAAATGATGTACTTTCATTAGAGATTAAGACTTTTTTCAAGTGTAAATTTATGTGCTTTGCTTTCCTTTAGTAGGTTATATTAATAAGGTTATATATAACCAGAAATGGAGACGAAATAAGGGCCATATATTCCTGGTAACACATTAGCGATACAGCTCTTATAAATATCAACTCCCGTTTGCACTGAAATATAGACAGGCCAACTATTGTCCTGTGTGTACATCTCCGTATATTCCAAAAAATATTCTGTATTTATTGTAATAAAGATAATGTCTCTAACAATGCCGTGCTGTTCTATTCAGTGCGTGGTGTGGGAAAAACAGCAATTGACCCATTGACGACACCTGTCAATTGTTTCGAACTCGGGCTAGTCAATCGGAGCGCAGTTGTCACAATAATGATTTGGCAGAATGGTTTTCAAACAAATTAAATGACATTTTATAATTGTAAGTCAATGGACATTTCGCTCTATTTCTGGTTATATACTCGATGGTTAGGTTAGAACATTAAAAAGCAGACACGAATTTGTTTCGGTTCCCGAACGTGTTTCTTCATTCTTAGTCACTCGCTATTAGGGAAATAAAAATAAAAATGTTTTTGCTATTAGTAAACAATCAGGCATTAGGTGAAGTGAAATTTAGATTAACTTGTTTTATACAAACTAACAATAACACTCATTTTAAATAACAATAGCAAGTTATAAGACATTACATAACCAATCTCAGCAGTCAATGTAAGACGTAAAAATACTTTAGTCAAGTAATTTGTGATTATTTAAGTATGATACAGAAATTAAGTACGTAACTTACTTTTTGGGAACAGTAGATACATAAGGCATAACAAGTTTGTCGACGAAAGATCCAAAACCAATCCTGAAATTTGAAGTGATATTTCTCATAGTGCTGGAAAGCAGACTGCCGAGTGTACTCAGCTTTTCTTTATCGTTTTTCATGGATCTACTCAAGTCCATGAGATAGTAGAGATCTACTGGGTAATCTTGCGCTTGAGCGTATGCGAATGACAGTTGCTGCATTTCACCTGCAAAAAATTAGGGAAAGGGTGATGTTTATTTGTAATTTTGAATGCATATTACTATTACTTGAGTAAGGTATGTATTCCAATACAGTTACAGCGGACGTAATCCTTATTAGATAAAAATATTTTTTGGATGATAAAATCGTTTGTTATTTTAGTAGCAAAAAGGTTTCATTTTACAATGTTCATATTATTATTGAATATATAATTTACCCATTCGAAGTTGCATTTTGGCCCTTTGTGGTTTAATTTGCACAAGGTCGGATCCCGACCCGCCGCCACCCATGCCACCGCCGCCTCCGAAACTGCTACCTTGACTCAATGACTCTTCATACGTTAACATCGACTGCTGATTTCTCCCTAGCGAAAAAGTAGAGAAATGTTAGTTGTTTGTGTATATACTTACGTCACTTAAGTTACTTTCGGTCTTTTTTTTTCATTTTTACGATGGTTACCTCTGCTTAGCTCTCTGTTAAATTCAGGGTCGATAGTTCGTCGGCTGTCAGGGTTGAAGATAAACTCCTCGCTACACCCAGCTATAACGCCGCCTTCCATAGCGGGATTGAAGCACCGAGGCCCATTGATCGGCCCTCCGGGGGCAAAGCACCAGGCGCAGCTAGGCGTTCGTATGCACTCGCTGCATGTCGTCTTACTCGAACAAGGGTTCTGCGCCAGCAGCTGTTCGGCACGTTGAGCCTGACATGTGGCCAACAAGCTAAAGCACACCACATTCACTATCGACCGCTGTGCCCACATTGTGTTTCGTGTTCAGATCAATATCTGTAACAATGAAAATGTCAATCTTAATGACACTGCTTTGTTGTGATCCTGACGTGGGTTAATTGATCCCTTTTAGCTTTAGGCCGGCGCTAACCTTTTAAATAGTTAAAGCTCCCGGCAGAACACAATATGGCTAATATAATGGGATGACTTTATAATTTTGTATAAAAGTTTGAACAGTCTCACCATGTGCTGTGATTAAGTTAAAATGGCAAAATTAGTTTATTCAACCCTGCTACTGTTTACGGGGTTACCAGAGCAGTGTAAAAATAGAAAGCTGTCTCATTACGAGTGACCTAGTAACAAGCTCAAAACATAACTCACATAACCGTGTGGGAATAATGGTTTTACAATTATTCAACTTTAGTCACATCGCGTCGTATTTTAAATATCGTTTTGGTGTCCCCACAAGCACAATATTTTAACGCGAGTAATAAAAAAATTAAACAGCACACTTATTAATGATTTTGCCAGTGGCCCAGTGAAGACATGTGGTATAGCACCGGTTGTCGTTTGGGATACGAGTACGCACCTGTGGGCGGCCAGAGATAGAAAGGGCGCCGCCCACACACCCGTATCGAGGTCGGCGGCGCCGCTTCGTAGGCCGAAAGCAATACAAACATCGCGTTATGATAGATACACTTCTTGAAAAATGCAATTTAAAACTTTTCTAACTATTTAACGCATGATGGATTTGTAAACAAATGTTTGTAAAACGTTCAAATAAAGAACCTAGGAAATTAAAACTTGAATTAAAATGAAACAAACGTAAAACTTTTCTTATAAGTATAATAAAAACAAGCTAAAGACGTTTTAGTGCTAATCTCCATACACCTATCAAAACATCTATCAAGGCGAATAAAACAAATAATTACCATTTTCATACGTACCCAAATAGTCGTCGAGAACCTGAACATAAACAGTGTAACAGATTTTGATCACTGCATTACTGTCGATTAATTTCAAATAAAATATATTGATTCAGACAGTGATTAAACATATAGTGCATTCCATATAGCAATAGTGATACCTTTATGGAGAGTATAAATAGATTGTTGTTCGATCAAAAGCACAGGTAAGTACTTACCAAAAGAAGCGTTTTCAAGCAACAATTCAGCAAATGTTTCCTGTCACCATCAACTAAGCAACTCACTAGATCCGTTGTCGATTGTTATTTGCAACTTGTTATCACAGCCAGTTAAATCACAATCCACTTATGAGTAATTGTGACTGACATTTGGAAAGTGAATTCACTATTACCACCTATATTTACCTATATTATACACCTATATTTTATTACTATTAATTTCCAAGTATTTTTTCCTCATACGGGGAAAGTGGAGATAAAGGTAATCCTTATTAAATATCACAATTTTAGACTAGCAGCACAAATACACTGTAAAACTGGAAGAGTAATCGTCACTAAATAGCCTAATAAAAGTCAATAAACAATTGGGCTAACTACGCTCGCATGTAACCAGGAAAAAGGTCCTTAGTAAAAGTTTTCCTTAATATTTTTTTATCATTTACGATAATTTCGAGTTGGAGCGAGTGCACTGCGCGACCTGCGCGTGCGCCGGATACACGCGTGACTAATTGTACAGAAAATAACCTGGAGACTTCGTCAGCGGGTGATACAACGGCCGCCGTCATCATACCTTCTCGGAATCGATAGCCTATACTGTTAAGAACAAGAATCAAAACAAGGCTTAGCAGACAATTGTTTTCAATAAAACGACCTTGAATGACCTGACCATGTAAATAGGTCAATGAGAATACGTGAAGTTCCAATTTAATATGTAGAGTTGGATAAAATACACCAATCTGCTTAATCAACAGTACAAAAAGATAGTTACTCTTAGAAAAAATCAACAACACAGATGGTGGAAAGTATGGCATGGAATTAAAATAAATAAAAATGAAGTAGGTTGCTTTAACTCAATGACCAAAACGCGTCTTACAAAGACCAGTTAGCACAAAAACCGGTGTTTCTGTAGGTCGTACATTACGTCATTGGTAGTGATGATTCAAACTGTGCTATCGTAAGCATTCCTTCGTTTATACATTCGAGTGACCATAGCAATATGCAAACTAATAGAGCACAATTAACATACAACGTTGTGGGTAGTTGTGATTACGACCTTACAATTAAAATGTCGTTAATCAATCTCTAGCCGTTAAATTGGTCACTGAAGATAAATGAAAATAGAAAGCTATAAATAATTACAATATTTCTATAAATCAATCTTTTTAAATAAACATTCAAAGTAATACGACGTTAATAAGACCAAAGGGCATAAAAAATAAGAACCATGTCCTTTTTTGCGCAAAGACTTCAGCAAGTTTCCGTATAGCGGCGATAACGGGGGTGCAGACCGGGTCGACGACCGCACTCCCGCCCGTTTGACGGGCGCGGCGCCACCGCAATGCACGCATCCCTACATACACATTGCCGTACTTATGTACACAATCATTCTGATAAGCGTTTTCGAATATGACTTTTGTATGAATCGCAATTTGTGTTAAGCAATATAAAGAAGTTTCAATCAAATGAAAAAATAGTAAACACCTAGACATAATTGTTACAAACATTGTCGAAGGGTCTCGCACTTAGATACATGATAAAATCTGTACATAAAAATAAACGATTTCTTTAAAAAAACTGTTACTACATAGGACGCACTATAATTTTCCGGAACTGGCCACTTACATAAACAATATTTAAAAAGTAATTACAACATTTGAAAATGGAACTCTTTGGCTATATGTAGAATACAGCTTGTTTCATCTGACTGTCACTTGATTTTACATTGTGGCGTCATTTTAGAAATTGGTTCTCCACATCACCATGTATTTAACTCGTGAAAATTTTCGTAGTATGATTTTCTAAGACTTTCAGTGTAATTTAACAGCTCAGCGAAGCTTCGCTCGGCTTCAAATTGCATTTGGCGATGAAGCACCATGCAAGACGACTATTTATAGCTGGTTTGCAGAATTCAAACGCGGTCGTGTGAATCTCAGTGACGAATTTCGTGATGGTCGCCCGTCCAACTGTAAACTACTAAACTACAAACCTGCTGTAAACTACAAAAACATCGAAGCTGTGCGCCGTACGATCAAAACAGACAGGCATGTGACATACCATGAGATTCGGGCATCTTTAGGCATAGGCATGAGTCAAATACAATCAGTACTACACAAACATTTGGGTGTGAAAAAGGTGTGCTCTCGGTGGATCCCACACAATTTGACTGAGGCTCAAAAAACGGATCGCGTCACTTGGTGCAATGCCATGCTTACCAGATTCAACGAAGGGGCGTTAAATTGTGTGTGGGACATAGTAACAGGTGACGAAACATGGATTTATAGTTACGATCCCAAAACAAAGTAGCAATCGAGCGTATGGGTCTTTCGAGATGAGCCGAAACCAACCAAAGTGGCGCGCGTGCTAAGTGCCTCTAGGCGGATGATTGCTTCTTTTTTAATAAAACTGGACACGTGGCTACTGTTGCTTTGGAGAATCGTTGTATCGTGAATAGTGATTAGTACACGACCATTTGTTTCCCGGAAGTTATTGACAAAATCCGTAAAAATAACCGTAAATACCCGTCAAAAAATCTGACCTGGCACCTTGTGACTTTTATTTATTTCCAAAAATTAAGAACCAGTTACGCGGTCAACGATTTTCATCACCTGAAGAGGCTGTCGAAGAGCATGAAAAATATGTTTCAGAGATTGTCACGGAGGAGTGGCATAAATGTTTTCAAAATTGGTTCATTCGTATGAAAAAGTGCATTACACGCTAACGGAGAATATTTTGAGGAACAATAAATTCATTATTGACCATTTATAATGCTTCTTTCTTATTCATTCCGGAAACTTATAGTGCGCCTCACGTATAGTCCATTTGTTTAAGTAATTAACTAAATGTAAACAATCTTGAGATGTCTATTTAATGAAATATACATTTACAAAATGATTTTTACTTACCTTCAAATACAAAATACAATTACTTAGCTTCATATGAAATTGCATGCCTATTTTTATATCTATTGATTTGTAAAGTATGTTTCAGTAAAAAAATATAAATTGTTTACATTTAGTTAAGTACCTAAACAAATGGACTATAGCTCAGTTTGGGAAACGCGTCTCTACAATGTATCCTGGTTTTAATTTCTACTGACGAGCCTCCACCACCGAGTTTATTCGAATCATGTGCAGTTCGGTGTACTACCATTGTTATTTGTTTAATGGTAACAAAAGTATCATAATGAAAACCGCAATGGAGAAGTTTCACAAATGACATGCGAAATAGCAATAGGCCAACATGATGGATTATACCTACAACCTCTAAAGAGGAGACTTATTACCACTTCTGGAGTGGGGCATTGAAATGTCACAGGGATCTGATAAAATCAGCAACTTCTTTTTTTTATAAATCAAATCACATGGATTTTAGGATTACAACTCGAGTTTGTCATTAGGTACCCTAAACAATTATAAGCGTATGATAACATTAATTTACGTTTTGATTTAGTGAAAAAATAAAATAATAATCTCAGTAGAGAGTACAAAAAAACCGACCCTTAGGGTGGCATATTTTCTTCAAATTTAAACGGGACCACTACTGATGTATCCTCTTTCCATAAAAAAAAAGAATCATCAGAATCGGTTCACAAATTTCTCAAAATCGGTTTAAAGGTTATCGCGTGCATTCATACAAAAAAAGGTGGGCTAAACTATTAAGTTTCGATTTGAGCTTAGAGTCGCCAGTAAGTAAGTCTCCTGGCTCTGCGTTCAACCGAGTCAAGAGCCTCAAGTTAAATTTTATTAAAGTTAATAATTTATAGAATTTATAAACTTTAGACTGAATTATTAGCGCTAAAGTTAAGATCTGTGTTCAATGTCATGCCAAGAGTCCAGACTGTCGACTACAGGGACATATATACCCTATAAAGGTAGGAGTCATATCAAATGGACTCGTTTTTGCGGAAAATAGACAAACCCTGCATTTTGGTGGTGATGAAATTTGTCCAGATCCATTTGTACCATATTATCACCTCCCCTAAAGAGATGAGACTTAAGGTCCACTTCGTCCGCTTCACCATGGCCTCTTTCCTCCGAAGACATTGTTGGAATTGAACATGATTGTAATTGCAGCCTGAGACACATATTGGGCCTTGTCATTAAAATGCCGTTATTCATGCAAGGGGAGGTTCTTTGGAACAATATAAATAGAATTAATCCCTGAAAATCTCTATGTTCATATATAATATAATTGTATTCATTATAGTTTTATTTTATATTTAGCATATCAGTAAGTAATGTTTTTTCTTAATTGACAGAATATAGCAGTTGACTCTGTAAAATAGTAGTCAAATAAATAAAATTATAAGCCGATCTGTAAGTAAAACTTTAAAAAAATTAGAACAATATGCCAATGCATTAAATTGTGGTACTCCCTATATATTGTACTGCTGAGCGTTGGTCTCCTTTATGTAAAGGTATTAGAGCATAGTCCATCAGGTTTGATAAATTTAAAATATTATTTATATAACACACTGAATTTATCTTTTATATCACATAGTAAAGGGCTGGTAATTAAAGGGTACGGCTGCTAGCGAAAATATAAGTCACAGTTATATCTTCAATAGTGACTAATTGATGGCATCTACATAGACTAAACAATCTCCAATTTTCACAGAAGGGGCAGTAAATTTGTCCTTGATTTATCTGTTTATTATGATAATATACATCATATAGTAACAAGTGTATTCAATTTGCAGATCAATTGAGGAATTTCAGACCAAAAACTGATAAATCTAATAAATAACATCCCCAATTTTGTCTAGTTTCATTGAATGAATTAGTCGTATTGTATTCAGATCCATGCATTTAAAAGATATTTTATTTATTACATATCATATTGTACATTTGAAGGAAGATTTAGCAGTTGCCATTCAGGTTGCATAAATTATCCACAGATACGTACAAAAACGATCCTCTGGCATTCAAAAAGAAGAACAAGTCAAAATGTGACTGATCAGTTTCTGTTCAGATGCTCTTTAATTAATTTTTGTCTGGGTTATCTTTATAGTACCCCAAAGTGTATTCTGTTGCTCTCCTCTGATTTAGGAACAGGTAATTAGTGAATTTCACATTATTATTGTTATTATAGATAGTAGCCAAATATCTATTGATATCTGGCTAAAATCTAAAATATTATGAATTTCACAAAAATACTTTGTGGTGTTGAATAAGAAGTATACAGCAACACATTAAAAATGTAATTGAGGTATTTGTTCTAAGTTCTAAGCCTTTGTTTTGTTTTTGTTAGAGTTAAAATGTTTTCGAACTGAAGGACTTTGTATCCAGGTCATGCAATAAATTAAAAAGAAAAAATAATAATTGAGGTATAAGGTATAATTAGTGTAGTATTCCAAGGTCATAAAGGCCATTCAGGGCCGATAGAACTTTCAGAAATATTGAAGAAAACTTAACAGAAAAATAATAATTGGCAAAGAAAATGAACAGTTTGGCAAAAACTAAAATGAAGACGATAAAATGTTAATATCAAAGTCAGTCAATATAATAGAGCAGAGTTGAATTGGTGAACAATGTTCCTAAACTTCTATATCCTTATAGTCTGTCTTTTTTTGACAATTTTATTGATAGATTGTGAAAATAGGTAAAATTTTGCAAAAAATGTGTATCAATATTATGATGTTGTAATGATTACTAATAGTGTTATTGTATTATTTATTCTTAATTTGACAGTTGGTCGATTAGTATCAAAAGAAATTTTTAGTCATACACATTTTAATAATGACAGGTGGATTTCAATTATGTATATCAAATTTAAAATAAAAACTTTAAGATTCTCCTCCTCCTCCTCCTCCTGTTTGTATTTTTTATACACATACTTACACACATAAACTTAGTGTATGTATATATAAATTATCAAAAATTAACAATTCAAATGAATGAGTTGGGATGAATAATTAGCCGATGATGATTCTAATGAAACAAGTCCGGCTATTTATTTCTAATGCATAAGTAACATTCAGTTGATAGTCAATATATAATATTTATCTACTGCAATCACTAGGTTCTTGCAAGCAACCAAAACTTTTACGCAATGAACTGTCATTTTACTCCATCTTCAAAAAAGACAGACTACACAATATTGTCTTGCATAGCCTGACTATGACTTTGGAAGCATAACATACATCTGAAAATTATTTTAATTAATGGCTGCATGTTTTTCTTACAACAAATGGGAGTCTAAGTCCATTGGCACAAAGAAATCAAACTACAACAACAATCACAATCAAATTCTACCAACATGTATCAATAAATAAATAAAACAAATATTTTTTTATGGAGTTTTCACAAATGGTGTTTTTAGCGCATAAAATCCCTAAATGGACTTCGGGGTTTCTGGAACTGGGCTATTCAATTATAGTGATAGCTGCTCTGTAAACACTTAATAAGTACCAGCTTACTGGTCATATTAGCAACATTTATTTGGAAAAAATATTTTATTTCTATAAATATAGAACACACCTTACGGCTGCTGGAAGTTGTTGCGGTCCAAGTCTCCAGCAAATTTTCGCTCTTTTAGAAGTGAATAATCAGGTCGCGGCCCGAAGGTTTAATGATCACCATTATAAACCCATAAAAGGTAAAGCACTGAAATCACTTACCAGCATTAAATTTTATGTTTTCAGCAACTTAAATTCAGGGGCATATTTAGTATTTCATTTTAGATTTACGTATAAAATCACAAAATAAAAACATATAAATAAAAATTACGCGAGATTACTCACTCCTAAAAATGACGTTTGCTAACCTATCCATATTTATAAGCAGTGTTGCCAGACTTTTACTAAATTAATTCGCCAATTTATGGCTGATATTTGTCCAAGCTATAAAATCCCTAATAATCAAGGATAGCAAAAATAGCCTAAATATCGCCGAGTCACCGATCACTTTTTTAATCGCAGCGCAACCCTTAAGTAGGCTAAATGGCGAAAAGTCGATTGTCTGCATTCTGTAATCTCTATCTGTTAAGTAAAGCGCCATCGATCGCCACCTGTGTTAAGACTATTTTTTCTTATTTCAGTGGTTAAACACAGACAAAATAGGTTATAGAAATCTTGAATGCAACAATAAAAATTGTTACGTTGGTAGCTCATTGATTTTTTCGGTTATATTGTCAATCTGTTCAGAGTTCCACCAATCGCAGCGTTTCTAACCTTTCTTCCAGCGTGACCAGATTTAGCAAGATCCTGCGATTTTGGCAGTATAAAGCCCCTAATTAAGTATTTAGCAGATTTTGTAGAGTTAGAGAAAATTGGCAGTTTTATGTTCTAATAACCTATGAGGAAAATTAACAAAACAAAAAATTTACAAATTATATGAATGTATAAGAAAACTAAACAAATTTCCATTTTCAATTGATGTTTTTTTTATTTTTCTTCATCATCATATCAGCAGCAGCTTGATTTTGATTGCCTCTCCCGATCGGAAACTGTATCTTTTCCTAGTCGAGGCGTATAATATTGCGGATGGGCTACCCGATCGGATCGATTCCGATTTGAATTAAAATCAAGGCCCAGCCGGAAGACATTCATTGCTGAACATTTAAGCAACAGTAGAGCTCCTTGTCAAAAAGTTCGTCCAGGGAAGTCCTGCCACCTTGCCTATTTCTGCCGTCAAGCAGTAATGTCAGCATTACTGTGTTCCGGTTTTGGAGGGTAAGGGTGCTGGTAAAATTACATGGGACTTGTCAACTTATGTCTCAGGGTGATGGGTGCAGTGACAGTGCCCCTCAGATTTTTGCGATTTAAAGCTCTGAGTGGTATTGCAACTTTTATGGGCAGGCGTGTAACTTACCATCAGGCGCATAACTTGTTCGTCACGTCACTTGATATTATTTAAAAAATATATATTTTTCTTAATATATTGGAAACTCTTTTGTATTAATTTAGGGACATGGTATTATTACTCTACTCTTTGTATTACCCGTAAAAGATGCAACCGATATGCTTGCATGTACTACTTTTAAGCATAATACGAAAATGAGTTTCATGTGAAGCAGGAATCCCTTTTGTATAAATATAATATGGAGTACACGTTAATAAATAAATTGAATTTGATTTAAAAATTAACATGTTTATGAAATATTAGACATCAAACAGGCAAAATGTTATGCCTTCAAATAATTAATTGTCAAGAGAGTTTTTATTTCGTACTAGTTGTGCCTGCGATTTCATACGGATGAACATCGTTTATTAATTATTTGATTTGTTTGATTATGGATAATACTGGAATTGCAACGTTTTAGGTTTAGTAGTAGGAATATCTTATAGGTAGAAGTGATTCTTCTTTAATATATTAAAAGTACAGGCTCAGCTTCTTTACAATTTTATTGTATGTATTAATTCCCACACAAAATTTGAATTAATTCTAAGTATAATTTTGACATTTTATAGAGAATATTTATCCGATTTCAGCTGTTTTCAACCGAGTGGCTAGCATAGTCATCAATTTAAATTTGGTCACACTGTCTTCTTCCACAAATCGAAGAATATGGCCGACATTTTGATATGCTGTCATGAAGATTTTTCAGTAACATAAAATTTTAACTTTCTAGTTCTTCATGCACGGTTTTAGGTTCCAAAACGTTTTATATTTTATTCAATAGACTGTGTTTAGTGTAAGCTATTTTGTTTTAAAAAATGGCAGCAGATCGCGAGGTTGCTGCTGAAGACAGTATTCGAGTTGTCTGCCGATTTCGGCCACTGAACGACTCTGAAGAAAAGGCTGGATCCAAATTTATTGTGAAATTTCCATCAGGACCCGACGATAACTGCATTTCTATAGGGGTAAGTGATATTGGCAATTACAACCCTTGTACTCCATTCCTTTATCATCGCCCTAAATTAGATCATGATGACTAATACATTACGACTGTTCACCTGCTACGAAATGGCCTTTCTTTTCCATTCCGCTTCGATGATCACGATTACAATCGTGAAATTTCAGAGATTCTCGGTGAATTTTATCTGAATTGGGTAGATACGTCTTTGTGTTGACGAAAATCAATACAAATACCTTCTCGACCTTGACCTAAGAATTGCTCGAATATTTTCAGGAAATAAGGACCTCTTGTTTATAAATTACTGTAGGATCGTTTATTTACATCCAATGTCAGACATTTCTTATTATTTGCGAATTATATTTTTTGTTGCATTTTCGATTTGATTGTAGGTGTCTTGCTACTACTATCTTCGCAGCATGACATTATTGATTTTCTGATTATGCATTTTTAGTGATAATTGTACTTAACTAGCAGCAGGAGTGCTACTAGAAAATTTCAAATTTGTTGTTTTATTTATTTGTACATTACAAATATTTATTAAAAAATACTTAATTATTTTAGAAAATTGTTAAATAGGTCTGTCTAGTAGTTACAATATAATAAGAAAATGCAACCGTGTTATTTATAAATAATACCTATTGATATGAAACTGAAACAATGTAGATAAATAAGAAATAAAATAAACCGGGCATGGTATCTTAACCTGCCGGGAGTGTGGTAACAAAATGTTACAAAGACTGTATCATACAATATTAACTCTTTATATTAATATTAGCATACAATATTGACTCTGAAATTTTATGTATCTAACAGATAGCATTGGATTAAATGTGTTTTATTGTAAATTACAATGTGATGATTTGTTATAAAAAAAAAAGTGAAATTTAACACTTACTGTATTATAATTACAGAAAATTAAAAATTACTTAAGTTTTCAAACTAAAATTTTGATATTTCTGAAAAGTCACAAAAGAAAAAAAAACAGTTTTAATGAAAAAATCTACAAAACCTTGTAAAACATGAAAATCTGTGAGTAAATAAACAAAAAATTTACTATATTTTTTTATGAACATCTTAGGAGCTTAAATTGAAATCAGTGCAGTTCTTGCAAAAAAAAAATCGCTTGGTCCATGCAATGCCATGCATATATGTAGCATACTGCATGTATGCATATATGTAGCTTTTCCACAACATGCAAATTTTGTTTTACGATCCTTCTTGCTTGGGCAATCTCCACATCTAATGTAGTGACCAAGAGCATTTTGCAATGTTGGACCTGGAGGTTCATTGATTTGGGATGAGATTTTCTGACGAATAGATGTTGGAATATTTTTTTTATCTTTTTACAACTTAGGTGTACATGACCTAAGACAAGCCTAAGTTATGGAGAAAGTCGATTCATTTGGTGTTCATGACCTAAGACAAGCCTAAGTTACGGATAAAGTCGATTAGTTTTAGGTGTTCCTGACTTGATTTTCACGAAAAATTTTGTTTTGTTCATACTTTATGGGTTGCTGAATATAGCTGATCCACAAAGTATGGTTATGGATCAGCGTTGGCTGTTACGAGAAACATTATAACTATCCAACAATTCATCGACAACATCCACTGCAGCTTTTGTTTTGGGTTGTAAAACAAAATAATTTCTGGTTTTTTCTGGTGTTGTCATCTATTTTATCAATAAAAAATAATGCAAAATTTTGTCATGAAATGTAAACACCAGCTATGTGGCTGGCTATTACACACCTGAACACTGTTGACAAGTGTTTAACTCGAGCGATGGTTGCTGCAACACTGTGATTTTGACATTATCCCCTCCCATGTCCCTTTCTTTAACTTCAGCTTCACAAAACAACAAAACGTTTGAATAACTAATAAGAAAAATACACTCATAAAATGTAAGAGGTGGGTATGTCACACACGGCCACACTCCCGCCGGTTTAAAAATCTGAATTTAAAAAATAGAACAAAAGTAAAATACACCACATATCAACTGACTGAAAAGTAAACAAGCACTTGTGAGATGATGTCAGATTACTGAGCTGATTCATTGCAAATATAATGCGCACTCTACATAGGAATGTGAATTTGGGTGAAGCGTCTTAAAATACTTTCAATAATTATTATGTGTTTATGAAAGTTTTCTTAATTCATAATCTATTACAATTTCCAATATACACTATTGAGACACAAAGTGTTCTTATTAAGTGAAAACAAATACTAAAAATTTACCTGAGATTAGTTTCACAATTTTATTAGTTTTCACATTTCATCTACCCACAATTATGCTAATGTTTAATGTCTGTAGTTATTAATTTTTGATCATAAATATTAGTAAACAGAAAGAAAATTGTTTATTCCATAAAAAAAATTACAGCACTCTACACACACAATGAATTAAAACAGTATGTATGTAACTTGAATAGCACCAAAAAGGTTCACTTCACTTCCTCCACCAAAAAGGTTGTGATGTCACAAACAAAATATTGCGCTTCCTTTGTTAGTCTTGATTTTTTATTTCTAGTAACTATTTTATTTGTCTATGAATTTCACTTTTGTTTTCACAAGTATTTCAAATTAATTTTTTAAAGCTAATGAAAAGTGTTTCGTTTTTCATACTTAATGAATTATTTATTGATCCGAAATTATAAATTTAAAATAGAGATATTACAATGCATAATATAGAATACTACCTATGTAACAGTAATACTCAAATTTGGAATAATTTTAAAAGCTGGAATTTGCTCACTTTATTATATTGAAGTATAATTTGGTCTAATTTGCCTGGTTCTTAATTTAATTAATTATTCTATCCTATTGTAGGGAAAAGTGTATTTGTTTGACAAAGTATTCAAACCTAATGCGACCCAAGAAAAGGTGTACAATGAAGCAGCAAAAAGTATTGTTTTGGATGTTTTGGCTGGATACAATGGCACTATATTTGCCTATGGTCAAACCAGTTCTGGAAAAACACATACTATGGAGGGTGTCATAGGTATGTATGGTTAAAACACTTATATCAAAAAATAATGAAAGTATGAAAGACTATAATATACTAATACTATTTTCAATATTACAGGCGATTCTGGCAAACAGGGTATTATTCCAAGGATAGTCAATGATATATTCAATCACATCTATGCAATGGAAGAAAACCTGGAGTTTCACATAAAAGTGTCCTATTTTGAAATTTACATGGACAAAATTAGGGATTTACTAGATGGTAAATTTATATTTATTCTCATAAAAGCAGTTCTTTTATTTGTGTACTTTTATGAACTGATTTTGTATTTTCTTTGCAGTGTCGAAAGTTAATCTCAGTGTTCATGAGGACAAAAATAGGGTTCCATTTGTAAAAGGTGCTACTGAAAGATTTGTGTCAAGTCCAGAAGAGGTGTTTGAGGTTATAGAAGAAGGAAAATCAAACAGACATATTGCTGTCACAAGTTTGTATAATAATTTAATTGAATTTATTATCACTTAGCATCTGAAAAAAGTTTTGTAATGCAATGTTTTCCATTCCAGACATGAACGAACACTCATCAAGATCTCATTCAGTCTTCCTAATAAATGTAAAACAGGAAAATTTGGAAAACCAAAAGAAACTATCTGGAAAGCTATATCTTGTGGACTTGGCTGGTTCTGAAAAGGTAATTTCAGTTCACTACAATATTCATATGATATGTTCTATAATAATATCTTATATTTTTTTTTAAAACAGGTATCTAAAACTGGTGCTGAAGGTACTGTACTGGATGAAGCTAAAAACATTAACAAATCATTGTCGGCCTTGGGTAACGTTATTTCGGCGCTAGCAGACGGCAACAAATCGCACATCCCTTACAGAGATTCAAAACTGACCCGTATCTTACAAGAGTCGCTTGGTGGTAATGCGAGGACAACCATAGTCATTTGCTGTTCACCTGCTTCTTTCAACGAGAGTGAAACGAAAAGTACCCTTGACTTCGGTAAAAGGTGCGCCATTTATATACAAATTACGCAATAATTTTGTTTGCAAACACAGTGTTCACTCTTTATACATTTTTCAGAGCTAAAACTGTTAAGAACGTTGTATGCGTCAATGAAGAACTTACAGCTGAAGAATGGAAACGTCGTTATGAAAGGGAGAAGGAGAAGGTGGCTAGGCTCAAAGGAAAGGTAAAGGAATGAAAACATTCTTCAATGTGTACTAAAAAGTACACATATATTTATGTTACTGTAACTGCAATAATAGGTTTGCAACTTGTGTTTATTAGGTGGAGAAACTGGAAGCGGAGCTCAGCCGCTGGCGGTCTGGCGAGACAGTACGACCCGAAGAACAAGTCAACCTCCAGGAGATCGATGCTGTCACACCTGTCACATCCTTCATTGAAGAAAAGCCTCCAGCGCTGCCAGTAATATAACTTTCATCCAATTCATCTCAATTTCTTGGGCCATTAAAACTTATTTGCAGTCATTAGTTGTTAGTGAGGAAAAGTAATTATTAGAATTAGCAGAAAGTACTAATATATAGATAATAGAAGGAAGGATATTTGCAATCTTGCAAATACTTTACTACAAATTTAGTTGTAATGGAAACTCTAAATTGTTACCTAGTTTGGTGCATAAAAATTGATCACTAGTGTGGTTACTTTACTTATATGAGCTAATAAATTGTTATATTTAGCCGGTGCCGGTAGCAGTGTCGAGTGCGGTGGAAGATGCAGCAATGCAGGGCAAGTTGGAGGCATTGTACCAGCAGCTGGACGACAAAGACGAGGAGATTAACCAACAGTCACAGCTCGTCGAAAAGCTTAAAGACCAGATGTTGGAACAAGAGGAACTCATTGCTTGCACAAGGTTTTTTTCTCTCAATAATTAACAATACTCTTAACACTAATTGTACTTCTTTTGTTTTGTCGATCATTTCCTGTTCGAATCCAATCGCGGGACAATTGTTTTAGATGTTACATAACGTTGGTTATGTAACCTTAAACTTTGTAATGTAGACACTATTTGTGCATAACAAGTATACAAATTTACAGTAATGGATCTGATAGAGGTATTAGCTAACTTTTAATCCATTGGGGGATGATTGGCTAAGGGTTGGCAATGCTGTTTAAAATTTATTTGTGTGCCTTACACATAAATATGAATATACAACTTACTAATATAATATAATCTCTTTTAAAATGTATAAATTATGTAAGTAATGTTAGTAAACAGCATTATCTCACACAAAGCACACAAGCCTGGTTCAGATAAACGCCTAATTCATATTAATTGCATATAATTGCATAAAAAAAAAAAAAAAAATTTTATGGCCTAAGCAGCAGAAGTTGGTGTAGTGTACTAAAATTATCATTCAGCTGTTACTCAAAGGAGTATAGTCGTGGGGTGAATCATAATGAATCAATGTGTGTACAAAGTTGAATGGCTGTTTGAATGCCGTTATAAATTAACTAGATTGCTTGGTTTCTTTTATGGAAAATTTTATCTTTGAATATGGTCCTATAGGCGCGACTACGAGGCCTTGCAAGGTGACATGAACCGCATACAGCAGGAGAATGAAGCTGCAAAGGAGGAGGTAAAGGAGGTACTGCAGGCGCTCGAGGAGTTGGCCGTCAATTACGACCAGAAGTCGCAGGAGGTGGACAGCAAGAGCCGCGAGTGCGACCAGCTATCTGAGGAGCTGCAGACCAAACAGGTACTATTTCGCAGTTTTTCCCTTTCTCCAGCTTTAAAACCTTTTGTGAGTTTTAAGCTCTGACTAAGGTTTTAAACTTTACAATCTGGACTTTAAGCCTTAGAATTAAAGTCCAGATTGTAAACTTTTCAATATTCCTATAGGCATTCAATAAGACCATAAACAATTTCTATATACTGTTTCTTTTCTAGAGTGCTCTCACAACGGCGACGGCGGAATTGCAACAGCTTCGCGACATGTCTGCACATCAGCGAAAGCGCATCGCAGAATTGTTGACCAATTTGCTACGCGATCTGGCCGAAATTGGTGCCGCGGTCGGCGGCACCGAGCTCGACTTCAAGCTCAACGTCGACACTGTCGGAAAACTGGAAGAGGAGTTCACCGTCGCTCGCCTGCACATCAGCAAGATGAAGAGCGAAGTCAAGAACATTGTACAACGCTGCCATTCTCTCGAGTCTGCCAATATTGACGCCAATCAGAAGGTTAATTGTCTTTTTTTATCAAACACTTATCTTTTTAGATATTTATCTCTTAAATACTGATCTGGATCAATCAACTATAAGTGCAGGGTGTTGCGTCAATGCTTTTATCATATTTTATTGGCCAAGTATATGTAAAGTTTTGGTACTGAGTTTTTCATTAACGATTTTGTTTGAATTTTATAACAGATCGAAGAGTACGAACGATCCCTCGGTGAGTGCAGGCTTCTGATCTCACAACATGAGGCGCGATGCGCCTCACTTGCAGAATCGATGCGCGAGGCCGAAAATAAGAAGAGACAGCTGGAAGAAGCTGCGGACGCACTTCGTGAGGAATGCGCTCGCCTGCAGGTATTATATCTTTAGTTCGCCGTTTAAACATAAATTTTTAAATTTGCCCTCTTATTGTCGTACTAAATCGGAGATGATGTTGAGCCCAATGGTTACTTGGTGCAGGCGGCCGAGAAGGTGCAACTCGCAGCGGCGGAGCAGCGGGCGGACTCGCAGGTGCGCAGCGCGCTTGAGGCACAATTGGAGCAGCTGCGAACCACGCATGCCACGCAACTGGCAGCTTTGCGCGACGAACTCGCCGCTAACCAGCGCCAGCTGCAGGAACTCAAGGAGTTAGTATTACAGCACATTTAGAACGCCGACATCAGACGTCAAGGTTTTGTTGTTGTTTTTGCTGAGCAAAGGTTAACTTTCTGTCTTTCATTAACAGTTCGTACCAGGAGTTGACTCTGGCCCGCCAACAACTGCAAGACGACTACGATAAACTGAAACGCGAGGAGGCCGACAAGTCTGCGAAACTCAAGGAGCTCATGTTAGTGTCTCGCTCACCCCGCTGTGGTCTCGACAAGGCCGAGAAGGAAGTCGCTAACCAACAAATGATCCTCAAGGAGGAAGGCGATTTCAAAGATTTCATTATATCGCCTAAGAAAGAGAAACTAGGTTTCGTGGGCCTTGAAATAGAGAAGGCCACAGCCAGGGAGGAAAAGTCGCTCTCGGCAATCCCTAAGTCCCCCGCGCGACTAGCGTGCAACATCCACCCTCTCCAACTGCACCTGCTTATATCCGTTACCATGATCCTTCTTACGCATCGCTACCCACAGATAGTTGTTTTGGTTTAAGCTTGTATCTTTATAGCTTGTGTTCTGTGATATTCGCGTGTATCTCGATACATTTAGACAATATTTTTTGCAGTGCCTTTTCATTCAATCTGAAACGCTCAGAATGTTGACCATAGATTGATTTTTAACTTGTCGAGATCCATGATGTAACCTGAGATATGCTATTTTTTCAATCGCAGCAACTGGCTTATGGCAATGTTCATAATTTTAGCAATCATGAACTTTTAAAGCGGGCATATGTAATTCCTGAAAGCCAGTTGTTTGAGAGTTATTCTTTAGGAATTTAAGTGTTTTTGAAGAAAATTCTCCATAATTTGTAACCATTTAGAAAACTTTGCTTCGGAATTCAATGTTATGCTAGTGAACAAAGCATTTGTAACTTAGTTAAAATATTTCGTACTATAAGGTCTTTTTTAATTTTACCAAGGGCTATTTTGTTGGACGTAGTTTGATTTTAGCATGTTTGGAAATGTGGTATTTGTTACTAAGATCATGGTCTTTGATAAGTGCTAAAGAAGTTCTGTATTAATATAGGTGTCATAATGGACAGTAAGGATTTGAGAATTGTAGAATATAAAACCTTGTTCCATCGTCGTCGACGGAGTTTGCTAAAAAGCTGTCCGCAAGTAACCAACACAGATGCATTCTTAAAGTTGTGTTAGAAATTATTCACTGCCTCGTTATGTTCTAGGTGTTGATACATTGTTACCTTCGTTTAGTAAATTATACTAACTTTAAAATGCAAATGCAAAGAGCATTTTGTACCAATGAATTTTGCTCTCTGAATTTGAAGATACTCTGAACCATAAATAAGTTCAGTATTAACGACTGACAACATTTATATCAAATAGTTGGATCTTTCCAGTCAGTGTATATTACTGTAAATAAATTTAATGTTTGTATAGAGAGTCACTTCGTAAATATTTTTATCAAAATATTTTTCTAAATGAAAAAGTTAGATGTTAGTCGGGAGAACTTTTTATCTTGTATGAACCTGGATTATGTCTGTATAAATGTGTACACTCAGTGTTTCGCGTTACTAGGTTGTAAGTGAGTATTTAGGCAAATTGAACCATTTAGTAATTGCCAACGACCTTCATGTTGCATGTCAATACACTAAAAAAATTTATCTATACAGGGAATTTAAAATAATTCCATTCCAATTTAGGCATTTGTGTGTTTGGCAGCGTTGCTGTTTTTTACTATTTATACATTTATACCCTTTTTGTTATTGCATTTACGCATGCTGCTACTGTGCATTCCAATAACCCACACATCAGTAATTATTTGCATTTAAGCACTGATATCGATTATTCCTAGTGTCCATGTCACTTCCCCTAGTCTCTGTGCACTCGAAATGCCGAAGAGTGATTGTCGCCTCAAACGTGAACTCGAAATCGTGCAAATAGACAATTATTGTAGTGCTATTGATGTATTCATAGTAAATTTTTAAATTCTAATTGCACGAATTCGTAACCCGGTCATGGCTTAACTTTGACCATCAGTTTAATCTAGAACACGTTATATGTAGTTCGACTGATTTAGAGCAATTTTCATTTTGTTTCTAGATTGAATTGTAATTTACACAGTGCGACAGAAATTATAATGTTAAGTTACAAACACATTTTGTAGTCCGTGTAAGTAAAAAGTAGACGTAGTATGGTCTTGTAATGCCTTCCGCTTTTTAATTTTGAGTTGTCATTTTATTCCGCACGTATCCCATTCATATTCATTCTGCCGGGAGTTGGCATTGTGGGACGTATTCGGCCTAAGAGTACAGAGTGGCGATGTTATATGGATGGGTGCGTGCTGGAAGATATATTGCTCTGTCGCATCTGTTTACAGGTAATTGAAATTTGTGGCGTTTCTAACATTGAGGAATATCCCAGAGCCTGCGAGGGCTATTATACTAGTTGTACTAGCTACCTTTAAGTTTTCATTACATTCAGCTCCCGCGATTTTGAACAATTACGCAACTAATGTAAGCAATCGTACAATTACTTTTTAATAGGTCGGATATGTAAATGACGATATTTTTACAGTCAAAGTGTGGAGCGGCGTGAGCAAGCTCGTGCAGATCTCAAAGGTTTGGAAGATACAGTTGCCAAGGAACTTCAGACCCTGCATAATCTGCGAAAGCTCTTCGTGCAGGATCTCCAGGTAAGTTGACCCTATTGTAGTGTATTTGTAGCACTGATTAAGAATATATTATACTGTTATTTGATTTGTTAAAACAATAACTAACAAGTACCATGTGTATAGGCTAGGATAAAGAAATCCACCAACTCGGAGGAAGGTGCCGAAGAGGAAGGCGGTTCGCTCGCTCAGAAGCAAAAGATCTCTTTCTTAGAGAACAACCTGGAACAGCTGACGAAAGTGCACAAGCAGCTGGTGCGCGACAACGCCGACCTACGCTGCGAGCTGCCCAAACTCGAGAAGCGTCTGCGCGCAACTATGGAACGCGTCAAAGCCCTCGAAACTGCGCTCAAGGTCCAGCGTCACATTGTATCTTTATTTAGTTCAATTATCCGCGTTTATCCATAAAATTAAAATAAAATTTGACATGAAATGTTTACATGAATTCATAATATTTATATATATAATTCATATATATTATGTTTTCACTTTGACCTCGCAGGACGCTAAGGAAGGTGCTATGCGTGATCGTAAGCGGTACCAGTTCGAGGTGGACAGAATCAAGGAGGCAGTCCGAGCCAAGAATCTCGCCCGAAGAGGCCCACAGGCGCAAATTGGTAACTTCATCGATAATATTATGACAATCACACTCTCAGCATAGTAAATTCAGTATACATCCCAATAATGATAAATTTGATATTAATAATTTTCTTCTTTCAGCAAAACCAATCCGAGCTGGTGGCGGTCACCTAGTGGGCGGCGGCGCGCCTGGTGTCGTACGGCCAGTGCCTACTCAGGACGTGAACAGGAAACCCATCATCGTTGGCGCACGGAGTAAGTCCTACTTTCTTTATTGAGATGCTTGTGAAACAATGAGAACCGAGGAAATAAATTTGCCGGTTATTCAAGGAGTAACGATTTCCAATTCTATAAACCAAGTCCTGATAGCACTTTTTCTATAATGTTTTATTTATGCAGAAGCTGTCATGTAGTACCGGGTTCATCAGATTTTTAAATACTTTACATACCTTTTATTCCATTACAGATGAGAGTTGAAGAGACAGCCGTTACATCATAGAGAATTTAAGGAAAATTTCATAGATGTATTATTTGAGTACTGGGGCGGCGTAAAACAATCTAAAAAATTATACCCATTATATGACTACGTGTTATAAAAAGCCTAATGTAACTGCAACAAAAAAGGAATAATATCATAGTACTGTTAGGCTTATAATCTTTCGAGCTATGTAATGTTAACGTCAAGTAAGTGCACATGGATTTAGAGCAGTAATAGCTTTCGCTAATTATTATATAGGAAAAAGTTTCATAAAATTGATATCTGTTATTGTTAAATACCTGGGCAAAAGTATTACCATTATATATATATATATATATATATATACACATATAGAAGTTTCGATGGGAGCTATATTATATGGCGTAACAATTCTGGCATAATAAATTTGCACATTTGTCAATCTGCTGAATTGTATTGGAACATTGTGCGGATTTATTATGATGCACAAAATTGTTTAGCCAATTTTTATAGACCCGCTTCGATGGTCTTGAAGTTACTATTTTTTAATATAAAACAAATAAAACAATATTTTTATGAAATGACAAAAGTACTAAATTTAGTTGTCTACTTTAATACTTTTCGTACTACAACGTATGTAATTAATATATTGCTTTTCGCTGGGAGGGAATGAGGTGTGGTGCGAAGTACAAACATACCGAGCTAGTTACCAATATAGACGAGAAATCATCGGATAGAGTACCCATGTTCCTCTCCCATCGGATGCACTATGACTTTGACTTTAGAGATGCAATATAGCTTAAGAAAACGCTGTGAATTATTTGCAGACTTGCATTATGCTGCCGCACAAATAATGAAAAATAGTAAAAAAATAAAAAAAAAGCAAAAATATGTTACAATCTGCCGTATTATTCTTATATTCCACGTGTGGTGGCAAATGCATACAACCAGTGTGCATCTTCGATGTGTAGTTGTAGTTTAAGCTTCTATATATTTTTATATATTGTGATAAGAGTTGTTATGCTGACATGCGAGCATTTATTTAGTTAACGAAAGAGAAACCTTCGGCGTAATACACAAGGTGTCATGGATGATAACATGAGGACGCATTAGGACCATTCACTAGCTTCAAGGTAGTATCCGCTCTCACGCACAGCATGCAGAAGACTCTGTTGGAAGCCTTTTGATTAAACGCTTGCCCGTTATCAAAACATTAAGGTCACCAAGGGTTTATTAGGTACTTGAAAAAGTTTCGAGCGCAAATACTTTAATATAGAAGATATCATAAAAGTGCAATACTCCTTCAAAATTAAATAGCAGTTGTTTTATTTCGTGCGTGGTACCTGGGCGACTTGCTGCAATTAGCAAGTTATTTTGCTGCAAGGTACAGTTTGCGCCAGATTGACGAATCGCAGTAGTTTAGTGGGTGATTTTTGTACTCAGAAATGAAGTATGAAAATCTCTTTCAACTAACAACATTTTATGCTCTGGTAGCTATCATTTATATGGTATACTAAAGCGTAATAATAAAATAATAATAATATAATAGAAAAGTTGAATGTAAAAGTTCTGCATTCTAGGGTATCATTCATATCACCTTTCGCTTAGTCCACTTTACCTACGCATCACCTTCACGTTCGCTTGCAAGCTGTGATGTTTGGTTAGCAAATGTTTAACTAGTATCACGTCTGTAGTTTCAGTGGTAATTTTTAGTCTATAAGTAACAAATTGCCTCTTATAGTTGGTAATTATACCCAAGTGAAAAATGGCTATGTCTCGTATTTTATAACGTTTCAAAACAATTAACTGGCGCTTATGAACCGTAGCTCTTAATGAAATTAGTTTCCTTCAAAGACAAATATTGACTGGTTAAAATTCTCTATTTGCTTTTAAAATGCATTAGCTTCTTGATAGATCTGTAACTTATATTAGTACTTATGAAATAATCACTGGTGCGCAGCAGGCGGGTAATCCACTTGCTCCCGCGGCGGACCTCGCGCTGCGCCCCGCGAGGAGTTATGGAACTATGGCCGTAAACATACAGATAACCAAAGATAAATCACAATTGAATTAAATTTATTTTCAGAGATTAATTACCAGCTGAAATTTATAATAAGTCCTTGATTACTCATGGTTCCAAAGCTCCTTATGTGTTGCAATACATTTATCGTTTAGGTGTAAAGATGTAGTAAATTATTTTCACAGTAAGTTAGATACTTGATTTTATTATATTTTATTTATTGTATTTCCAAAACTAAATTATCTCGTTTTTCACTTTTGAAGTGTAATACGCTTTTTTACATACCTCTATTTACATTATTTTATAATCATGATCAAATACATATTATTTTCATTCAAAATTAGATGTTTACAAAGATGCATTCCAGGAGGAATGCAGCTATCTTTGTTACGTTTAAGTTTAGTTGTTTTGTTAAAGTGTAGGTAATTAAGAGGCTATGCTCGGTTTCCACCGGCCAGTGGCCACCGCCATCTCGCCACGGCGGTGTCGTCTGTCACCATTCGGAGCGAGGCGCACGCAGCGCCGAACCACCAGCTCTGCGGCGGAGAACCCCAAAACCGACAGGCTTGCCTTTGCACCAAGTGATTTAGTTTGTATTGATCTTTTGTATGGTGTATTTAATATATGGAAAATTCTCAAAAAAGGGCGTTTCCTTGATTTTTATTTATTTATGTAAAATAAAATTATAAATTTAATTTGCTAGAGCGTCTTTTTATTTAGTAGGTTACAAGGGTTTACTTTACTTAGGTCATAAACAGTAAGCATCCAGCACGTTAACGGCTGCTTTCGGTGGCTGCTTCAAATACAACGCGTCCAAAATATGGAATGACATACCACCGCCTTTATGAAATCTTACATAAATTAACTTTTTTAAATTCGCACTTAAAAAAGCTTTCTACAGAAACACTGAAAGTGGCTAAAACGCTTACCGCGAAGAGCCAAGAGAAATAAGAAAAAATATACAAATATTTTGACGCGCGCCTGATACAAATATCAAAAGTTCAGTTCACAGGACATTGGCGAAATCGCCATTTTTTTGTATAATTTTTATAATAATACTAAACTACTGTACATAGTTATTTTTACTTGACATTGGCAAAATCATTGATTATTTCGATGGGCTCATAACATTTAAAAGAAGAAGAATGGAAAAAATAAGCAAATTACCCTTAATCTCTTTTACACTACCTGCCTACAAAATATTTTCCTTGCCATAAATACTTTGTTTTATAGTTATATATAAACCACACATACACTCTACTTTTTTTTACATACCTACACACAAACACACACCTCTAAGCAAAAGACACATTCATTTGCAATTATTATACCTACAACCACACAACTTACTCACACATTTACAACTTTCACCATTTTTTTTATTTTCTTTCCAGTTACCTTGTCCACGTTTTATAGCTCATATACGAACTCATTCACCTATACAATTAATATTATAACTACATACCTTACATTCCAATTATATTATACTATTGTAACTGCGTGTTTATTCTCTATTCTGAGTTACTTCTTTTTTACCGGCTCGCCTTAGTTCCTGACAGAATCATCAGCGTTGTAGTTCGACTGAACTGTGGCATAATGCTGAGTCGGGCCCTTTTTGCTGACACAGTACACTCAACTCTACACCTGATACAATATAACACTCCAGGCTATACCCGCAAACGTCGACTAGCCTTTTTCTTTATGATTACCATTGTACCTATGTCGTAAGCTTGTTTATAATGTACTGTGATTCAGCAAATAAACGAGTAATCTATCTGTCATTATTACCGTTACACTGTTCATGCGTAAACAAACTTATTTTAAATCGATTATTATTTTAAAACAGTTCGAAGCGATCGTGATCCTTTCATTTGGTGGTCTGGTAATATCAGGCAGTACCTAAGTTTAACAAAGTTTCCAAGAGTTTATAGTGAAAAACTCTTCTGAAGCTGATCTTGTTTATGAAAATCAATTTATTTGGCGTACTCGTGAATTTTTTTCAGTTTTAAATATTCGGTTATCGGCCGGATAGTAGAATTAGGCAGGATATCCGTTTCATCTCTACTACAAACTTCAGGCGAAACCGTAGACCTTGCGGCTAATCTTGGGACGGAAATTTTTTGGTCCTGACGGAGGCTGACTGCACAGAACGTCTTGTGCAGGGCGAGAGACGACACGGATGGTTATTATGAAATAAAGTCTGCGGGCGGTCTTTCGCATAAGTAAGTACGTACATAAGAGTCCACTAACAGAGAGAGATGGCGAGATATCGTGAGCCGAGCCACATCAGCCCCAAACAAACATACTCTGTCGTGTCCATGATGACCTCGACCGTTGAGTGCAACGAAAAAGAGAATAAGAGCTAAAAACATAGTTTTTTTTTCTGACCGAGTCTAGCCGATTCCGCGTTAATAAGCATGGGAAGGGGACTAAACATCATAAATAATAAACTTTTTTCTTCACGAAATACTCCTCCATATTACAGCTAGGAACAGCTGACGCGTTGAAATTTTTTTGAGTTTTGAGACTCTAAGAACTGACTGTAAGAACATGACGGCCTTAGCCGATTCCACGTCGATAAGTATAGTGACTCCTGTAAAAATTTTCATTTTTCCAGCGCAGCGTGAATAATAAAACATTCTTATAACTTTCAAACAGTGTAACGACTAAATCTAGTTTTTTACGATTAAAATACTTTTAGCACAATCAGACCTAGGTGCTGTGGTGCTGGAGATTGAAGAGTGACGCTGGAATAAGCGTGGACAGTAACTTTTGTAACGGTTTTGTAAATCTAGTTTTTTGCGACTAGAACAGACTATAATGAATGGCGACTTTACCTGGCTAATGGTCATTCTTGAATAAGGCATGAAATTTATAGGGTAGTTATAAGGCATGAAGCGAGTATAAATGTACAAGTCAGCATATTGGGAGGTGAGCTCTTCCACTTTCTTGCATATTGCCTCCCGACAGCAATCATCCAACCGGTAAATGCAAACTGTGATGGAATAAGTTTGCCCCACGCGACCCATTTAAGTAATCTTCATAGAGCCTCCGAAAATGAGGCCGTAATTTAAAAACTAAAAGATTTAGGATGTAAAAGTAGTTTAATAGCCAAATAATTTTTTTCTTGAAATGCCCACTCCATGACTAGGAGTTAATGCTCCGACTGTGTCATTTTCTTGAGCAGTTTCGTCATTTTTTCGTGGGCACAGAAATTTCGAAGGCGGCACACTGTCCCCCCCCCACTCACAAAATAGCGTAAAAAAATTAAACTAATTTATTTTAAAATACTGACTTTATTAATTCTGTTTTAATAACATTAATTTGCATGGCTTATTCCAGCGTCACCACAAAAGAGTATTAAAAATTTGAGTAGTAAGGTGAGAAGTGATTTAGTCGGTTTTGTTTGCAAAAAAAAGTAAATTTTGTAAGTTCGAAATTAATTTTTTTTTATAATATTATTAGTACCTGATGGTAAGCTACACGCCTGTTCATAACAACTGCAGTGTCACTCGGAGCTTTAAATCCCCAAGATCTGAAAGGGCACAGCCACCGCGCCCGTCACCCTGGGACACAAGTTGATAAGTTTCGTGTGCCTGTAATTTCACCAGCAGCACCCTAACCCTTCAAAACCGGAACACAGTGACGCTGACATTATTGCTTGGCATTATTGCTAGGGTGATGCCGCACGGGCGTTGCCGGCGCGTTGCGTCGTCGCAACGCTATTACTTCAACGGAGTGAGTGTCACACGCTCTGTCAACGCGCGCTGTTTCAACGCACCGTGTGGCATGTCGTTCTGCTTAAGGGAGATGCCACATGGGCGTTGTGTCGTCGCAATTGCGTTGTACTACACATAAATCAGAACGACATGCCAGACGGTGCGTTGAAACAGCGCGAGTCGACATTCTGATTAATATGTAGACTCATGTAGTATAACGCAGTTGCGACGACGCAACGCCAGTGTGGCATCTCCCTTATATGTAATACAACCCAGTTGCGACGATGCAACGCCCGCATCTCCCTTAAGGATATAAATGTACATAATTATCGTCCATGTTTCTTTTTCTAATGCTGTGGATTCTCAAGAATGGAAACTGGTGACCTAAAAACAAGGTTATTCTAACAGTAAATTAAAAAACTGCGTTTAAACACCCTTTTATAAGTGCTAAACAAATAATAGACTTAATAATGTTAATGTAATTAAATATATAATTTATATTTAGTTTTCAAAACAACCTTTTAAATATAAAACAGCGGTTCGACTAAATCACTTTTTTGCTTCTAGAATCGACAAGATCATTCCTCTTAATCACGGTAATAAAATTTTAAAACTTCGATTATAGCAACGCTAAAATAAATCGCGCATTTTATTTCCATATAATGGTAGAAGATTTATGTATACAAATCATGGATGTTTTATAACAAAATAATTACAATAAATTTAGTAGATAATTTTATCCATTTATCATCTGTGAAACTTTGACTAGGAATAGAGCTACATTTTTTGGATAACTTCCAGCCTACGACTTTACAAGAATGGAAATTATGTTATTTAAAATTTTGCTTTATCGTCATAATTATATATTCAATTATTCCGTTGCATTTGATAAGTCATACCAATCAATGAAATAATAATAAATAATATCACAGTCAAAAATGCGCTAACACGAATATAACAAAGAAACTTGGTCTTATCTTGTACTATCCATTAATATTAATAAATATAATATGTTCGCGCCCACGTTATTTTTTACATAATTATTATTAATACATTTCAGGGATATTCATTTGATTCTAGATTACGTAGTTATGACAAAAATATAAAACTGACAAAATATTCATCTAATAAATATTTACAATTAAATGTACAGTTGTAACGAATGTTTACATTAATTATTAACATACAGTTTGTCTTTAAGACAGTTTGGTTCTACTTTGTTTAACTGTGTATTTCTAAACATTATTGCGATAAATCAGGCTGGACTCCACTAGGTCACGCAGAACCGCATTGGTCTATCGTCAATCAAGTGGTCTGTTCTTAGGGCGCGTTCCCATTATGGCGTGACTATATATAGTCGTGCAGTTTAAAATGTCGTGTCTTGTATATCTAATGAAGTTGTTCACATACTCGTTATAGTAAAACACGGTTAACTGTAGTTCACGACTATTTTGAACTTATGACGACAGACTGTTGTGACAAAGGGAAGAGCTAGAACGGCAGTCATCAAACGATAAACAAAACGTCACGATAAAAATGTGACGACAGATAGTCGCAGCTTCAAACGATTCTGTCGTGCAAAATGATAAGCCAACTGCTGTGATCCGGCAAATTATCATCACAATCTAGTGGGAACAGCTACACAACGACAGTCGTTCAACGATAAAATAAACATCCACGACACAGTCACGACAGATAATCGTGATATGGGAATAGGCTAGAAGCGACAGTCGTCCATGGATAAAACGTTACGACATAATGGGAACGCGCCCTTAGTCATACAGCCTGTCGTCATTTATGTGACTTGTCGTCATTTATATGACTTGTTGTCGTTTATGCTCAGATATGGGCCCATCATAAAAAATATTTATTATTAAAATATTTTTATAGAAAATATCAGTTCTTCTGACTAGACTATAGGCTAGAGTCGCTATACCAATTTGTTAAATTGGAAGCGGTCACTAGCGACAATCAAATTGTTAATCATGGTAGTGGCACTCATCAGCACCGATGGATCGATCGAAATTACGCTTAAGGTCGCCTCAAATTGTCGCAGCCAAGGAATGCGACGCTGCGGTGCATTAAAACCTTGGTTAGAACAATGAAACAGAAACTTTACCTTCTACAAAAATATTATTATTTTTATGTACAATTTAATGTAACGTTATGCATACGATATAATATGGGGCAAGGTGCTAACAAGTGCGATGCGTTGCGGCGCGTACATGTGTGGGTGATATCATCACCTAAAATGCGCATGTATATTATCAAGTGGGGTCCAACCCTTTGCGTGCAAGTACACATGTAGATAAGAGAGTATACTAATGAAATGTTTTCGTTTCTCGTAGACAACAAATTCGTTAAGCATTAAAAAATGTTATTTTATTTTTATACCTAAAACGACTTCACGAAAATTGATTAATTTTCAGATGTATGTGTTGACTTAAAAGTTCACTGTTACCTATCATAGTGCATCATATGTAGACATTGAGTCGTCGGATTGCTGTCGATTCAAAATGTGACTTAGTCCATTCTCGCGCGAACTCGTAGATGAAGTACTGAAATTGAAGAAGGAAATTGTTTCAGTAAGCAGATAAAAATCAACCTTATTATAATGAATGGTTGGATGGTTACTTGGTTACGTGGTTGGCACTTAAGATGCCATTGAAAACCATTGAAAGTTCACAACTGCAATATTTACCACCGCCATTTTGGATAATGTTATTTTTTTGGGTAGTTATTTTGGGTTACTTGGGCTGTTTAGATAATTTTGATGGTGATAATACCTAATAGATTGATCACCTGAAGTTTGGTATTTTGTTTAATTAGTACGAACATGGCAATTGTGTATGAAAAGTCAAAAAAAGGGTCAAAATTACCCAAAGAATGGTAGCAGTGTTATGAGCTGTGAGCGACTGGTGCAGTCTCGCAGTTCCGGTAATACAAGCAGAATGTAGCGAAGATACGCCTGCAGCGCGACTCGACGCTGCTCGACTAACTGCGCATCCTGCGCAACACATTAGATCATATACCTCTGCGCGATCAAGCACTTGGGCGCTATGTTTTAGATTTGTTATTACACGGAATGAAAAAGTATGTAACGAATTGTAATCATTCGTAACAATAAAACACTAATTATGTAAATTATCTGGCCAAACAATTTTTTTAAGGTTTGCAATGAAATACACCATCTAATATTCAAACTAATATTTGTAATAAAAAATAATTTATTTAAGTTATTCACAATTGTTAACGATTATTATTAAATTGAATAAATAATAAATATTAACAACTTTCGCGTCGCTACAGTGAACAGATGCTACGCTTAGCATCTGTGAGAAATTCATGAAAGATTTTCTTCACTCAGGCAGGTACCTTTATAGCTACCAGCGGCTGACTAGAGATATCGCTTTAATCATTGTAATAACAGGCACGATATTATGCTGAAGGCGTTGATTCGAATCCAGCCAGATTTTTTCTTAGTGTTCGAAGTTTGTACTAATAATAATAAATATTAAATCATCAAAGAGTAATAACGAAGAAAACATCTGTTTACTACGTATGGCATAATCGAGTTTAACAAATTTCTCCAAAGGCGTATGCGAGTCGCGTCAGTGTTCTTATTTTATGCAAAAACAGACTCGGACAACGAACGCCCTTACGATCGAAACAGTACATGCCATTTAGAGCCGTGTAGCTTGACTTGAAGTTATCGTGCATTATTAACAACAAGTATTGTAATTTTATCTACTAACAATAAAAATGATATATGCACACTCACTAATAGATTATAACCCTTAGAACATACAAGCAATTGGTTATATGTTCTAAGTTTTTTTTATAATATGACGTTACGGGACGAACAAGTAGTGCGCCTGATGGTAACATAATATTGAAATTACTTAAATCGCAAAGATCTGAGGAGCATTGCCAATGCGCCCGTCACTCTGAGGCAATTTGACAAGTTCCTTGCGCCTGTAATTCACCACCACCCTTCAAAGCCGGAACGTAGTAATACTGACCAGGAAATAGGTAAGCTAATAGATAAGCAGCTCTACTACTACTAAACTTATAATCGGATTAAAATAAATATGACTTACTCTTTTCCTCAGCGTTTTCTTTGGTGGAAACTTGTAATTTGTAATATCGGGATGACACTTTCTGAGTTGCATATGTAACTCGTGGAACTTTGCATATCTATGGTAGACATTCCACTCTTCAAGACCTACTTTTAAGTATATCTGAAATTGCAAATTAACAGTGAAGTTCCTTAGTTGCTGTAACTGAGAATAGATTACTCCTTGTCATAACTAACGCATTTGCATTTCAAAGTTTTTTGGTAGTAAAAAATGTCAATGGCGCCGATTCTATTTTGTGTAACAATAAAACTGAAAATGAAACTATTTTTCCGGATTTACATCGCGTATATTTGTTTTTTCAAACAAACCGACGTTTCGGGCCCTTTACAGGTCCCATGGTCACGGTTGACTGAGGTGGTACAGTCTTCAACCAGTTATGTCTAATATTAATGCAAACCACCCTATTTTTTCCACTATAGTTACAATAGTTATTAATTAAATACCTTATTTTTAATTTTACAAAGAAAACATTCCAATTTACGCTACATTAAGTTTTACAAATAAACCTCGACCGACGACAGGTCCCGAAACGTCGGTTTGTTTGAAAAAACAAATATACGCGATTTAAATCCGGAAAAATAGTTTCATTTCCTATGTGTAACAATCGCGAAAACCTAAGAACACAATAAAACTGAAATTAAATATTTGTAGATCTCGTTTCGATACGTTAATAACTCTATTTCGGTAAAAATGTCGATTACACTAGTTATAAGGAAATTAAGTAGGAAGTTTGATAAGGCATATTGCATCTCTTTACTTTTACCTGATATACATGGTAGGACTGTCTTTTTTTGCCAACCAAAAAAGCAGTGGGAATATGAGCTTTCACGTTAGATTCCGGAAGATCTAGGACCTCAATTGTTGAAGTACTTTCAAGATCTTGAAGCCGCTTCTGCAGATATTGATTGAATTCCATAAGCTCTGCATGCATTTCTGCTACCTGTATGGATATAAGAGAATGGATTTGACTATGAAATTCATTATGATGACAAGATCTGAAATACATACCTGTACTAATTTGTTTTCATATAAACTTATTTCTTCAGAGTCACCGCTTCCGGTTTTTAAAGCCTTGCCCATCTCCACAGCAGACATGTAGTGCCTAAGCTGATCTTTTAATCTATTATTTTCTCTAAAACAACAAAAGTAATTTCAGTTCTGATTAAAAATAATAACATTTGAGGCTTATGTGAACATGACTCTTACTTGCTCAGATCCAAAATAACTTTCTCTAATTTTTGTGTTTTCTCCTTACTAGCTATCTCTAGCTGACTACATTTTATTTGTAAATTTATTAATTCTTTATCTCTACTTTCTAAAATACTATTTAAAGTTTTCTCTTCAGGTACACTTTCATCTTCAGTGAAACAAAGTTCTAAGCATGAAGTACTCCCATCTATGCTGCCGGCCACCTCTTCACTGTCACTTTCTGATATTTTTAGATTATTAATGCTTAATTCTGATACATCATCTTTGAGAATATTGTTAGTATCTATACTATTTGAAGACGAAAATATCTCTTTAGCGCACTCGGAAAGCTTTGTTAAAATTTGTGATGGGCTGTCCATTACTTTTACACTGTCCGGAAAAAAATGTCTAATACTGCTTTTGATTTCTGAACTGGTTGGTTCACTGCCAGATGCTGCATGAAGCGTTACTTTTGGGTCTGGCGAGTTGAGACAAGTAGCCGGCGCACTTTTCCACATCTCGTCATTGTGGTCAACAGTGGGCATTGACTTCCTTTTTTCTTTGTTTTGATTGATTTGTTCACTTTTATCAAATGATATAACTTGGCGTAAGGGTTTCTTTTTTTGATTGTTTGATGCCTTCATGGGCGTGGGAAGAGGTATAACAAGCTCTGCTTTATTAATTTGATTAGTTTGTTGTGATTCATTCAACTGTGCTCTGTCAATAGATAGGGCAAATAAAATAGATGATAAGCCTGAAAAAACATAAATACTAGTAGTGTAGGCACAGATAACAGTGTACATGTGTTTTATAGTATTGATAATACCTGCTGCCATATTTGGAAGTAGATTGGAAGTTTCATTGTCTCTAACCAGGGCCCCTTCCTCGTAATATTCCATAAGGAGACCATGACCAATCCAACTATGGAGATACCTAAATTAGTTGGAAATAATAAGGTCAATGGGTACATTAATCAAAATTTGAAAATTAAGAAAACAAAAATGCATCTTAAGCAATCTACCTTTCCAAAGACCTTTCATTGAGAGCTGCTCTAAGAAATGCTCTAAAATATCCAAGTGGTGTGTTAATGTTGGCTAAAATCTTAAATCTCTCTTTCTCATGTTTAGTTAAGTGTAGACAGGTGTAGCTCCACAGAGAATTGCCTGTAAAGGAAAAACAAAAAATAACAAAATAGAACAATATTTATTTCTTCTTGTAACTTTATTTTACGCAATTTACTACGCAATTTATTTTCTACTTCTCAAGCTGCAATATATTAATCTATTTAAGCTAATTAACTAAGTTGAGTGGAATTAAAAATAAGTAGTCCTTACCTACATTAATTATGTTGAATGTAAAATTCAAACCTGCAGTAACCAAACTTTGTATTGCAGAATTTGACAAGTTTGTTCTTATGCCATGACTCAAAACTTTCTCCCACTTTTCACACAGATGAACTATTCTGAAATATGGTAGTAAAAAACATTGAAGTAAGAACTTTGACTTTGTGTTTTGATCAATTAAATCTCTTCGGTACAATTGGTCTACTTTCACTATTTGTCTATGGGAAAATAAACCAAACAGGAAAGTAGACCAATCTGGAAAGTAGACGAAACAGGAAATGGACAAATTGGGAAAAACAGTGGACCAATCGGGAAAGTAGACAAAAAGGGATATGGACGAATCGGGAAAGTGGACCGTGAGGACAAGTGGACCAATTGGGAAAGTGGACGAATAGTGAAAGTGGACCAATTGGAAAAGAAGAACAATTGTACCAAAGGGAACTGGAAATATGACCAAGTTACAATTTTTACTTTTGTACAAATAATCTTTAAACTACAATATTTGTATTGGTAGCAAGATCCGTTGAGACAAGTTAGGTAATAAAATCGTAAAAGAATTTATTGAAAGTTCATAATAAAAAAAATACTAACCTTATGTCATCCTCAGTGGCTAATTCAGATTTTCCTCCAAACCGATTTTGGCAATTTTGAACACAAATGAGCAGATCTTGTAACACTTGTTTGCCACATTCTGTTCGTTTCTTAAGCTCTTCCTTGTTATCAATAGCATTCGTCAAGGTGTTTAGTATTTTGCTGTTCTAAAATGTAGAAATTTAATATTAGGGTGTTAAGACGACGCATGCAAATAAATTTTAAAATTGGTAATTTGGATAAAGCACCAGCAGATATAGAAGCGAGTAATCAAGCAAATTGCTTCTATGTAATCTCGTCGAATAATTGAAACACTTCATTATTTAATACATACCATGACGACAATTTGGAGTCGTCATTAAGAGATATTTAAAGGAAAACGATAAATGGTGTAAAATGCTTATCGTGCTTTAAACATGTATAGCAATACAAAATAAAAATCACAAACAAGTATAAGACTGTTTTTTTTGAAGACGGAGTAAAATGACATTTGCAGGGTTGTCATGTGAGTTTTCGTATTTTTTTATTATTATTAATAATTTTGACTTGGATACAAGTACTTTGAGCCTTGTCTTCGTTTAATTATATTTCTGTAAATATGGCCGCCACAAAGAGGATAGGCAATTTGAGGCGGCGTGCTTGGATTGACTCGGGATTCCTTAGAACGGGCGAATTTTAATTCGAGATTCGTATAATTTCGCGTTTTAATCTTCGATTAAGGCACAATAGCACTATCCTATTTCACTTTAAACTAGATTTCACAAAATAATTGAAAGTCAAAATAAAAACGACACTTTTCCCTCCAAAAGGCCCAGAGCGAATCTCCCAGTTTTCGTAAAATTTTAAATAGTCGTATAGTTGTTGTCGATAGTTTGATAGAAAAATTGTGAAAGAGTGTAAATGACAAAAATGTTTCGATTGTGAATGTTACAACGTTCTAATGATTACTAATTGCCATTACCTTGCAATTACAATTGTCTTCTTTATTCTTACTTTCACAATTGTATTCATTAGTATCGAAATCAATTTTTATACATATACCACTTTTTCATAAGAATAGGAGACTTGATTATCTGTATTGAATTAACACAAAAAATTTTGAAATCAGTCTCCTCTTAATTTTTAATAGTTCTTAATAGAATATATTATTATGTGAGTATAAAGTTACATAAATTGATAACTTAATTGAACCTGAAGCACAGCAGTTGGACAAATAATGGGCCGATGAACATTTATATGAAACAAATTAGGCAATTTACTGCATAACGTTATCAATATTCAGTCGATAATCGATAGAATATTTACCGACTGCAAACACTAGCTACTTGCAAGTAAAACGACCCAGCAGTCCACCGCTCAGGCAGAATAGCGCTCACACATTATTCTGCGTATGGTCCACGTATCGAGAGGACGCATTACAGGATTGTAGGTTGGCTTGCACGCATTAGTTTCCATAGTCTAAGCAGCGACTACATTCATAATCCAGCATTAAGCGGCGGACGGCAAGGTGGACTGCAGTGCAGGATAATGAATGCCCCTTTTAGCCAGTGTTGCCAGGCTTTTGCGAACTTAATTCGCAAATTTATGTGTGTTAAGCTTAGAGGATGGAAAAAAATGTTAAGTAGCCGATATTCGCCCAAGTCATATAATCCCTAAAAATCAAGGAAAGGGTGTTGAGCGCATCTCTGGAGCCTCAACACTATTATCGCCATCATCATGGCAACGAATAATGTGTTTCAAAATTCTCAGTGGTGCGCACAGATTAAAACGATTGTCAATCTCAATGTTTACCAATTCGTGTTTCAACCTAAAATAATCTTAACATGGTAGCAGAGCGTATAAATAAATAATAAATGGTTAATTATTTAATTGGGATGGCGACTGCGGCAACCGTACTGCCAATATGAAATGAAAAAGCAAATTTCAGTAGCTGGAAATGTCATCTGAGATTAATACTAGAAGAAAAGCAAGTAAATTATGTATTGCTAGAGAAAAAAAAGGGAAACTTTGCCCAACTACGAAAGGGACGATGCGAGAGCACGATCCATAATAGTCCAATGCTTATCGGACAAATATATAGACATTGTAAAAAAGGGCGAAACAGCAAAGAAAATGGTGGAAAACCTTGAGGGAATTTTTTAAAGGAAGAGCGCGTACAAAAAACTTTATTTAAAAAGGAAACTCATAACCCTGAAGTGGGAAAACAACGAGTCGCTTCAAGAGCATTTGATGAAAGTCGAGCTTTAATAAATGATTTGGCAGCGATTGACGTGAAAGTAGACGAAGAAGATCAAATTTGTTGTTTATTGTCGTCTAAGCCGAAGATATACGACCAAGTTATAACTGCAATAGAAACGATGACGATAGATAAGAAGTGAAATTATGAATTTGTAAAGTCAAGACTGTTAGACGCAGAAACAAAAATGAAGAACGATAATGACAAAACAGAGAGCAAAGAACAATTCGAGAATGCGTTTTTCAATTGTTATTCTTGTGGGAAAGCAGGACATAAGTCATTCGAGTGCAGGGCTCAAGGCCTAGGACGAGGCTAAGGACAAAGGAGAGAACCGGAGCGAAGTCGAGGAATGCAAAGAGGGCGTGATATTATACGAGGAAGAGGATTTAGAGGAGGACGAGGACAATCATATGGACGAAACCGAGGTTTCACTAGCCATCACCAGAGAGCATCTACAGCAGAAGTACAAGAAATACAGGAATCGCAAATTGGGTTTATTCTAAGAAAGATACTGGCAAACTTGAGCGACACTGGAGGTATAGAATTAATAGTTGACTCTGGATGTACAGAACATTTAGTTAATGAGGAATACGAAAGGTATATGTCAGATATTATAGATTTGGACCATAGCATGAAAATATATGTGGCAAATGGCCAATGTATAACTATAAACAACTTACCTCTTAGCTTAAAATTAAATACCAAATTTATTTGTAAGTCAATGACCAAAATACAAGTATTGGCATTGACACTTTAATTGTCAAAAATATAATTTATTATCAGTGAAAAAGATAGTTGATGCAGGGTTTAAAGTAAATGTTACTAAGTACGATGTACAAATATTTAATAGAAACTGCTATTTAAGCAGTGTATGTCATAACAAGTTGTATAGAATAAAAGCTGTTATGTAGAGTTGAAATGTGAATTGTGAGTAACGATAATATAGATGACTTATGGCATAAAAGGTTAGGGCATTTAAATAGGAAGGGTCTTAACATAATGAGGTTACCTATTTCCGATAAAATTTGCACCCCGTGCATGGAAGGTAAAGAAAGCTACACGAAATCCTTTCACGACAGTGCCAAAGCCGAGAACGAGTATGATCGTCGAGCTGCTGCATACAAACATAGCAGGGTCAATTAAACAGCCAGGACTAAATGGTGAGAAATATTTTATGACTATTATCGACGATTTTTCACATTAATGTGTTGTTTATCCATTAAAGTGTAAGTCAGATGCGGCTGAGAAGCTGATTAATTATATTCTGAGATTGGAAACAGATTCAGGAAATAGGTTAAAACAATAAGATGCGATAATTGGGGCGAATACACTGCGAACAAATTACGACCGTTTTGTGACAGAAAAGGGACAAGGATAGAGTATACCGTGCCATACACCCCTCAGCAAAATGGCGTTGCTGAGCGGATGAATAGCACATTGTGCGATAGAACTAGTTCTTTATTAGCGGTGACCAAGTTACCTAAACATTTGTGGTGCGAAGCTATTCAATGCGCAGCGTATCAATTGAATAGATGCCCTACGTGGGCTATAAAATTCAAGACGAATGAATTGTTTTATAAGAAAAAATATTTATCTAGACTAAGAATATTTGGTTCAAGAGCATGGGCCACAATGATACCGAAACGACAAATTTGATTAGAGAGCTAAGGAAGTGAGAATGGTAAGATATAACACTGTGGGATACAGACTTTGGGACCCAGGAAATGATAAAATAATAATATCACAAGATGTGAGATTTGATGAAGGTAATTTACAATACAAAAAAAAGAGTAAAAACGAAGAAATGAAGTATATATTACAGAAGGAGACGCAAGAGAATAAGCAAGAAGAGACTGTCAGTACAAATGAAAAAGAAACTGGGACATTAAAAATGACAAAATCGGAAAGAAAAGTAAAACCTCTCACGTCTCTGGAACATTACGAAACTAACATGGTTTTATGTCTATATAGTGTTGCACTAAACTATTTCGAAGAAGCTATTGAGAGCACAGAATGGAAAGAAGCAATAAACAAAGAACTTAATGCACTAAAACAACTCGAAACATGGGAAGAAGCAGAACTACTCGAAGGAAAAAAAGGCAATTGAAACGAAATGGATATTTAAACAAAAAGGAAGATGATACAAAGAAAGCTAGACTGGTTGTAAGGGGGTTCCAACAAAAGAAAGACGATGTTTTAGATAACTTATATGCACCTGTTGCAAGACAAACTACAATAATAATGATACTATCTAAAGCAGTAAGAGAAGACCTAAAGATTCTGCAATTGCACATATCAACTGCATTTTTAAACGGAAAACCGAAATCGAATGTATACATTAAAATACCGCAAGGACTGGAAATGGAACATGTAAATAAAGTTTTGAAACTCAAAAGAGCGCTTTATGAGTTGGTCGAATGTCCTAAATGCTGGAACGATACAATAGACGAGTTCGCAAAGATAAATGATTTTGAACGCTCAGATTATAACTATTGCTAATAATGCTATTGTTAATATATGTCGATGATATAATATTAATTGGAAATTACGTAAAGATAAGGACGGAGCTGAAAAAGAGGTTTAATGCCAAAGAATTAGGATACATGAAATTTTTAGAAATGGAAATAGAAAAAAATGAAAAGACCCTAGTGGTAAAACAAACTAAAATGGTGGAAAGAATATTAGAAAAAAATAAAATGACTCAATGTAAAGGAATTAAAACACCTATGGAAAGGAACTACAATATACTTACTTATAAATAATGATGATACAAGTAGACTGGATGTGCCTTACAGAGAATTAATAAGTAGTCTAATGTGACGGTAACTACAAGACCGGACTTGACCTGTAGATCATATCTCAGTAGGTTTTTAAATAAGCCAAATGAAGGACCATGGGAAGCTGGGAAGAGAATTATTCGCTATTTAAAGGAAACTAAGGAAAAAGGACTAATTTTCACCAAAGACACTTGATTCAAACCTACATGGATTTTCTGATGCAGACTGGGCAGGAGATAAAAATGATAGAAAAAGTGTAAGCGGTGGCATGATTTCACAAGGAGAAAATCTTATCGCTTGGTTTTCCAAGAAACAGCAATATGTTGCATTATCATCCGCTGAGTCGGAATATATTGCGGCGGCGTCTGTAGCTCAGGAACTCGTTAATTTAAAAGGAATTAGCGAACATTTAGGATGCAAAGAAAATGCTATACTTCTTGTAAATAATTTAAGAGCTATATCTAAGGCAAAAAATTATGAAACTAAAGGAACAAAACACATTGACATAAGAGTACATTTTTTAAAGAATTTAGTGGCGCGTAATGTTATAAACATTGAATACATTACATCTGCAGAAAACTTGGCTGACATGATGACGAAAAGTTTGTGTAAAGATAAGTTTAATACTTTCATAAACAGGTTTATGTGTTAGTTTTATATGTTGTTAAGTAAATGACAAATGTTGTACCAATTTAACATGTTATCATTTAGGAGGAGAGTAACTGAACAGTATATATAAGTTTTGTGAAAGTAGGAAGAGATTTTTATGTTGTGTAATAATTGTTTCATTTAGTTTTTTAATATGTAACAAATGCGAATTGTGTGAGAATTGTGAGTTATACTGAAGTGTACTGTTTTGCAAAACCACGCAAGTTATTTTATGTAGGTATTATACTTGCTGAAGTTCGAAATTGCAGTTTTGTAGCAAATTAAACAAATGTTTAGTTTTAATTTGAGGAGAGTATTGAGCGCATCTCTACAGCCTCAGCACTATTCCCGCCATCACCATGGCAACCAATAATATGTATTTCAAAATTCTCAGTGGTTAAAACTTGGTTCTCAGAGATTAAAACGATTGGCAATCTCAATGTTTTCTAATTCGTGTTTTAACCTAAAATAATCTTAACAAAGGGAATATGAACTCACTTATTTCTCCAATTCCCCACACGTAGTAATACTCAAACCCCCAAATGAGGTCTTTCACAACTCCATTAACCACAAAATCCCCAATCAAATTTGTAATTCCCCAGACATTTTATTAGGTAGCCTAAAATCGCCATTTCCTATTTCAAACATAAATGGCGAAAAATCGCCTAATCTGGCAACACTGCTTTTAGCAACGGGACGAGTTGTATTTATTTCAACTCGAGTTATTCGAGTTGACGTGATTGCTGCTCGAGTTGACTTTTGAGTTGAGTCGTTCTCACTCGGCGTCTGACAGCAACGGCAAGTCGCGAGAAGAACTCGAACCGACGACGATTTACCGAGTTTGGCACGATCGACCGGCAGGCCGACGAAGACACGAGCGTACTCCAAAGGTCGCCGAACCGACCGAGTGAGAACGAGTAGCCAATGCGCTGTATGAATGAAGTATTTGGGTCAGCGCAGCACGGGACGGGTACCGAACCGAGTTAGCTCGAGTTCATAAAAAAGTAGCTCGAATTACTAGAGAACGAGGATTCTTTGCGAGTGCGAGTAACTCGAGTTAATCAAGTTAATTAAGTCGACTCGCCCATCGCTAATTTTACTCCACCTTCAAAAAAGATAGGTAAGGTGAATTCACAATACACAAATTCTGGTAATACATTGCTGATTTCGCCAATTTAGCCCCTGATTGGGCAATTCAAGGTCATATCGCGCAACGCGATAAATTGCGGCAATATATTCCCGGAATTTGTGCACTGTGGATCCAGCTTTACATTTAAGACTTAAGTCCAACTCTATGCCGCTTACGATAAGAACGCTCCACAGTACAAAGTGTCAAGCTTGATGTGCTCTTGACTGTACCCGCAAACTAATAAGAGTTACTACGTACTGTACCATACATGCATTCACATTGCAAATAACATTTTGTCCACACCTTCCGTCAAATCAGTGTTGCCAGGTTTGTATCTTTATCATTGCTGTTCATAAATGTAATACATTAATACACTGCAAATTATACTTAAAATTATAACTATAACAAATATTGTTTCATTTTGGTATATTTTAACAAATTTACTCATTTACTATTTCTTTTTGTAAGCTGGTTGAGAGATTAGTTAAAATTAGTATGCATGCAACGTAAAAATGTGAAAAGTCCCCATCTGTGTTAAAGTAAATTCATTATCCTGCATTGCAATTCGTTTTGCCGTCTGTCGCGCAATGCAGGATTATAAATGTAGTCGCAGCATGCAAGCCATCCTTCAATGCATCCTGCGAGACACCATCCATACGCAGGTTAGGGTGTGAGCTGGTTCTTGCCTGCACGGAGGGCTGCCATGCAGGTAGTCAATAGGTCGTTTTATATGAAGTTAAGTTATCTTGCTTGCCATTGCGCGGTTGCGCCTCACACAATGCTTTATAAAGTCAAATTTAATCTGTAGGATTGTATAAAATGGCGGATTTTTGTATTTACCATAAGTATTAATGTTCATTTTGAGTTTCTTAATAAAATTATTTGTTACCTTTTAAGCAGTTTGCCCTACAGCCAATGCTCTTAAATTAATACCAAATTCAAGGTCAAGCAAAATCATAGACAAATAAGTAAGCAAAATGGCGGATGCTTGCCGTCAATTTTCCAAAATGGCGTCTTTTCTCTTGAATTGATTTTGTGTAAACGTATTGTGGGATTTCATATCTATTGACGCCACTTTATTCAATTTAAATGTACTATTGTGTTTAGCATCTTAGCTAATTTTTGAAGCTGCCATAAGTGTAAGTTTATAAAGGCCTGTAGAAAGTGAAATTCGCTATGAGTAACTACGACGATGAACAAAGTGAGGATGGAGAATTAGCGCGGAGTCCTGTCCAAGACGAAATGGATTTTAGGTAAGTGGGTTTTATTTGAACTCTACCATAGGTCTTTTAAATTGAGCACGTTTAATTGGGTTTAAAGTGCGTTGTGGTCTTTGTTCGATTAATTGGTTTTCGCCGTTTTATACACATCGATCCTTTTAGATGTTAAGTTCAGTAAGGAAACGAAATGAATATGAATTGGCTTACAATTCTTCCGCTATGTTGTGGTATTATCTATGTGGATACTACTGTATGCTGTCATGTTTTCCCTATGAGTCACACACTTTTTATGTGTTACTTAAACCTGACTTCAATTAACGAAATTGCCTCGTGTTAATATTAATGCCATATAATATCAAATAAATAATTAAACCATTAGATGTGTACTTGAAAGCTCCACTGTGGCTCTACAATGTATAATGTTTTACTTATACTATGTAAGAACTCAACTGCCTCCGTGGCCGAACGGTTACCATGCCGGACTGCCACGCAGAGGTCCCAGGTTCGATTCCCGGGCCGGGAGAAATGTTTGTATGCCTTACATTTATTTCTCTCGTGAGTTTGGGTGTAATTTGTGGTTGTCTATGTGTGTGTCCATGGCACCCGCGACACAGGGTTTCCCTAGTGCGGGGCTATGTTGAGTGTGTGTGTTATATATTTATTTATTTATTTTAAGAAAATTGCATCATCCTATTTATTTATTTAGTTTCCATACTAACTAAATATATGAAATAAGGTAAGTTTGTGAAGTACATGTAATTGGTATTGGAGCAATTTTTTTTGCTAGCAACAGGAAATTATTATATCATCATGATTTCCTCCATTTTTAGTTTATCTGATGAAGATCGTGATAATGCAGACTCTCTGGTCATCAAACCACCACAGGTTGTGGTTCGTGTATCACACAGGGACAAAAGGAGTCACAAAAGGTCTGGCAAAGATAGATTTAAGGAAACCTCCCGAAAGGATAAAAAACTCATGTATAATAGGTGTGTATTATGTTTTTTTTATTGTATGCGCTGTGATATAGAGTAAACCCACTCACAATATTTTGTTAATAAACTATTTACAGAGAAAGGGAGAAACCTGAAAAAAATAGAAGAGAACTTAATAGGAACCCTGAACGTGAAGAAATGTCCAAAGAATACTATAGAGAAAAGCAATACTACAGGGAAAACAGAGACAAAGATGTATATAGGGATAAAGATCCCTACAAAGATACAAAGGAGAAAGAAATGTATCGTGGGGAAATGAGAGAAAAGGAGATGTATAGAGATAAAGAAATTTATAGAGAGAGAAGAGAAGATCACCATAGAGAAAGAGAAATGTATAGAGAATCTTATAGAGAACAAGTTAGGTCTAGAGAGTCCTATAGAGAAATGCAAAGGGAACGCGAAATGTACACAAGCCGTCAAAACAAGTATGCAGACCCGGAACGAAAACGCCAAGATCCTGAAAGACAAGAAAGAATAGAATCAAGATTGAGATTATTGGCTGAGGACAGTAACACTAATCATAATAATGAAAAAGAAAATAGGGACAAAACATCAGGTGACAAAGAATTGGAAGATTTGAGAAGTAGATTACTTAGTAAACGAATATCCAAGGAACTTCAAGGTCAAGATGGAAAAAAAATGGATTATTCTGATAAACCTGGAGATAGACATTCAGATAGAACACTAGATAAGCATCATCAAGCAAGAAGAAACAGATTAATTGAAGCAGGTATAAACCTATCTTTAACAAAGTTCGTGTTGGAACATAATTATCATTTTATTGGATATGATATTTTTTCTTTGCAGAACGTGAAATGGAGAGGAGAAAATATGAATCTAGAAATGAACTGGAAATGAGGCGTGAAGACAGACGCCGTCGAGGCAAGAAACGCTCCGCAACTCCTGAAGAGACATCTAACAAAAAAAGTAGAACCCAACAGTCACCTAACACAAAGTATGAAGAAGAAGTAGTGACATTATTGTCAGAAAGTGATGCTGAAGATAGGAAGAGTGTCTCACCCAATTCAGAACCTGAAGAAGGTGCTAACATTAAACTTATCTAATATTGTGATTATTTTTGATAATTACTGCATATACTTAATGTTGTTTAAAATTTCTTTTCAGGTGAACATTCAAACACTGAAAGTGATGATGATAGTACAAGTACATCCTCAGATTCTGAAATTGATTCAAAGTCAGAGGAGGAGGAGGAGGAGGAGGAGGAAGAGAAAATACCAGAAGATAAACCTGAAAAACCTGCTGAAGAGAAAGTTGTAGAGAAACCTAGACCAAAATCAAAATCCAAATCTCCTACCCCAAAATTGCAACAGGCCAGCCCTTCTTCCAATGAGTCTAGAAGGTGAGGCTTGTTGAAGTCCATTGTACTTATCTTTTACCAAAATATAAAATTATCAACAAAGGGATCATTATGAAAAATTTCTTTCAGGTCACATTCCAGATCCAGAAGTAGAAGTAGATCGCATTCCTTTTCCCCTCCACCTCTTGGTGAAAATGGTAAAACTACTGAGGAAGAGAAACCTAAAGAAGATGACGAAAAAGCCAGACAAAGGGAGGAGGCTATCAATGCCCTCCCACCATATTTTCCAGCACTACAGGTAAGTTTTACATGTTTGAAGTTAAGTTTCAATATTTATCACTTAAAGAGCTTCACATTTTCTTTTTATATACAATATTAGAAATAATTTGCATATGTATTTTTTTAATAAATTGTCTTGATATGTGATATTTATCACTCAATGAAATGTTCAAATGTACAAATGTAAACCCAGAAAATCTCTTGTGTATATCACACTGTGAAGAAATTATTTTATGGAATCATTTCATTTGAATAAATGTGTTAACAAGTTAAGGTAAAAAAAATAAAACTCAGGTAAATAAGAAGAGCACAATGGCACATTGGCTCATTGTTTAAAAGCGTGATTCTGTATCAAATTTCTAAATGTGTTACTTTTATAGGGCTGTCGGTCAGTTGAGGAGTTTCAATGTCTCAATAGAATTGAGGAGGGCACCTACGGAGTTGTTTACAGAGCTCGCGACAAGACCACTGAAGAGATTGTCGCTCTGAAACGTCTCAAAATGGAGAAGGAAAAAGAAGGATTCCCTATCACATCACTAAGAGAGATCAATACATTGCTCAAGGTAGGATCACTATCTCATTTTATTTTAGATATTAAGCTCACTTGAGCCATCACAATGCATCACTGCTCTCTGTTAAAAGGTATACAAATATTTTCAATTGTAAATTATGCACAGCTTGTTTGAGCCGCGAGTTGTGAAGCACTCGATGGCTCATGTGTTGATTCCATTTAATTAATGCCATGTATTTTATTCCTACAGGCCCGGCACCTCTTACCTGCAAGAGGGTTGTGCTAGAGGTGTGACCCAATTGCAAGGGTTAACAACTTCGATACACGGGCGGGCCTAAGTATCTTATAAGGAATTTATTCCAGGGGACACACCCTCCAATGCTAACTCCTTCTTGCATATTTCATCCAACTCAGCATTTAGCAAAAAGTAATTTTCAAAGATGACCTTTCTATGAATACGAACTTTGAAGAATATTTGAGATCGAGATACAACATTATTATACTACATATAACCAACCTACCTACTGTAAGTCAAGAACACCATTAATGCTAAAGGTAAATTTATTAATGATGTACCAACTATGAGTGAGAGAGTTGGTACATTTTGAGATAATTTTTACTTACAAGTGAGGAACAACTACTTAATCATCTTTATTTGTCTTCCTATGTAGATGAAATTTTCCATAAACTGGTGGATGTTGTGAAGAATAAGTCTTTGAAGTTTTTGTATGAAGAGGTGCATTGAATACAATAAATAGTAGTTGTTCTTCTTGAATGGTGGTTTTAATATTGCAATCAGTATTTGAGATGGGCATTGCAGACAGAGGAAACTCATCAAAACTGATTTTTTTTAGCACCTCATTCCAGGGTACTGACCAAAGGCAAGCCATATGATCAAGGGGAGCAAACAAAAGGTAGAAGCTGCCATTCACTTAAATCTACTGACTCCAAGTGAGGAGAGTAAAATGAACACCTACCATAAATTGAGCATGTTCTATGTAAGTTACAGATAAGTGGGATACACCAGAATTCATATAATTACCAAGTTCCTATTCATTTGGAGAATCAAGTCAAGAAAAGGGAGTCAAGAAAATATTGCATGACGCGTTATCGAATAATTTCTTTTCAAACATTGATAACTCGCTGCGACTAAGCATATTGTAAATAGAGGCAAAACTTGAAAGGAAAACAATATTTTACGATGCAGAATTAGAATCTAAACTCAGTTCTTATTTGTCGTCAATATGGCGTATTCGTCGCATTGTGACCCAATCACATATACTAGTTTAATGTACCTTTAAACATATGGAAATCTAACATAGATATAAATATAAAGATGATACTCTTTATACTTACGTAACAAAAATGACTAATATTGCATTTTTAGTGTTTACCTTAATAGGTTTCCTTCCTTGTTCTGCATTGAGGACATCGTTGATGTTCTCTCATCAGCGTATGATGTGTGAAATGTTGTCCCGTTATTCATGGTTGGCTCGTCCAATGATATGGTACCAATTAACTTGCGGACATCGATCCTCTATCGTAAGACCTTCTGTCTGTCTGGACACTTATCATTGAGATGATGTCTCTACCCCACCCAATAACAAAAAGAAATCAAAGGTTACAAGTCTGGAAATGACGATTAGTTTTGCGTCATATTTATCGTCTAACAGATTTATTGCGCAAGATGCGTAACTACTTTCGCTCTTCTTTGAGTGTAACTCCTATGAGTATAACGCTTCAGCCCATTGTGCTGCTATGCAAAACCGTAGACTACTGTGTTCTGTTTTTAAAACATGTTATTAGGTTTTATTAGCAAAATTCCAAACGTTAACATCATTTAGTCAATCACGACGTCGTCGTGTGTACGTTGATTTCAACCGAGCTATCATCTAAAATGCTTGATATCAAATTTGAAAGGTTTTACTCTTACTAGAAGGGAAGGATATCTCATTATATCGTTTATACGATATTGTTTTTGAAAAAAGTTTGACTAACAATGTTTGGTGCTATGTTCTCCAGGTCTCCGTCACCTCGAGAGACGAGTCTAATTTAATTACTCTCAATTTTTTTATACCAACTGTTTAAGGAGATAACCGCGCGTTAAAATTCGCATTTTTTCGTTTCTATTACCAATATACACCTTTGTAAAATGACAAATGTGTTGATACATGTAATGTCTCTTTCTGACATATATAAAAATAATAATAACGAAATTTATTCTATGCATCGTTATTTTACTTTATAAAACATATTTATTGAACGGACAAACATATTCATTGAATTGAACATTATATTTTAACAACAAAGACGCCTCCATTTACATGTCTACCTTTAAACTATGCCAACGACAAAGACGGTTGACAGTGTAAACTGGAGCATACTATTGACTGTACATATGTTGATTATATATTGATTACCGTGACTGTTAACAGTCATCATGATAAAAATCAAGTTGGGCTTGATCAGGCCACCAATCATTTCAGTCACAGTTTGAAATTGATATGAACTTGTTTGTTGTTTTTAACAGATTTACTGGTGTATCCCAAAGTATCCTCAAGTAGATTGTCTACCTTGGTCATGCCCTGAA
>NW_020654810.1:14935794-14936362 GCF_003589595.1 Hyposmocoma kahamanoa
GTTAAAAATTTAAAAAATAAACAATTTAGATTTTCAGTACAAATCGGAAATTTCATACTTTAACCCCTATTATTACAATATTTCAGTATTTTTTCATCCTGGTTCAGCCATTCACCATCAGGTGGCGTTTTAGTAAAAATGCTACTAGTATATAATAGCTAACTATTACACGTTAGATGGAGCTGAAAATAATTTTTCGTTACACTAAGACCCGCGTCTGCTGTGATATCGCGGCATGTGAAGAGTGTAGTAGTTAGTATGTAAAATTAGTTGCACATTTCACGGCGCGTTTTACGCTTGTAGTGGTGACGGTTGCTCGCGGTTGTCGCGGCGGGGTACTAGTAGAACCGCGCAGGACGCGATCACCTGCGCACTTGGCGGCCGTAGTCGCCCGCGCACTTTGGCGGTCGGTTCAGGCGCAATGTGGTGTAGGCGCACGCGGGGTTGAGTTCTCTATTAACCGCGCGACTTACGATTAACTCCCACTAACTTCGCGGTCCGTTCCGAAATCGCAACGATTTCGTGCCCGCAACCGCGGCGGCTACGTGCCCGCAACCGCGGCGGCTAC
>NW_020654810.1:14936372-15035380 GCF_003589595.1 Hyposmocoma kahamanoa
CGTGCCCGCAACCGCGGCGGCTACGTGCCCGCAACCGCGGCGGCTACGTGCCCGCACAAATTAGCAGGGATGTGGTCCTACCTAATCGATAGTTAGAAACCATGTGGCTGTTTTTAATATTAAAAAAATATTCCATTGTTCATACTTTGCCTACACTGGTACTGGTGTATTATTAAATTAATATAAATTATTATTATTTTCTCAATGGCGGCCACTAGGTTTGGGCCAGTGTCAGTTTTATAAGAATAATATAAAAAATTTGGCGATCGTCGCCAGTGTCAGTTTTCCATTATACGTTACCACGGGTTGGTGAAGCTGTCACTGTCAAGAGTAAACCCGAACCATCAACGAATTTAATAAATTAAATTGTTGTTTTTTTTTATGAAGAATTTGTAATTTTCTGTAATTGTTTCAGATTTATTTTGCATGCTCATGTAAAATAAAGCCGATTTTGTTTAATTTATTTTTTAAATGCATTTGTTGTCGAAATTGAAATAAAGTCAAAAATAGTAATAAGAAAACCAATCTTTCGATTTTCCTGCAGCTTCCATCCAACCTTCTTTTAATTTGGAATCCCTGAAAAAACTTAAAAATTAAAAATACTCAACGTTTAATTTACAAGTGTAAAGGAATTTAAGTATCTAAATTATCTAAAACAATAATACACATACATTTTTCTTCAAGCAACAGCAACATACAATTTGGCATGAAATTGAAACGGTTGTCCGAAATATGAATTGTGTTAAAGTTACTCAAAATAAAATGTTTAGTAATTATAATAATAATAAAATAAAACAAATTAATTTATCGTGAATGCTTTTCGCTTCGATATTTTAGGGACTTTCATTACAAAAGTAAGAAATCATAGTAAGAAATTCAAACATTTCAGTAAAAATTTATTGTCGATAAATCTCAGTCATCGTAAATGAACATCGCTTATATTTGATATTCGAGTTTAGAATTTGGAGACAAAAAGAAAACATTGAATAAATAAATAAATAACGCACACACTCAACATAGCCCCGCACTAGGGAAACCCTGTGTCGCGGGTCCATGGACACACACATAGACAACCACAAATTACACCCAAACTCACGAGAGAAATAATTGTAGGCCATAGAACTATTTCTCCCGGCCCGGGAATCGAACCTGGGACCTCTGCTTGGTAGTCCGGCATGGTAACCGTTCGGCCACGGAGGCAGTTCAATATGTATATAAATGAATAATAATAGAAATAGTAATTAAAAATGCAAATAGCCGGTGGAATGTTGTCTCACTGGTTTTAAAATTTTTGTTTTCACTCCAATTTTTACAATGTGTATCGCTACAATTTGGCATTTTCACGTTTTACGGGAGATCTTGTATGTACAACGATCGCCATATCACTGTGGCGATGTTTGTAGGCGTGTCACCTCGATATGATCATTTTGATCATATCGAGGCGACACGAACCACACCCCCATACCAAATCTCCCCTTTTTTTCTATATCTATGGGCAGTAGTATAATAAGCAAGATTATTGTAGTAACTATTTGTATAAAAATAATTCATGTATTTTTGTGTTGTATCAGGTTGGAGACTTCGGTTTAGCCCGTGAGTATGGATCTCCTCTGCGCCAGTACACTCCAATCGTAGTGACGCTATGGTATCGTGCACCAGAGCTGCTACTGTGTGGCAAGGAATACTCAACACCCATTGACATATGGAGCGTTGGTTGTATTTTTGCGGAGCTCATTACTATGAACCCCCTGTTCCCGGGCAAGAATGAAATGGATCAATTAAATCGGATATTTAAGGTTAGTTTTATTGTCCGATGGTCACTGTAACATTGATGTGATGTACTATAATATCATGCTTCATTAACAAATATTATTACACTTTGACAGGACTTGGGTACACCCTCAGAAGCAGTTTGGCCTGGCTACAGTGAACTGCCGGCAGTTCAGAAAATGACATTTGCTGAACATCCTTCGGGCGGGCTACGTCAACGAATTGGCAAAGACCTACTGTCTGAGCTTGGCCTGGATTTGTTAAACGCATTTCTCACCTACAACCCTGTTAAAAGGATAACGGCGGAGAGTGCTCTCGAGCATGCCTATTTCAAGGTGAGCTCCGTTATACCTGCAATAGCGTACCTGTATTATTACTGCTCTGACACCACACTCTAGTGTTAAAATAGGACGTTTGAATATATTACTCAATAATGAAACTCATTTATGAAAATATGTTCTTGATGTAGGAACAACCAGTGGCGATCGACCCTGCAATGTTTCCAACTTGGCCTGCAAAGTCGGAAGGCAACCGCCGCACGACGCACAGCCCGCGTCCACCGGCGGGAGGTGCTGCCTATGCGCAGTTCTCCCGTAGCGATTCCGACGAAGCCCTGGGTTTTCAACTTCATCGTTCAGTTAACGTGGCACCGGGCTTCTCTCTCAAATTCTAGCGGTAACGCAACCTTCGCAACCGGAGATCGAGGATAAACTCACCATAACGCCTACCTTTTAAATATGACCCATATCATTAACATTGTATGAAAGGTAATTAGAAAAGTTTATTCTTTATATCTGGTTGACGAGATTTAGAAACGATTTAACATTTTTGTTTTGTAATATCTCGGATATCCGAAACACAAATATATTCACTTCTGAAACACAAAATGTTTATAACGCAAAGTTGAATCGTTTCTAATTTTTAGATTATAGGTATATTTAAATAATCTTATCAAATCTGTTGTCATCATTATAATATTGGACTGCCCACTTTACTCCCACGTATGATTATATTGTTACTGAAATATATTGGATACAAATTTGTGATACAAAGTTATAAACGCATAACACATTAAACTTGACTTATAGTATAAGTGCTTTTAAATTCAAATATATTGTACTTATGAAATTAAGTAGATTTTGAAACTCTTGGATGTCGTGATCGAATTTAGATGTAGTGTATATATAAATATTGTAACAGAGTATTTTTTCACATATACGTAACTATCCATGCTGTTTCTTGTAAACAAGAATAATAATCAACCTTTTACTGATAACGACAAGTTAAGCATTCGTCGTTACATAATTTAAAACAGTACAAAACCTGTAAGATTTTGTTACGATTTATCCGTTCTTCGATTTATTTTTTAATTGTGTTTGCATGTAGGGTCTTCTGGTCAGTTCAGTTTACTACGTGTGTCACGTAATCATGCGTATTTGTGTTAAAATTATTTCATTTAAATACATCAGTCCAATGAACAATACATTTTCAATAAAAAATGCTGTTCAAGTGAAATCTAATTGTTAATATTATCTGAACATAGGTTGTTAAACCATATTATTGTAAATATGCAGTGTAAACTGTACCTCTTTAAAGGTAATTGTTTTGTAATAAGGTAGGATAGAATAGGGTATGGCTAGATTTAAAATGGTACAATATAGATATGTTTGACAGACTCAAGAATTTTATTTTCTTCACCTAAAGTTTTGTATATTCAGAGTCATGGAAAAGCATTTGGTGCACAATACTTGTAGGCTTAATAAGGTCATTTTATTTTGGTGTAGAGATTTACCGGCCAGCGTTGTTCATTCCCTGTGGTAGCGCCAGGAGAGAGTTAATAATGTCGGCGTTGCGCTTCCACGCTTTGAATTTGGTGTCAAAGAGTGTGTTGGTTTCTATTACCACTCGCGCCCCGTTCACTTCGTTGGTGTTGGCGCCTACTCCTTTTCGGTACACGTCGAACAAGGAGTGGATGTGACGGACGTACTAAAATTAACAACATCGATTGAAGTAATCAATAATAGAGTTGCATACGTACGTTGCCCGATTGAGTTAATTTTTTCCTACCTCTTTGGCCACCGGGCTATTAGCAGCGGGAAAATCTCCTTGCTTGTTGTTGAACTTAGAATACGTATCGTAGTTTCGGACGGAAACTTCCGATATAAGCACGAACGCCATCACGAGGTTTACCCAGAGACGCATTTCTCCTTTCCACATCCTATAATAATTGTTAAATGTACAAAATCACTATTTCATGTAGCACCGTTTGGATAACTAACAATAAATAAAAAGAAAATAACGCATGAAATAAAAGTAATGTAGTTTTTTATATTAAATAAAATTAGTCTTATTTAACACCCGGAAAATGCTGTATCTGTTTTAGGGTCGTATTCCAGAACTCTATTCAATACTCAAGTCAGGACTTGATTGAAGTCAGGACTTGAGTATTGCAGTGAGCACTGAAAATCATAGTCAAGTCCTTGCCATTAGGTTCGTATTTCCAGTGCTTGAAACCATACTCAAGTCTGCTCACATCCTGACTTTAGCATTGAGTAGAGTTCTAGAATACGACTCTTACGGTCGTATTCTAGAACTCTACTCAATGCTCAAGTCAGGATTGCACTGGAAACACAAGCAATGGAAATACGACCCTAATGGCAGGGACTTGCGTATGATTTTGAGTGCTTTAAACCATACTCAAATCCTGACGTGAGGATTGAGTAGAGTTCTAGAATACGACACTTAGTTTCCCATAAATTAGTTTTCGTATTACGACACTGCTATTGGGGGTGCGATAAAAAATGCTTGGTGTTTCAATTACTAAATAATTTTCATTGAAATCCAACCTCTTTTGCATTGTAAAATCTCTGCCGACATAATAAATGTGGCCTTATAATTATAAGTAAGTCATAAAATACTAGGCGTTTAGAAGGCGGTGAGCGAACTTTGTATTTCTGAATACTAAACAAACAATTTGACTAGTAGGCCTTTATTTAATAACTTCTTGATTTAATGACATTTGTAATTTGAAGGCTGGATGCATTTGGATGCCTTTCATAGTAATGATACGTCATTGATACGTATAGCGGCATGATTGTACGAATTTGCATCGTAATGAACAAAATAGAAAAATCCTCTTCATCCTAAACTAAAAATAATTGCACGCGTAAGTATTTCGAAAGATAATCGATATTTAATGACTATTGATGCAATGCTGTACCGAAATTAAAATGTAACACGATAAACTTGGTTTTGTATAACAATTTTGTCTCTGTGTTGAAACGCGTTATCAAAAACTAAATATAAATAAAACAAAATATTTACTTATTACCGTTTTAAAGAATTAATTTTTTTGAATAATTATTGTTATATTGTAACTTTTTTCTATTTTAACTAATAATAATTGCACTTACGTTTAACTTTTATTGATGTTTCAACTATTATCTTTCACTAGACCTAGTCTTTCACTTTATGACAAAAATGCGGCTGCAGTGCGTGCTGCGGTCGCTGTTGCCAATGAAGTAAAGACTGGAGTGACGGTGTACACTGGTTATCTCTAGAAAAAAGTGAGGTGGGCGGCTCATGGGTTAGGGTTGACGCAGGGCGGAGGGGTTACGTAGTGGTGCTGGCAGCCGTTTTCCCTGTGAATGCGATGGGGCGGAAGGCACTCGTGACACGTCTGCTCCAGACACCTTGCAACCCTTCGATACATAACTAGACAATGTGCGTACACTTTGGCGTTATTCTATTTGTAAAATATAAAGTTGTTATTTATAGGTTCTCATAAACAACGCATTTGCATTTTGGTAACTTTCGAGATATTGGCATCTAAAGATTTTTTCTTCGAAATATGTCAATAACGCTGATTTGACTTAACAATGAAACTAAATAGAATAAGATATAAAAAAATCTTTGCTGATTCCACTATGGCTAGCATGAAAGGGGCGACTTGCGCGAGTGCGACATAAAGCGCGAGATACTGCTATTCTCGCGTAGAGACCTCGTGCTTTTGCCCTACTGATAATATATTATCAAATTCAAATTCGCGAAAAATGACGATTACGTTGTTTATAATAAGGACGACAGTGTTATTCAACAAGGAAATCATTGTATAATATAATATAATTATATTATGTAATATAATTATTCAAGAAAGAAGGGGACGTTCTGTATTAACTGCAAATGTGACTATCCGTGACGTGTTTTGTATACCTACTATTGGTATTAACATTTTTGTACGTACGTAGAGAGAGAAAACGAAACTAACATGTTATATAATTATGTTCGTGTAATAATTAACATTTTTTTATTGGTACAGTACTTATGCAATTTAGGTACGTAAGTAATTTATCTGGTGATTCTATTTGCCAAGCTTTAAGCAGTACGATTTATTGAAATTTTAATTGTTTGCTGCAAGATCGAAACCATGTACGCAGTTCGTTCAGCTGTTGCTCCACTGCAGCTCGCGATGTTCCACCGGCACTAGTGTACTGTTCCACGCTTGCTTTCCATGAGAATACATTTTTGAGTTCTTCGTCATTACCAAATTCAGGACTGTAAAATGTGCGTCATTTCATTTAATTGCTGTAGTAAATATTAATCATAAATATATCATATCAAAACAAGAATTTACATAGTGACTTTTAGAAATAGTACAGATGGATGGAAAAGTTTAACACACTTTTTCGAGATATACGTACCAGATGGCTGTATATTCTTTATGTGGCAAAGTTTGCAAATCTACGCCTAAAACCTCTGCTCTCTTTAGTGCGGTTCCCACTAAATGGTGTGCTCGTCGAAAAGGCACCCCACGTCGAACTAACGCGAGCGCCAAGTCAGTTGCTAGCATGCCTGGGTCCAAGGAATTTAGCGCTCTTTTGGCATTTACCTAAAATTTCAATATAAGACTACTTAGGAATCTAATGTATTGCGACAAAAATCTTTACAAAATAATTGGTTTAAATTGACTCATTGCACGTGTACTGACCTCCATAGTACTAACACTTCCACCTATTATTTTAAGGCAATCCAACAACCTGTCGTATGATCTAAACAACAGCTCTTTGTCCGATTGCAGATCTTTGTTATATGTACTTGGCAACCCCTTCAACGTACAGCTAAATGAAAAACTGTCCCCAAGAAAAAGTCCAGCTGCGCCACGAACTAATTCCAAACCATCAGGGTTTCGTTTTTGTGGCATTAAACTAGAGCCAGTAGAAAATTGGTCCGAAAATTTTACAATACCAAATTCCTGTGAGCTGTAAATGATAAGGTCTTCTGCCAGACGGCTGAGGTGTATGCCACATAAAGATGCCCAATTTAGAAATTCCACTAATAAAGTAAATTAAATTTAATTAGTAAATTAAAGTAAATTGTTACTCGTCTTCTTGCTTAAGATTTCACGTAGATGTATTATATCGTCGGTGTTTTGTAGAAAAGGGCGAAAGCGTCATTTCGAAAAATTTGTCAGGCGGTATGTTTTAGGTTTTAACGACTATTTTTGAATATTTACGATCTGTTTCAATATACATATATATTTAATGAATATATTGTATATTAAATATATTTGCATGTATTTAATATACAATAAACAGGATGTAAATATTTTAAAACAGTCGTGAAACTCTGAAACATGCATTTAGTAGCAGTAGAGCTCCTGTGAAAGAGTTCGTCCAGCGTAGTACTGCCACTTTACCTTCTGTGCCGCCAAGCTGTAATGTCAGCATTACTGTGTTCCGGTTTTGAAGGGTAAAGGTGCTGGTGAAACTACAGGCACATGGGACTTGTCAACTTATCTCTCAGGGTGACAGGCGCAGAGGCTGTGCCCCTCAGATCTTTGTGCTCTGAGTGGCACTGCAACTACTGTTATGGAAAGGTGTGTAGCTTATCATCAAGCGCACGCGCGCACGATTTGTTCGTGCCGTCACTAGATATTATAAAAAAATGATCCCGTAAAAAATTTTTCGAAATGGCGCTTTCGCCCTTTCTACAAACCACTGACGATATAATAATTAGCGTAAGGCAAAAATATACCAATATGGTCCCTGCAACCAACACCAAACATAGAGTTAGGTGTAATGTCAGCGAAGTCAAGACTCTTGCCTAGTCTGCTTCGGTCTATAGCCAAAGCACAGCCAGCTAAGGCCCCGCTCCCCAGCGGACTTCTTGACAAGCGACTAGTCTGCTCGTCCAGTCTCAACACGTCATCACGAAGAAACCAGGCGTGACTGGTGAGAATAAAAATTCATTTCACAGTTGCTTCTGTTAGCAACTGTAAAATACCGGTAGGTATTAATACCTACCGGTATTTTACAGATTTGGTAATCTTTAAATTGCCAGTAGGTTGCTATAAATCAACCATTTTTTTCCACTTCTGATTAGGGTAGAAAAAAAGGACAATTGGCGAAGATTTCATTTAGTGACACTCGTCCATGGAAAGGTCTTACTGATTTTACTTAGGTAAGTAGGTATATGAATGATATTATTCGAAATCGAATTGATTCTCCGGGACATGTCGCTAGGGTTAGATTCGGTCCCACGATATCGCACAAGCGTACGCGTTTATTTAGTCCTACCATTCAATTAATTAAGGACAAAACGAGGTGCTTACGAACGAAGGTAGGTATGTGGTACATACACCATTATTAATAAATATTTGTTCGTTAACTTTAGATGTATATATAATGATTTGGACTTAAATAGCACTATAGAATGAATCGCAACGTAAGTTATGAAGTATTTAATCCACTCTTTGTTATTTATTTGCCTATAGTTACATCTTTGTATTTTAGGAGGACGAGTGTGATTTTTTGAAGCCGTGGTAGCCTAATTGGTTTTTACCTACCGCCTCTCAAGCAGAGGCTGAGGGTGCGAGTCCGGGCTCGTACCTCTGAGTTTCTTGGAATATGACATGTGCGATATTTAAATTCAAATTTAGCATGTGCTTTATGGCGAAGGAAAACATCGTCGAAGAAAGTTCCCAACCATCGGAAAACGTGTGAAGCGCCCAACCCGCATAGAGGACTATGGCCTAAACCCTACTTTTTTATATGTGCCGGAAACGTGAGCACGGACGAAAAACTGCGAGACAGAGGTGCCACCTGTAGGTTACGGAGTGGATCGCGCGCTTCCTCAGCTGGTGGACCTCGAAGTAGTCACGGGTGGGGAATAGAGGTGGGCGTTTAAACAACTTTTTAAGCGTTAAACTAAAAAGCGTATAAGTGAAAAGTGAAAAACGCTTTTACAAGCACGTTTTTTAAACGTACGTTTTAACGTTAAAAAAATAAGCAGTTTTTTTCCATTTCAACGGTTAACAACTACGAAAATTAAACAACTTATGTTTTTGAACGCTTTTAAACGCCAATGAACAAAATGTTAATATAATAATGTTATGTCCTAAATAAAAATATAACTCGTTTTTTTATAAAAAACTTATCCTAAAACCTTTAGTGGTATACTCTTGCGATTCGCTATCAAGACAACGTTGCAAGCTTTTTTAACATAAAAGGCTATGCGCTTAAACGTTTTGTAAACGATTTTGTTAGCTTCAGACTAAAAAGTGTTTAAAAAGCATTTTTTAAACATTTAAAAAAATAAGCAGTTTTTCGCATCTCTAGTGTGGAACAGTGGTGGTAGACGAGAGGGGAGACAGTGGTGGTGGTCGGACTCTCGGACTGCACGCACGCTATCTGGACTGTCCAGCGTTTCGCCTAGTGCCTAATATCGTCGTTAAAATTAAGTAGTTAAAATTAACGTTCAAGTTGTTATTCGATTTTAAAGGGATAAAAAAAACGATATGTGAAGATTCAGTTCTAAACTATGACGGATCCGACATAATGCATATAATTTTTTTTGTATTAGGCATTGACTTACAATTATAGTATTAGGTGTTCCTTTTCTTTAAGAAATAAGTAAATAAATCTTGCCTCAAGAGGAAATGGCTCCACAGAATAGGTTGAGCTCTTTGGAGATGCGTGTACCCCGGAGCAATGATGTCTATTTCAGATTCTGCTCGATTCAGCAACACCTAGGCATATTAAAACTTTAGTTATGACATTCGTCAATGGAGTAGGCTTTTGTTTAGTCTCATGGGTTGATACCTTGATACTAAATATGAGCAAGGTTGAATATGAACAAAATGATTTTCGACTTTCCATACAAATAGTCGTCTTTTGTGTGTCTCTGTATTGTATCCGATTAGCTGTATCAAATTCTTTTTGTAAATGGGAAATGATTTCTGTTGGGAAAGTTGTTTAGAAAATAACACTTCCTTTTCTATCGCCTATGAGAGTATCTATGGTATAGGTATAAGGTGTTTACCAGTATATCTTCCAGAAGTATATCCTTCAGTCTTGGGAGCCCCTGCAGCATCCACAACCTGGTATCGGTTGCGGATTGGTCGTTTCGGCTGCGACCCGTGTGTAGGCGTAGAGCCGCGTCGCCGATATGGTCATGTAACCGACGCTCTACTACGGAGTGGATGTCTTCTTCGGGATCGGATAATTTTCCTTTCGCTGATAACTCTACTTCTATATCTTTTTCTACCTAGGATTTTTATTGTAAAATTTAGTGTAATATGTTATTTCTAATAATGAAGAATAATAGAATGTAAATAGGATAAAGTAAAAAATATGCTTGCCTAGTTAATTCGTTTTTATAGCACGTATTTAATTTAAAAGTTTCATACTTTATTAAGTCCCTGTTGTATTTCTTCATTATCCTTCATTGCAAGGTAACCACTGCGGTGAAGCTCTTGAGCCCAGCAGCGGCTGCCCTGGATGTCTTCGCGATAGAGTCGCGAGTCGATTGGAAGCGAGTCGTTAAGGCGTCGTAAAACAGCGGAGGGCCCTTCCTCGAAACATCCTCCCCAGAGTTGGTAGCGGATTGCAGGTTCGTTCTTCCGTAAACAATAAGATCGAGGTAAAAGAAAATGTAATTGATTAATTGACTAAATTCATCCTAATAAAATCTTTGTGCGACGATTTAATTTTAAATATTTACTTACGTCTGATGAGAACATTATCTTTGTTCTAACAAAGCGAACTCGAGGAGTTTCGTGATAAATTGAGATTTTGGTAACAACTGCGTTATCTCGTTAGAGGCATATTATGTGAAAGGGTAGATGGGTCAGAAGAGATAATTAAGCATGTAGACATTTACTTTAGTTACCTATATACATATGCATTGTTAGGCAAAGAAAATAGTAATTTTATTATGATAAATATATTACGTGCTTTCCATTACAATTCCAATTAATAATGTAAAATTTTAAGAATATTATAAAACTATTAAATACAAAAGATACTCAGCGTTAGAGTCTGTCTAACGAAAGATGAGACCGGCTTTTTATTTCGAAAATGTATATGGCAACACTAATAATAATGTCAATGTCACTAGAACCTGAGTTGTTGATGTGTCAAAGTGAAAATTATTTCTGCGATTTTAGTGATTTCTAATTGAAAACATGACGAAAACATTGAAAAGCGACTTACGAAAGGTTCTTTTTACTATGATTAGTAAATTTGAAAAGAAACAAGTTGAAAGAGATGTAGTTTTCAAGGAAAAACAAGAGTGTTTACGTGCAATGTCTCAATGCATTGGTAAGTGTGACTTCGATATTTTGATACCTTTCATCTTGATTGCATTGCGCGTTATATAAGTACGATTTGTTTAATATTTATTATTTTGCAGGTAACATGGATGATACCAGTAATCCAGTTATAGAAACCATTCGAGCAACAATAAAAAAATTGAATGATCTGTTCCTTAAAGAATGTTTAAAGACACAAAATCAGTATCTTGACGAGATTTCTTCTATGACCGGTAAGTACCTATTTGAGTACCGTCGTTATTTATCAAAACACCTGTACCTAACCGACAAAATACAATGCAATATGCAGTGTTAATAGGGTTGGCAACGCAAAGCTAATTGTAGATGTCGTTGCGTACGGTTATTCTTAACAAAAACTCAAATATCTTTATTTTTTGTCATTATCATGACTAATTAATGGGTTAGAATCTTAGTAAATCATAAAAATGTTCACCTCAAATCGTTTAAATATCGTGTATCTTGTTTATCAAATAGATTTTTAAGGTTTTCACAAACATAACCTATAAAAATATGGCTTGATTGAATTTTCTATTAAAAAATATGCTAACACGTCCGTAATTAACTAACATAACCGTTTTATAAAGATTTTCACTTAATTTTATAAATTCACGGAGAAAAATATTTTTGAAGTGAATTTTCCATACATTTGACAAGTTATTTTGGAACAACCGTAAACAGCGACATTTTGACAGTTGCCAACCCCATTGTTTTACATTTTATTTCCAGACTGTCTCTTAAATATCCCTTTGTTTATTGTGAGGTCCTTTTAGGCGGCTCTTTTGCTGCTGAATATTGCAATACAAAGACATCCTTAGTAGTTGTTGTTTTCATAATAAAATTAAGATTATTTTGTTTATACATTATTTTTTACTTCATACCAGCGGAAACCTGATAATATCTTCTTGATTTGGTCTCTTTTTGTAACCCATTCTTTTATCTGTCATTGGTTTGTTCTTCTCGTCTCAAGAATTTTGAGTAATAAAAAAAATTACTCTTGTCAATGAATGTGTTATTTATAAACCCTACATTTTTACCTTACTAAAATTAATTGTATTTAAATATTTGTTTCAGATATCAGTGTTGGTACCCTTAAAAGAATTAAAACAGAGGGTCAAACAAATGAAGGCACGTGGAACACACCAGGCAAAAAGAGGCCACATAAGCCAACAGTGTCAGCTTTAGATTCTTTTGATATTGATACGATTAAAAACAAAATAAATGAGTTTTATATCGTAAAAAAACAAATTCCAACATTAAGGTCCCTTTTACGTGAATTAAGGGATAGTATTAATATTACTGGCTGTCATGAAACATTGCGTCGCATCCTAATATCAAATGGATTTGAATTTAAGAAAAACAAAGATGAACGTTCTATTCTTATTGAAAGATATGACATAGCAGCATGGAGACACCGGTTCTTGCGGACAATCACTACTAAACGTAGAGAAGGCAAAGAAATTGTATATATCTTGACGAAACTTATGTTCATCAAAACTATAAACCTAAAAAATCATGGCAGGGTCCATCCACAAGTGGTGCTGTCACTAATATCTCTTCGGGTAAGAGATATATTATTGTTCATGCTGGCTCAGAAAAAGGTTTCGTGCCAAATGCTCTTTTGGTGTTCAGCACAAAATCTAAAAATGCAGATTATCATCACGATATGAACTCTCAAAATTTTAATAAATGGATATCTGAGAAACTAATCCCTAATTTAAGTGAGCCCAGTGTTATTGTTATGGATAATGCTAGTTATCACTGTGTCCAAATCAATAAGGGCCCAACAACAAATACTAGAAAATTTGAAATCCAAGCATGGCTCTCTTCAAATGGTATTTCATATGAAGATTATCTATCAAGAGAAGAACTATTAGTTTTAGCAAAAGAGAATAAACAAGCACCGGTCTACCAAGTTGATGAACTTTTGAAGCAGCATGGGCATGAAGTGCTAAGACTACCGCTCTACCATTGCGATCTAAACGCTATAGAATTAGTATGGAGTTTGGCGAAACGCAAAGTTGCCAGTAAAAACATTGGTTTGTCTGCGGAGGATATGGCAAAATTAATAGAAGAATCTTTTAATAGTATAACACCAGAGGACTGGAAAAAAAATACAGACCATGTTATTCATGTTGAAGAGCAGTACAAAAAACGAGATGGAATAACTGCAGAAATGGAAGAGTTCATAATAAGAGTCAGAGATAATGATAGTGATAGTAATTCTGACTCTTCATTCGCAGTTGAATTTTTAGATTCAGATTTTGATTACAGTGATTAAACAAAATTAAATTGTATTTTTATTATCATGTTTTTTCTTGCTTTCACTCGGTGTTCTTTTTTCTCCATATGAGAAGCTACCATAAGTTAGCACTCTCAGGCGTGCTCTAAACTTGGATTGTTGACCATAAATAATATCTTGAACTGTTTCGTGCTTTAGAAGGTACCTTATGGTTCCATTACTATGTGGCAGTCGTGAGGTAAGTCAGATGCCTTTACACTGTTTGAAAAATCTGACGTAGGCACGACAAGTAACAAATATTATTATAATAAATAAAAGTATCAAAACTATATTTCCAACTATAACCTGAGTTGCCATATGATGATTTTTTGAATTTGCCGCCTTTTTCCAGTCTCATCTTTCGTTAGACCGACTCTAGCAGCAGTGTGGCTAACAGCATATAGGTACTTACTTCATATTATTATACTTAATGTATTATATTGCATTATAGTATTCATTTCATTATATTATTTGAGACACTGATTCAGGAATTCAGGTTCACAGTGGAGCAATATACATTTATTATTGTGTCTACTAGCTGGTTCTGTACCAATGATTTTTGTACCCATCAACAACTGGCAAATGCACAATCGAAACGCAGTAACCTCAACGTTTTGACAATGAATGTGTTGACAATTTGACATAGACAACTTGCTTGAAATCCAATACAGGTACAGGGCGATTCTGGTTGGTTTTCCATTTTTGAAAATTACTGATTGGGTAAGATAATTATAGGTGGTAGAAGAAAGTTTTATTTTGGTGTTTGTTTTTATAACAGGATTTAAAAATAAAAGCTAGTAACTCTTTAGTGTTTTAATATTTATTGTTGTCAACCATGCCGCCAGTTGTTGTGATGCATTATTAATGTTAATTCGTTTAACAGATAGTCCAGAATCATGATTGAGAGTGAAGATAATTCAACAAATGATAGAGAGTCGGCAGAAGGTAATTTTCCTCAGTATACTTTATTCGATATTACAATAGATCCCGGCTTAAAAGACAACGAAGGTAACGAATTTCCTAGGCCGTACACCAAAAATCAGATGCGTAAATGGCTGAAGAAAGTGAAGTGGGCAAATCGTAAAGCAGAAAAACGGGCACACGAGAAAGCGAGAGCTAAAGAGCGTAGGAGAGAAGCCCGCGAAGCTAACATAGATTTAGGACCCAACAGAAAAGCTCTAAAGAAAATGAAACTAGAAAAACCTAAGAGCACCACAGGTATAATCATAGATCTAAGTTTTGATAACCTAATGATAGAAAAGGACAGGTTCAAAGTAATAAAGCAGATCTTGAGATGTTACTCTATAAATAGAAGATCTGACAAACCTTTGAAGTTTCATATTACTAGTTTTGGAGAAAAGTCAAAAACTGATATATCTCGACATAATGGTTATGAACATTGGGATGTGAGTATACTTACAGTATATGTCATCAGTGTTAAAAAACATATTTATGTTCATTATGCTGGACAGTTCTTTTTATGTGTCTGCAAGCCATCAAAAATATTCAATTTTGTTTTCATGGTTATTGATAAATCCAAATTTGGGTATAAGAGTATCCATAGAATTAACAGAGTATGCATTGGTGTGCATGTATAATATAAATCCAAATCTTTTCACATATTTTGCTTTCATAATTTGGTTTGTGGGTTCCCTATTAGTATTTTCAAAAACTATAAATATATGAAAAAATGCATATATAAAGAAATCTAGGTTTGCTAAAGTTTTCTTAAAAGAACATTATCAATTTCAAAGTTGCTTAATGCAAATACACCAGTATTGTGAACTTTACCTTAAAGTAGAGGTGAGAAGGTATATGGGTTATGCAATTCAGTACTCTAATGTGTCTCTTATACAGTTGTTTATAATTAATAATGGTTTTTATATTTATTACATCATTGTACTGTTTTAGATAGAATACCATGATGCGGGGTATCTTGACATATTTCCCAAGGAAAAAATTGTGTATCTCAGTAGTGAGTCAGAAAACATTATTGAAAACTTTGATGAGGACACTTATTATGTCATTGGGGGATTAGTAGACCACAATAAACATAAGGTACGATATTTCTACTGCCTTTGTAAATAATGCATATTTTCTTTGTGATACTGTCTTTAAACCTTGTTAATAAATAGTATTATGTATTGAACATATATTTATTTATCTTTCAGGGTCTATGCCATAAAATAGCAGTTGAGCAAGGCATCAGACATGCCCAGTTACCATTACAGAAATATGTGAATATGAAAACTAGGAAAGTTCTAACTATTGACCATGGTTAGTTAAACAGTTCTGTTAAAGAAACAACTTCCAATTTGACATAGCTAAAATAAAAGTAATATAAAATAAATTATGTAATTAATTCTCACAAATAAGAGCAGAGTAGGTTTTCACAAAATTAATTATTGAACAGAATATGGTAGCCCAATGGATATAAACTAACATGTTTTTAAGACTGCACATTTGAACACTATGTGTATGAAGTAAGGTACAATTTTCGACAAAGAAGTTTACCACATTGTATGTATTTCAGGTACGCACTCCCACATTTGTTTCTTGTAACCTTGTTTCTTGTAATTTTGTTTTCCAGTTTTTGAAATAGTCCTGAGGGTGTGTGAAGGGCTGTCTTGGCAAGAGACTTTAATGAAAGTGTTACCAACCAGAAAAGGAGCCCATGTCTGTGATACAGTCAGTACTACAAGTTTGGATGTTTCATGTAACAGTGATGACAATTCTATGTAGACTTAATCAAATGTTACCAGTTTAACTATTATTTGTTGCTCATTTGGTACTAGGTACACAGATTATATATTGAAGAATATTTTGAAAATAAATAGCCAAGTTACAATATTTATTAATAGGCGCCTTGACGTCGAGTTGCGGACACCAGCCCGTTACACCAAGTACCAAGTAGTACAATATTTACATGTAAATAGCTTTTATTCTGCTAGTAACTTTTATTATCACATGAATTATTATTGTCACATCCATAAGAAGGTATTACGAATTTCCAAGAATGCGACCTAAAATATCTAAATATCATTACTGAGGATAGAACAAAATATTCCACTGCCTCGGATATCACACTTACCTTGACTATACTGTACACTATACTATGTATAATAATTTTTAATTATTTATTGACATTTATCACGTCTGTTTGAGTAAAATGATCACTGGTCTTCTTCAAATTTGGTGTGTAATGTAAAGAAAATGTATCATAATTAAAAATAGAGACATTAACTTTTCTTTATCAAATTCATCAAAGGTGTTGACTGTTAGCGAAGCTTCGAATTTTGTATTATTTCATAGCGTAGGTATTCATTATCAAAATTTTATAAAAATCAGGTGCGGTTTTTTGCGGTTTCTAAAGATATGAAAGAAATCGTATCAAATGACCTACCCCAGGAAAATACCCTTCTCAATGCAACGCGATAAGATAATATAGATGCGGTTGCATTTATCATATTTATCAATATTATTCACACTACACCATTACTGTATAATGATCTGACACATTAATTTCATAAATTTGTTAAAACAAACAGTCGTTTGATACTGAATATTCTTTGCCAACTCCTTTGAAAATGAGTACTTTCCAATGTTTGAGACGAGAACTAACACTTTGAAGGTGGAAGAAATGAATCGGCTCTAGAAACATTTTTACGACATTGTTATGAACTCTCGGAGGACAATTTACGTTTGATAATTAGTGATTAAAAAAAATTGCTAACAAAGTTTAACAGTCGATGGAGTCAAGCATCACGAAAGAAAGAAGCCTTTTTGAGTGATTGGTCAGATCAAGAGTTTTCTGTTGTTTCTGTAACTGACCTAAATTTTCCATAGTGCGGCGGCGGCAGTGAGCGCTGTCGCAATCGTCTACTAATGTACGATTTTAGTAGATGACGCTGTATGGGCTGCATTTACATCGCGAGTGCTGCTTTTGCGGCGCCGAGGCATGAAAAAACGCCGCCGCCGCACCGCACAGTGGGCCCAAATTGATAACTCTTGGACATAGGAATAACTTGTGGAGTATCAAGCTAATTTTTTTAATGTCCAAGAATTATCAATTTGGGCCCGTTGTGCGCCGCAGCGCCATGTGTAATCGGACTCATTCTCTCACCACGGTAACGTTGTCGCGGCAGTCGTGTACAGAATGACCTTTACACACTAAAGTACTATTGTAGTATAATTATTTTCACCTATTCGCTATCATCATAAATTACCACAATAATTAGGTACATATTTGTTTTTTTTGCATAATTTCGTTATAATATAAATTTCAAAAAATAATAAATTTATAACATTCCGCCACAAGTTAACTGTACGCACGTCAAGTAAGACGTCTACTACGTGAAGTCAATAATATTCTCGTACGTATATAGTTACCAATGTAAAACTAGTTAATTTGTTAATAAATAATTTATTTTAAAATACGCGGTATGTATCTACACCTAAACATTGCTTCATTAAGTAACGCTTTGAGGTTTGTTGTTTACTAACTTATGTGTCTATCTCAAGAAATTATATTTTCTTAAGAAACTTATGATTGGAGGTAGTATCACATCAGGGTTATTAAGATGTACGTGATGAGTACCAGGTACGAAATGCGCTTCAAATTTAGAATGATTATTCTCAATCAGTTCTCGCATTCCTACAGAGAACGAGTCTGACGCATATGGTGAATCTGTGGCTTTAAGGTATAGCGTCGGGCATTTCAACCTCAGTGCCAGAGCTTCTACGAACTTCTTGTCTTCCGGATTGAACAATACGTACTTCAGTCGGGGGTCCCGCGAGAAATAATACTTCTGCGGGTTCTTCGATGATTCCTTAGCTCCTCTTTGTAGAAGATAAGGGACCGTTTCTAAGTTCACACTTTTCTTCGTACCAAAATGCCATATTTTGATCATTTCGTCCCAGGTGTAAGCTGGTGGTTCCTCATGTAATCGATTCACCGCAATGTAATTTTTCTTGAAATATACTGAGTATTTTCCAACTACAGAGTCTAAATTATAATCGTCGTGTATAAGGTGATCCACCGCGATGTAAAAATCTGTGTCGTCAGGATAAACGCAAGAATAACGGAAGCCTGCAATGGACCCCATGGAGTGAGCCAAAATCGATACTTTGTCCCATTTGAAATATTCTTTCAGGTACAGTATGACTTGGGGATACTCCCAAGGATAGTAGTGTAATCCTGGAAACAGAAATATTAAAAATATTTAGAATTTTGAAATTACAATTACAGGCACAAGGAAAAATTTCTACGATATCTACCAGAGGGAATCCAAGACGATTTGCCGTGGCCGGGGAGATCAATTGCCAAGATGGGTCTGTTGTTGTTCATTTCATTGTAAAGCATCGGAATCAGCGGGTCCCAAGTACCCGCGTTGTCTTGCCATCCATGGAGCGCCAAAATCGGCCTTTCGGATCCAGTGCCCCATAGCTTTGCTGCTATATGGCCATATTCCACCGGTATTTGGATTTCTTTGACAGGGACCTTAAAATGTAGGTAAAATTACAATAAAAGCTCAGTTCAATGCATATTTAAATACAATAATATATCGGCAAATATATTTTAATATATGGAATATTTAACAAAAAATATTGGAATAAATTGCCATATATATATATACGAGTACTCTTTGACCGCCGTGGACGTTTTAAAGCGTCTTACATTAACTTGGCGGATACGTCATTGACTCCATAAAGCATCAATGAAACCCTTTAATTTTCAATTGAAATTAATTAATACATATTAAGATATTCCTTGTGTTATTTGTATGTTCTAGTTAAGTATGGATTCATAGTTGCATTTTATGTTCAGAAATTGAATTAATATAAGGCTTGAAGTATAGGGAACAAAACTAGTTTTTGTCAGTGGCGGTCAAAAGGTTAAATATAATAAAAATTTTGTATCTGAACCATTGACATAATCTGAACGTACTATTTCAATGGTTAGATGGTTTTACCTCGATGATGTCATGTCATAGTAGTCACTGAAACTTACGTCATTTCTGCTGAGGTTTCTTTTATGGTTGATTCCAAAAAGTCTGGGCTTTACTCGTTGGGCAGAGCACAATATTATTCGAGAAAATAAGCGTCTAGCCATCACGGTAATAACCTAGCTACAGTAATTCAAGTTCACATACAGGATTGAATCAAAGTCCAGACACGCCGAGTTCAATAACCAGTGTCATAGAAACGATAAACCTTTTTTTACACATTTATTTTAAAAGACTAAGTATTTTTATTTTTAAATTTATTATTTACTTTGGATTTTGAAACAGACCCTTGCGAATTATTATGCACGTTTCACTTGGAGCTTTAAATACGTAAAATTTGACTAGCATTTATTCGATGTTCCAACAGAAGTCGGTTTTGTTTGCGCGAATACTATATCAATAGCTATATTAAAATAAAGCGTGACGGACACGCATATGTATACCCTTATCCGCTGTACGTGACGTACTGAGCGAAAAGACGAGAATATCGTAGTGAGTCAAGGTTGCTTCGCCACAGAAAACAAATACGTTGTAGAGGCGCTCGTAATCAATGAATAATCATTTGTGAAAACCAAGATAAACTATGTAGATAGGTACTGAATTTCACACCAGAATTAGTAAAATTATTGACAAATTTTATTAAAAAACACCAATCAATTGCCTTTAAAATTGTGTAATCTATAAAACATCGACGTAATCTTGGTGTCGTTGTACCTACTTAATATTGTTATCTTGTCAGAGGTAAATATGATTGACATTTATTGTTACACATATCTATCTATTACGATGTAGAGAACAAAATCCATGTTAGATGTGGACTTTAGACTAGTGTTCTCTTTATGCACTTCGCATATTGATAACACTTCTTTATTCACTAAAACAAGCCTGATTGATTGACTGATTACCTTTTAATAAAAATATAAACACTAGTTAATTGTTCTCCAACATAGCACCTAAAAACTACCAGCATTACCCACTGTCGGTAGGTATAATTAAAAGACATTCACCGCGCTGTCAGAAGTTTGACAGATATAATTAGTACAAAGAGAAGTTTAAGCGGCAACACTGCACAAAAAAGCAGAACGTCAATGCCACCGACCTGACTTTCGCCTTACGCGGTTAGCTTGATGGACTGAATAAACAGGTTTCAAAAAAAGGACTACGTTTTAACTTTTTGAATTGATATATTATTCTCCACAATTTAAAATTCTGCGCTAAAATACACTTGACAATAGAAATAACTGAGTTTGTTCATTTCGTTGATTGCTACTTATATAAAATCTATAAGGTTTAAGAATAACTTTAAACAGCGACGAGCCAGTAAAGTTTTATTAAGTAGCAATCTAGGATTTTTCCAGTTGACAAAAATACTCGTACAATATTTTTTTACAACTATACGTAATCTATATTTTAAGGTAACTAAGTAACTAAACGTTTATGAAAATATCACAATGATGGGGATGTTTCTAAAATTTTTTTGGGCCTACATACAAAGTTAAAACTCAGTTTCAAATAATACCATCTATTGAGTATCATTACTCATTTCTTAATTACTTTAATTTTTTTTACGTGTTTTAAGTAAACAGTCTCAGCTCTCCTTACTGATCTGAGTATTTACATAACTTTTGAAATTGAATCAGTTAAGCTGTTAAAAAACTACGTTAAGTTTATAGTTTCTATGGGACCTTCATTAGGTACTGAAGAGAGATATTCAAAGTTGTCGATTCAATTCAGACATGTTGTGGGAGGTAAATGGGGATCGGAAAGACCTTGTCGCAATGCAGTTAGTAATGGGTAGGATTCACATCCGCAAGTACCGCGCCAATCATCCAAATCCAGGGCCCAGAGAGAAACTCCACGAAGTCCAGCTAAGACTACAGACGATGCCACTCGATGAACCTCTTCAGGCCGAAGGTAAGAAGACCATTGTTTATTATAAACAGCGAATGTGCCATCCAGAGTTTGTGTTTCTAACCATTCTTTGGATCGAAGACCCGTGCAAACCTGAATGCAAACATAATTTTAAATTGTAGGCCGGACGTCCACAGGTACTTTAACACACATGATGTCTATTGTGGATTAAAAATAATATGCACACCTAGAGATTGTAATGTCATCAAACAATATTAAGCTCAAATCTGTAGGTTTAGCAGATTTTTGGGTTTTAAATTGGACAACGGTGATAAATATTAACTGTTTGAGCGCACTCTTCGACCAGGAAATAGCAACATCTATAATTTTAATTTGTAATGAATTAAAAAGGATAAGCATATCTTTCAGTTAGTGCAAGATATATACCTGTACTAAGCGAAAACGTTAATCAGGATTACAAAGCACAATTACGCTGTGAGTGATAATGATAAAGGACTTTAAGAAAGGATATATATGTATTGTTTATCTTGAAAAGATAAGAATTTTATAGTTGATGGAACCGACATAATTAATATCAAAGTCACGCATTAAACAATGCAAAGTTCACATCGTGTAGCCACGAATAATGTCTTTTAATATTTATCATTGTCAACCCATTTATACGTCACACGCTGGCCTAGTACGGGTTGGGAACATCACACGTTTACCGAGGGTAGCGAACCTTCTTCGACGTGTAGGTTTCATCAAGATAAATGTAACGTGGTAAATTTCAAATTAAATTTCGCAAATAAATTCCTAAAAACTCACGAGGTGCGAGCCCGGATTCGAACCCAGCGCCTCCGTTTGAGGCGGTAGGTCAAACCATTAGGCTACCACGGCTTTTTTTAATACTTGATTTTGAAAATATTAGGTTCCTAGACATGAACATAGTGTATGGTAGCCGTCAAGTACCGAGAGAGGAGAGTTACTATATGTTGAAACAAACCTCATTATATGCTAGGAATCCAGGGAAATCAGTATATAAACCAGGTTGACCGGGGCCAGCAACAAGTGCCCCCACTGCTGCGTTTGAGGCACTGCGTAATGTATACGATCGCGCGTAAGCTGGCACGCCCATCACTAATTGCCTGGGAGGCATTACACTTGCCCAATACGTCAGAGTCGAGTTCTGCAAATATATTAATGTATATGTTTTCGGTCATTTACTCTTATGACTGATGATTCTGAAATAATGAAGATCATTGTGAAACTATTATTGCAATTTGTCCTCAATGTACCTATATCTGACATCTTACTTAGATGTCAAATTATGTAAATGCAAGAGACGATTACTTTCCTATTCATAAATGTATACAAAGTCAGTTTGATTACTTACGAAACTATTAATACCAGCTGCCTCAGGGGTTTCCAAAGGCACAAGATACGCCGTCCGTCCAGTTGTAGATGCGTAATAATCATTAGCAGCAATAGCGGTCCAATCTACTGCTGCCGTCAAAACGTTGAAATCGTACGCCACTTGAGCAATTTCAGGGGTCGCCGATACCACAGTAGAAAATTCTAGGTTATGGGCCCGGAGAGCCCCTGACAACTCTAACACCAGGGTACTGAAATTCTCTTTCTCTGATGTTTCGTGTTGTGTACATGAAATCTAGAACATGAAAATTTTAAGCTAGTATATTTTAGCCAGTTAGATTTATTTTAGAATTATTCAGTAAGTATAATAAATTTTACATAGGTTAATAACTTTCAATATTCTATTCATATATTAATTATTTTCTGGTCGACTTCGAATCGATATCTCGAAAGAACACTATGCCAACTTTATTTTTGGTCAGTTTCTGTTATTTTTGTAAACGGCCATATTTATTTACTAATATTATGCTCCCCGAAAAAACAAAATTTGAAGAAAAAAACCAAATTTTGTGAAAAAAAATAAAGAAATAATAAACGAAATAAAAACAGAGCATATCCAAAAATTAAGTTGGCGTAGGTTCATTGAAGGTATTGCTATCAGGTGTATGAGTCTGTTTTATCTGACATTTGAGATAGTCACAGTCACTACCGTTTTACATAAAATTACTATTTATTATTGATTGGTTCTGCCGCAACTTACTTGTTTGCATACTGGGTATTGCCAGCCGAGCTGTAAGCCGTCGAAGTTCCATCTTCTCAATACCTTCAGCGCAGAGTTGATGAACTCTTTTCTGTGCTCTTTATTGACAGCCATTCGATTCCATTTATCGTTTTCAGAGTCTTTCAGACCACCCACGCCAAGAATGACTTTCACACCCTTTACACGAAGTCCCGTTATTTTACCGTAGAAATCTGCCAACAACAATTTAATACATAACGTTATCTGTTATAGAAATAACATACAGTAAAAATAATATCATAATAAGACGCATTCACTCAAAATCCCGCACTAGAGAAAATCTGTGTCGCGGATGCCGTGGTCACACACATAGAACACCACAAATTACACCCAACCTTACGAGAGAAATAAATGTAGGCCATACAAATATTTCCCGGCCCGGGAATCACTCCCGGGACCTTTTTTATTTTTTATATTTATAATATCAAGTAACGGGACGAACAAGTCGTGCGCCTGATGGTAAAGTACACGCCTGTCCGTAACAGTTGTAGTTCCATTCAAGAGCATTAAATCGCAAAGGTCAAAGGCACTGTCACTGCGCCCGTCACCCTGAGATATAAGTTAACAAGTCCCATATGCCTGTAATTTCACCAGCACCCTTACCGTTCAAAACCGGAACACAGTCATGCTGACATTACTGCTTGATGGCAGAAATAGGTAAGGTGGCAGTATTTCCCCGGACGAACTCTTTCACAAGGAACTCTGCTGCTACTAAACCAACTACTGGACCTATGCGTGGCAGATCAGCATGGTAATCGTTCGGCCACGGAGACAGGTAACAGTAACATGTACACAATGAACTCACTGTAGCTGTTAGAATCACGCAAGTCATTACTTTACTCATAAATTAAAAGATGAATGAATTATTTGTTTCAGTCGCGTGGCTATTTACACCAGTTGCAATGATTATAATGAATCTTTAACTTTATATTTTAAAGAGTTACTAACCGTTGTCAACATCTAATTCTAGATTTCCAGGTACCAATTCGTAATTGAGATCATCTAGGTGTGCCCATGTGTATATTATGTGCGTACATAGTGTAGGATCCACTTGTTCTGGACCAAACTTGCCGTCGTCTCGCCTAAAAGGTAGAATAATTTTCATAGTTTTATTTTATCTAGATATTTTCGTGCAAATCCTCTTTCCTGTAGTAAATATTTTGACTTGAAACATTACAATGCATACCTATAATAAGCCCAATTTGTAAAGTAGCAAGCCAGAATTGGTTTGTCGTCCAACACCTCAAGTATTTCGTCACCAGCCGTTAGTCGTAAGTTAGCCTTATGCCTGCAGTGAGATTTTTCTGGCCAATCACAGTGGTTCTGTAATAGCGTAATTTTATTATCATACTTATATGTGGTTATATTTTGTTTTTAAGAAGTCAACATACTTTGTCACTAATTACACGTTTTTTAAGTACGATATGGTTTCTTCTTATTTTCCCGATATTACGCCACAAGTAATCGAGATGAGGGTAGCCGTCGATAGCGAAATAGGGCAGACAGATATGTCTGTTCTTAAAGCTGTCATCTGCCGCTGACTAGTCAACCCGCGACCATGAAGCGAGTAACCGTAATATCGGGAAAATAAAAAGAAACCATCGTGGTAAGAAACCTGTAATTAGTGATAATCGTTTAGTGAATAATTGCGAAAACCTTAAAACTTATAAACATACTTTGTTCCAGTGTAGTTGTTCGGGGCATTTAAGTTGCGTGTATTGCCCGTTGATACACAAATAATATTTTCTGCAGTCGTTATCGTCACCTCGGAAAGTCGCTTCACGGCAGGAAACACCTTCGTAGCTTGGTTTCTATAATATATCACAGAATCAATGAATTCGTCATTCCGTTCTTTTGTTTCATTAATTTGTATCGAATTAATACTAACGTCGCTCTCGCTGTCAGTGTGAGGTTGTATTTCGTGAGGTGTATCTTCCAGTTCCGTCTGTGGCTTTAATGGTAATTGGCCTGCTGATGATACTTCTTCTGTCCCTCCTACTTGGTCCACTGATGATGGTCCTTGAACTGTAAAATCACTTTGTGGATCAAACATACTACTTCTTGGTAAAGAATGTTTAATTATTTTGATACACAGGGTTGACGTTATCGACCCATAGAATTGAAAGGTAAACAATATTATACTTATGTGGGTAACATACTTTCTTCAAGTAGGCAAGCGGAAGGAGCCTCTTGTCCTCTAAGGACAAAGTTGATATTACGCAGCAGCGGTGACTTTCCACATCCACAATACTGTCCAGTGAAATCGTCCAAGTCTAGGGACCAGATCATCCCTCCACCTAAATCTAGCGCGCGAATATATTCAGCTTTGTGTCGAATCATGAAGTCGTCGTCGAATGAGACCCACTGGTCGTGCAAAGTGGCATAAGGACCCATACGGCCACCTGCATCACGTGCTACTTGCCAGCCCTGAGACCGGATGCGCTCGCAGATCTAATTTAGAGAACGCCACTTGTCAATTGAGGGGGAACATAGACAATATTTAAAAAAAATATTTGCAAGGACTGTCTTAATTTTGGTTTCTTACCTCATAGAAGGCCAAGAACCCTCTTGCCCTGGTTTCATCACCTGGCTCACCACCGGCGAATGTTGGCACGCCAAGGCCTGTGCCTGCATTCTCTATCATTGAGAACGACTGCCCGTAGAACGGCAAGCCCATTATCAACTTCTCGCGAGATGCTCCCTTTTTGAGCCAGTAGTGTACTGTAAAGTTCTGTCGATAAAAAAGAAAATTTTCAATTATTTAAACAGTTTTCGATTGCGCATATGACGCTATTATACACTTACGGCATTCAAGGTTTGGTCATTAGCGTCTTCTTGAACATACATTGGCGCAACATGACCTGTTTTCTTCTCCCATTGCCCGTGATAGTCGTACGTCATTAAAGATATCCAGTCCAAATTTTCTGACAGAGTTGGTACGTCATAACCTGCAAAAAACATATCCATGTATTGTATTATCCGTATGTATATAGTTTTTCCAAGTTTTATTTATACTTTGATAAGCGCGATCAAAATGACCCAAATTTAAAAGTTCTATGTTCAACATTAGCCACTTACCTGCGTCTATGACACGCTTGCTGGCCGAAACAGCAGCGGATAGTAGCAGACCACGACGACTAAACGCAGTACGCAGTTCTTTCACCAGACTCGTGAATCCTGCTTTGTCGGAACTGGGTCCTTTGTCGCAATCAGCCTGAACATATTGAATTTCGTCAAAACAGCAAGAATATTGACTGTATTCAATTAAAAACTTTATTACAATGTAATAATATGTAAAATACTTTTATGAAATCTCACCTGCCAGCACTTAGGATATTCCCAATCAAGGTCGAGCCCATCAAATCCGAATTGCTCGATGAAATCAAGTGCATGGACTATGAACTTTCTCCTAGCTGAAGCATTGTTCACAAGTCGTGAATACTTGTCGCCAGCAGAATCATTCCATCCACCCAGTCCTAAGACAACACGTACGCCATGTCTACGGAGACCTATCACTTTCTCGTAGAATTCTGAAATAAAATTATGTGAGCGACCGGAATCCGGGAACGACTTTAATTTAAATTTAAGAAATAATTTTATATTTTATTACGGGAGGTTCATCGATGTTGTTATACCACAATATAACCTTACTGTGTTCCACATCTAGCCATGTATCATGCGGTTTGATGACCAACTTATTACTGTCCAAGACTGCAAATGCATACACGATGTGAGTACATAGGGTTGGGTCGATATCGTCCGGCGTATATTTTCCAGAACCAGGTCTGTAAAATAAAAAAATAAAAATCCATTCCGTTTCCATTTTGAACACAATATTGATGTATGTAAATCACAGTGGTGAGTTACGTCCGTAATCAGTATTTAATAAATCTATAGTAACTACCTGTACCAAGCCCAATTCGTGTAGTAGCAAACAATCTTATATCTCTCTTCTTTGAATATTGGAGCTAGTGTTGTTAGTATCGGCGGTTTCTGAGTTTGTGGTTTTGTCGTCAATTTTGTAGCTTTTTGCGTCGTAGGTCTGTTCAAAATCACTTCGATGTCGTCGAGGTCCTCCTCTATTTGATTTGCTGGTTCTTTGATAGGGGATGTAGATTGTTCTACGGGGGACGGCTGGAGGGACTCATAGTCTATGCTTGGGTCTAATAAACCATTCTTGATTGTATTTATTAGTGGGTGTACACCTTGATCACATCTGGAATAAAGACGATCATTTTTCGGATTTAACGGAATAGGTTTTAGATAAAAGTTAAATGTGTTATTGTTGTAAGTAACATTATTATATATAAAACTACACTAACCACTTCTTTGTTATAAATATTACCTGTTTCGGAAGTCATCAAGATCCAAAGCCCAGACCATTCCTCCAGCAAGATTGAGCGACTTGATGAAGTTTACCTTCTTCTTGAGCATCTCTTGGTCATCGAACGAGACCCATTGATTATCCTTGTATGCGTACGGTCCCATGCGTCGGGTGGGATCTTGGACCAATTGCCAGCCTTGGTTTCTGATTCGTTCGCAAATCTGTACATGATATTAGAGATTACGTTTTTTATACTTAAGAAAGTTGCATTGAATAACTTGTTAGTTTGTTACCTCATAGTAAGCTAAAAAGCCCTTCGCTCTTGTGTATTCGCCTGCCTCACCACCAGATGCAGCGGGGATATTCAAACCGGAAAAATCCTTTCTCCTTTCTACTTCCATGGCGCTCTCCCATTGTGTTTCTAGAGTGAAAGTCTGTCCATAGAGAGGCATTCCCATAACAAGTTTTGAAGGCGGAGCGCCTTTTTGCATCCAGTAGTGAATTGTGTAATTCTGTAAAAATAAATAATAGTATAATAATAATGTGCCCGACTGCTACACCAATTACAATATATAATAATTATATAACGTAACAAAATTGAAGACATTTAACAGTTGTTAGCAGAATGTACCAAGAATGAAGGCCAATAACAACTATAGATTTCTCTGACATCAGTTTCTTTTAAGGGATTCTGTCTGAATCTTTATCAAAATATACGAAAATATGCGTGACGTGATATATCATCGTTAGTTGAGCCGTAAAACAAATGTCATTTTTACTGTAAGTTGTGTAACAAATATAATAAGGCTATAAAGCTATAATAGGACTGGCATGTTTTCAGGAACTAACTTCCTGAAATTAAATAAAGAATATAAAATTAACACCTTACATGCTAGTCTGATCTAGTTGGCTTGAGTTTTCGAAAAAAATTCTTTTATTAATACTTACAGCATTAAAGTAAGTAACATCATCTTCAGGGTGATAAAACAAAGGAGCGACATGTCCAGTTTTCTTGTCCCATTGTCCGTGGTAATCGTAAGTCATCACGGCGATCCAATCCAGGTGCCGAGCCAGTGTTGGTACGTCGTACCCTTCATCTATTACCATTTTGTTTGGAGATACAGCGGCAGAGAGCAATAGGCCTTTGGGCTTGAACACCGAAGATAGTTCTCGAACGAGATCTGAAAAACCGGTTTTGTCGGAATCGGGGCCCTTTGAGCAATCCACCTGTAAAAAGGCAATCTTTATAAATAGGTATACGGTCTTAACAGCAATCAAAAAAAAAAGTTATTGAAGTTAATTTTGTATTTACAGTACATCAAAATTATTCACGTTACCAACCTGCCAACACTTGGGATATTCCCAATCAAGATCCAAACCATCAAAATTATACTTTTCGATAAACTGCAGTGCGTGCGTAACGAATCTCTTTCGAGCAGCGGGATCATTGACGAGTTTTGAATATTTATTACCAGCTGAATCGTTCCATCCGCCAAGAGCGATGGAGACTTTGATGCCGTGGCGTTTATATTCTACTACTCGCTCGTAGAATCCTGTAACAAGTGCACCAAAATCAGCTCTTTACTTTTATGTAGGTACCATATGGCACAATACATACATACATGCCAAAGTTTCTTGACTTTGTCATACATCATAAAACCATATAAGTACGTCCCAGTTCGAGCACGTAGTATCTACTAATAAATGTTCTGTTCACTTACGGTTATCATAATCCGCCCAAGAGTCATGCGCTGTGATGAGGCCGTCGTTACTCAGAACAGCAAATCCGTACACAATGTGGGTGCAGAGTGTCGGGTCAATGTCTTCGGGTGTATATTTGCCGAGTCCAGGACGGTACCATGACCAATTTGTGTAATAGCATACTAGTTTATAGCGCGCTGAAGACAAAATTAATATGAAGAAATAAATTATGCAGTTGTATGGATTTTCACGACACTTATTAACGACAATTGTTTTGTTGACCTTTTGTATTCAAGAATTGTACTTACAATTAATAAGGGCAGGTTTATTGCCAACGTCTGAAGACGTTCCAGTAGATGGTTTTGTGTGAACTGGCTTTGATGGCACCGGCGGCGTGTCGTGATAGGTATGCTCAGGTTCTTTAGGCGGTTTCACTGGTATTTTGACAGGTTTAGCAGTTTCTTTCAACGGTCGTGGACTCGTTGCAGGAGCCGTAGGCTTGCAATTTGCGTTTTTAGGCCAATCGCAAATTTGTTTGTCCTGAAGAGCGCACCAATTCAATTAAACACTTAATTTATTTGTGAATGGCACTTTACTTGTCTTTACCATTACCTGATTCCAATGAAGACCAGCACTACAAGCGAACTCCTCAAATTTACCAAACAAACAATGTTGGTAACGTGTGCAGTCAGAAGGTAACATAGCGTATTCGCCATTCTGGCAGTAAACTATAAAAAACATTAACAATTCATATAAGTTGGAGATACAAATATAAGTACTTGTTTTAAAGGTTGTGAATACTAACTTATCTGCACAGAATTTTGTGGCTTGGAGGCATCAGTCAAAGCAGCTGATGCAATCTGTCGTCTGTCGTTACAGGAAGCCGGTGAAGGGAAGTCACATTGCGACCTGCCAGGATGCCATACGAGTCCAGGTGCGCAACTCTGAGCTATCATCATTCCGTTCACGCAAACAAAGAATTTTTCACATTTTGGATGCGGATAATAAGAACCTGTGGTGCAACGCTGAAACCATTTATTTTTGTTTTAGCATTTTAACACCTTGCGTTCGTAATAGGTAGCTTGCATCTATAAATCTTACCGTCGATGGCTTGTGAGGATCAACATCAATTATTGGTTTCTTCGTTGTCGTATATGTTGGTTTTCTGGTAGTTGTCGCTGACATGGGAGACTTATTAACATCGGGTTTTTCTATGACAAAGACGCTTGTGATTTGTGTGTTTTTCATTTTATGTTTTGGTGAATTTGGTTTGATGAAACTGAGTGGTGTGATTTTAAAACAGCACTACATCTTCCTGATTCTTACATGTTAAGTATTATGTTTACCATAGTTTACAACTTACTTTCACACATAGCAAACTCCGTCCAATCACAGCGATTAGTTCTTTTGTCCCAATGAAGTCCTGGAGGACACAGCTGTTTGCGCCAATTGCCGGAAACGCAGAGCAAATATGCGTCACATGTGCTCGCTGGAGCATGCATCTCGTTGCCTCCACATTCTCCGCCTTCTTTCGGCCAGTCTGATGACGAAACTGCTAAATTAATAAAAAAATATTATTTATTATTACACAACGTTTTCAAATACAATTTATTGAGATTTCAATTTTATACTTGTAGTTGGCGGTCTTGTCGGTCTCGGAGGTCGTGTTGGTTTAGGTGCTGAAGTCGTCGGTCTTGATGCTTGCTGGTCTAAAAATAACAATTTTGATTAGAGGTGTTCTATTAACGTTGATCGCTTTTTTATTATTACTTCAATTTGAGTTTATTGTGCCAATAAAACAATATTATATAAATATATACGCTTTCAGGAATTACCTTTACACTTGGCATATTTAGGCCAATCACAATGCTTATCCTTCTGGCTCCAGTGTAGACCGGGCGCACAATTTTGCTGTCTCCATACACGACCGTCGCAATGCAAATAAGAATTGCAATCGCGTGGTACTTCACGGTAGTCCTGTCCGTTACACGGTGTGCCTTCCAGGGTATCGTCTGCAAAACAAGACATGTCAAAAAAATGTCGGCACATGAACAATCCACTAACAAATAAAGAGGCAAATAAATGGACACAAGACGCGATATCCTTTAATTTTGTCATAGACTATTAAGTATATTTTTTAACATAAAAATTCTAAAAAGTCTAAAAAGGCACCATGGGCTGTGCATGAGGGGGTGCTGGTTTCTACACTTATATAATATGGTAGTGAATGTTGGGTTTGGCAGAAGAAACACGAAATTGGAATTAATGAAGTAGAAATGAGAGCTTTGAAAAGTATGGCTGGAGTGGCTGATGGATAAATTACGGAACAGTGAGATAAGAGAGCGTTGCGGCGTCGAAGAAGATGTAGTGATAAAGATAGAGAAAGAGATGCTTATATGGTTCGGACTTGTAGAGAGAATGAATGAAAGAAGATTTACGAAACAGATTTATAAGGCGAGTGTGAGCGGACAAGTTGGTAAGGGCCTATGGGGCCGACCAAGGCGAAATTACCATGACCAAATTGGGGCCATTCAAAACGGTACCCTTGTACTCTTGGCCTAGCCTTTCTTTAGGATGGCCTCAATTTGGTCATGGTAATTTCTCCTGTACGATAGCACTGACGCGTCTTGATGAGGCGACAGATGTGTGTCAGGACCGTAGCAAATGGAAGACTATTGTCTCTGTCTACCCCGATAGGAAAAAGGCGTGAAGTGTATATATAATAATAATATATGCAGCGACAAACCAATTTAGTAAAGTACAACAAATTTAGGTACCTGTGCCGACAGGTGCCTGTGTTGTCGGTTTTGATGTTGTTGAAGTAGTTGTTGTATTTGTAGTCGTCGTGGTCGTCCTGGTCGTCGTGTCTGGTCGAGGCGGTCGTGGTGTCATCGGGGCGAGTGTCGTAGTCGCTGTGCTTGCTTGGTTATTGGGCGATTCTACAAAGTGTGTACGTAATAAATACTTAACAAATGATTTATTATGTGAGGAAAATATCATGGCTTTGATGCGATTTTAAACACTTTTACGTAACTCTATATAATATGTTAAAATAGTATTTTATCACCAGTGATCGGAATTGAGGGAGTTAGTTTACTTAAAGTATGAACGTTTTCTTAGTATGGACATACCCATTTCGTCATCAATGCGTATAAAATTTACTGCTTTTACTGTTTATTTTCTAAACGTCCCAAAATATACACTGATTTCAACTTTCACGATTTTCACACATTATGTGATTTTAAATTCGGGGTGTAATCATGATAAAAACATATTTTATGTACCTCGACGTTACGGATGTATTGCAATGTTTATGGTCTCGAAGGGGCCGATGCTGGTGTCAACATCTTCTAGTCCAGTCTTTCTAACTACCCGCACTTGGTCTTCATTAGCTATTTGTGCACTAGTGTTGTCACTAGACCGACACACAACACTCACGAACGAATCAAGGAACACATCGCGGCTGTTAAGAACAGGTCAGTTCCACATTTATGTGGTCTGTGGTCAGTTCAATAAGTCTACAATAGCCGAGCATTTGCTGGAATAACCAAACCACTGGATTGAGCTAAGATCCTAAGATCCTTTCTTAGAACATCATTACTACAGTAGAATTGTACGTGAAGCTCTTGAAATTAAAAAAAACATCGTATCTTTGAACCCAGAAGACGATTTAAAGTTTTCATCGTCGTGTGGCATCCAGTCATCAGCAAATGTAAGCGACATCAAGTATCGCCCGTCGCCGGATATCGTGAGTGTTGTGTGTCGGTCTAGTGACAACCCTAATGCACAAATAAATAATAAAGACCAAGTGCGGGTAGTTAGAAAAAATCGCACGGATAGAAGATATTGACACCCGCCTCTTCAGTTATTTTGAGACCTTGGACGTTCCAATACGTCCGAAACATTAGAGTAAATAAAATACGGTTATATATACGATTTAAGTCCCGAATTCAAAATAAAATCATATTCCAAAATATAGGTTATTCCCATTGCCGTGTTAATTTTTTATTTGGCTAAAGTATTTAAATACGTAAGTATGTGCCTATAGAAACACAACTACAATATAATTTTTGAGACAATAATTTATAGGAAATATTTAAAAAGAAATAATAATTTGTCGTCAATGTACTCAAATTTCAATAAATAATACTCATATTTAAATATAATAAGTTCCGAGAAAACTCGGGAATATCCACATCATTTTTTACTTTAGTTAAATTAGCTTCCTTAATTAGAATAAATATTAAGACTTTAAAACTGTCTATTCACGTAACAATAAATACCATTGCAATTAGCGAAGTTGGGCCAGTCGCAGCGGTTAGAAGTCGCCGACCAGTGCAGGCCGGGGGCACAGCGGTGCTTGCGCCATTGTCCGCCCTCGCATTGCAAGTATCCCGAGCAGTCGCCCGGCGCGGCTCGGTGCTCACCCGCCCGGCAGGGCGTGCCTTCCAAATTGCCTGGGATAATAGTTATTTCTTATGCAAGGCTGCAAAGTTGTTGATTGACAAGCGTGCTGGTATTGAAACTGAGCAAGTGAAGGAAACTAAGATTGAATTGGTTCTTGAGCGTAGCGAGGGTTTCAAGCAACGACACGCAGAACAACTTTGCTGCCGAGCGAAACATATAACTTTTCACCTCACTATAGCGAGGAAAATGGTAGATGAAAGAAAAACAGTTGAACTATAACAAACAAAATTAATTGTCGTTGTCAATTTAATGTCAACAATAATAAGAATAAAATATACAAACCTTAGATAATGTACGCAAATAATGTAAAAACATAAATAATGTACGACAAATGGCGTAGTTGAACGTTACATTTTTTTTTTATCGAAAGAAAATGTTGAACAGTTGAACAGTCCATACGTAACGTAAGTTTGGTGTTTGCTGTATTTGTCGAATAGGCAGACAAGGCAAATACTTTCTCACATATGTCGTCTACACATGGCGATTGTTTATCAAATATATCATATACGCACATACGAACAGGCATGTGAAGAATAGGCACCATTAGATTTTGATTCTCAAACAATTTTAAAAATTATGAAAAAGTAATTCAGTTCCCGTCCTCACCACTGTTGGTAGGTGGTGGTCTAGAAGCAGGTGGTCTCGTCGTAGGGGCTTGGGTGGGTCGTCGAGTGGTCGTGGTTGTCATAGACGGGGTGGTGGCGGCTGAGGGCCACCAAGTTTGTGCGGTGGTGGAGGAACTAGGTTTCCAGCTTGGCCAGGTCGTAGAAGTGTCTTCGTGTTGCCCGTGGTGATGTTCGCTCGTCATTGATCCTGTGATTTTAGGTTTTATTATGAATTTGGGAGACCATTTACTGAAAAATGCAAATAAAATATATTATAAAGTATAATAATAATTTAATAATCCCCAATAAATACATACATCCTTAGATACAGGGTTAACAATAAGACTGTAATAAGTTGAGTTACTATTATATCCAAGTGCTTTCTTCTTCCTATTTTGTGGGTTTCGATATCATATATTTAGTAGTAACGCTATTTAAGAATTATTAACTTCCACTAAGATATTATCGGATGTCAGTAAGAACTTCATTCGATATTTATTTTTATTTATTATCAAGTACTGTGCATAAATTAATTATATACCTATTAAAAAGCAATTAATTACATATAAAAAAAAAATAGTTGAGCAGCTCACACGGCTTGAATTCACCTTTCCTAAACAAAATTCATGTCCTCTCTTTGTAAATGTATTTCTATGCCACTTTTAATTATTATACGTCGTGTTTCTTCTTTGAGCTGACACATCGTTGTTGGTGTACATTTTGTATTACACTTGCCCTCAAATAAATAATTGATCAATTCGCAAGATCTTGGCGACCAATTGTTCGTAGTTTTGTTAAAACTACCTTTAAAATAGCCTATATTGATTACTTCCACTAATCCACACGTGGATGTTACATTGGTTGATAATGTGTAACATAATGTGTATTTGTCAAGTTTAGGTTCAACTCACACTGGCGCAGAGTCGAAGCGTCACGACGCGTCATGTTTTTTGCCTATAGCATAGTCATCTCTATTTTCAAATTATTAAGGTACAAATTTGTGTTATGCAAATGAATCACGCGTCGATGCGCGACGACGCGCGACGTTTGGTTAAAGACGAGCGGTTTCGCGCGTCGCTGAGCGATCTTGCGCGCATTGACGCGGCAGACGCCGATCTTACACTGTGATCCGGGCGTGCTAATGCGAGTGTCGTCGCGCGTCGCCATGCGTTGTAGTTATGCGACGCGACGCCGACGCTATGACTCTGCGCCAGTGTGAGTTGAGCTTTATTGAAATTGGTTACCGGAAAGTGCGCGAAATCGGATTCATCCCCTAGTTTGCCACCCTTAGAGGCGGAATATTTTCTTGAATTTTAAATGTCTTTTAAATTTCATCATTAAAATCGGTTTACAAAGTTATCCGGAGTTAGTTAGCCGGAGTTATCGCGTAACATACATGCAAAAAAAACATCGAATTGGAAACCTGCTCCTTTTTTTGAAGACAGTTAAAAATTGAAATTGTTGTAATAGGTTTTAATGACATAAATTCATATTCTTTACATCGTCTCACGTAGTCAAATGCAAATAGATAAAAAGTTTCACAATACAGAAACAAGGAAACGTCATCATCAGTAAGTGTTTTTTGAAGACTTTTGGTCTTTTGGTGTCTACTTGCCTACTGTAACGCCTAAACATACCATCAGACTCAGCAGGAGTAGTAATTGGCGGCGCAGGAGTTACAGGTTCTGGCGGTCGTTCGCACGGCGATTTGGGCGGCGCGGGCACGGCTCGGCCTAACGCTCGGCCAGCCGCACGCAGCAATGGAGATGGTTCTGTGCAGCAGCGGTTGCTGAAGTCATCTAAGTCGATCGCCCATGCAGTCACTCCACCCAAACCTTGTCGAAGAGCCCATTCCACCTAAACAAAATAATCATAGCTTAGGTATGATGCGTACAACTTGGAAAGATAATTCTTGAAACAAAAGGATTTATTACTACCTAGACAAAACAACATCCTGATTAAATAACATTAATTTAAAATAATAGGGGAGAAGGAGGCACCTTAGAACATTGGCAGCTTAGAACAAATGCATTTACGCAGTCAGTTTTAATGAATAACTTACGCTATACCGACTTTAGGAACATTTCTATATAGTAGGCCATGCTGATGACATAACTACACTGATAACAGGAAACTATGCCAATATAATCTGCGACATTACAAAGACAGCACTCCAGATTGTGGAAAGATCGTGCAGAACATATGAACTATCGGTAAATCCAACAAAGACAGAACTAGTTGTATGTTTACAAATAAAAGACTACTGGACTAAACTACGTTATCAACCGAAGTCAAGTACCTGGGGGTAATACTGAACAACAAGTTGAACTGGAACAAGCACCTGGGGAAATTTAAAAAAAGCTACTATCACCTTCTGGCAGTGCCATACAATGGTAGGTAAACAATGGGGACTTTCACCCAAGGTAACACTATGGCTCTACACAGCGGTGATAAGAACCATGATCAGTTACGGCGCGATAGTATGGTGGCCACGAACCAATCTGACGACCGCAACCAACTAGCTGAACAAATTCCAAAGACTAGTTTGCATAGCGACGACAGGCTGCATGAGGACAACTCCAACTGCGGCCATCGAAGTGATGCTGGATCTGCGACACCTCCCACTGTTCATCAGACCGGAAGCGGCGTCAACAGCAGTGCGTCTAAATAGAGCAGGCCTTTGGAAGCACATGAGGACCCCACATACAGAAATCCATTACAAAACTATTAAAGAGGAACCGCTACTGGAGGCGGCTGTGGATAGGATCCCGAAACAATACATTTTTGACAAAAAATACAAGATACAATTGTTTGAACATCCCAACAAGGACTGAATCCCAGAGAGGTCCGCGTCTTCACTGATGGATCAAAAACAATTTCAGGAACAGGTACCAGTGGTCATGAACAACTATAACATACTTTGTACAAAGGTACAAAATCTTTTCATAATAACACATGAACCGTAAGGGTTCTTACGGTTTGTAGACAAGCGAGGGAATCGTCATGGTCCATACAATAAACACCTTTTTAATTTAGGTATCACGGACAGCCCTCTATGCAGGGCGTGCATGGAGGGGGAGGAAACGGCCGCGCACATCCTACTACAGTGCTCCGGCGTGGCCAGCTACAAGGCAAAGTACCTTGGAGTGCCGAGGTCGCTCCCCGAAATCTTTAGCAAATTGAGGAGGTTGCTGAGATTTCTGGAGGAGCTTGGGTGGTACGAGTAGGACCTTGCACCCACCATACGTAAAATAGGCGCTTTGTCGTCGAGTTGCGGACACCAGCCAAGTACCAAGTACCAAGTACGCTATACCGACGTACTTTTAGAGCATGTGAAAAATATTCTTGAATAGCGAAAGCTAAAAGACGTGATATATTTTTCAATATTAAATTCCGGTCAATAAATGATTTTTTCATAATATGTTTAATGAAAATAAAAATGTCAATATGTAAAAATATCACTAAGTAAGTACACAACGAATTATATAGAATTTGATAATATTTCCTAAGAGTGTTTTCTATAGATCTATGCACATACACGTACCCGGCACAAATTCGTTGTAAAAAACTTAAAGTTATGAGTATTAAGGTAAATGGCAAATAAGTATTTTTATTGAAAGGCTGTTGAACACGATTTATCAAATAGCATGAACTTTAACAAAGAGATGGATTTTAATCATACATACCAACAGAAAAGCCTTTTACCTTTTCCTTGATAGACTTTGGGTCATCATACCCGACCCACTGATTGTCAGAATAGGCATAAGGTCCAGCTTTATCCTGTCGGCCAGTTTTCCAACGTAGATTCTTGACTGTAAATAGAATTTTAGATATAAGTAATTTGTGGTGTCAATAGATTGAATACATGTAATATTGACATAAACACTTAATAATTTTGCATAAACGTCGCTACACACCTCTATAGCAAATTTCATAATAAGCCAGCATGCCCGGTTGCTTAGTAAACTCTCCTGGTTCACCAGGGCCGGCGGCAGGAGCGCCAGGGCCGCTTGGCCCTTCCACATCAGCCAGTCGAAACGATTGCCCATAGAAAGACAATCCCAGTAGCAATTTCTTAGGGTCTGCACCACCGCCAATTAGTGCTTTAATTGCGTATTCCTTTAAATGGAAAAATCTTGGTTGCATTAATTCCGCTTTTACGTTCTTCATATGACTTTACCTTCATTATACATCAAACCACACTATAAATATATATATATAAAATATAAATTTAATCAAAATATACACAAATTAGAGTAGTGGTGTAAATGACTATCTCTTAATTACAAGACACTTACAATAGAATAGTACGCCAGCGGATCATTAGAATTCGGTACTATTGGTGTATGGTGGGCTGTAGTTCTCTCCCAGCCGCCATGGTAGTCATACGTCATCGCACTGAGGAAATCCACTGACTTCGATAGGGAAGGCAGGTCGTAAGCAGCCTCTATAACCTCTTTGTAGCCCGAGACTGCAATACCGAGTTCCATATGCGCACCGTGGAGTGCTAATGATAGTTCCTGTGAATTTTTGAAATTCAGGAAGTGAATTTATTTCACTAAATATTTAGAATCTTCACGTAAAGTGAAATAATCTACAGTCGTAGGTAATTCATTATATCTCATACGACATTGCATAGGAAACAACAACGATGCCGTAAGTAACCGCTTTGGCAATCGTATGTCTTTTCTTAGTAAATATGTTGGTTGTATAATAATATTGTCCATCTGGCTTCTATATCTGAATAATAACATGCTTCTTCGTTACCATCACACAAGATGAAAGTTTTGCGCTGGCCTAGTTTACATTACCTTACATTTAATTTTAAATATTTTGCTTCGCTTTCATTTTAATGGTGTAGGCGCTGTTTTTAAAATATTAATTTAGAGATTAGATTAGAGATTTAGTTTAAAAAAAATTGGGTTTTTGAATTACACTCGGGACCACGGGATCCAAGTAGACAGAGGGGAAGGTGTTCTTTAAGTACCTGAACAAACGTGGCGTAATTTGCTTTATCAGATCTTGCTCCCTTTTTACAGTTGCTCTGCCAGCAAACTGGGTAATTCCAATCCAAATGAAGACCATCAAAATTGTGCATACGTAAGAATGGAATGAGTTTCTGGATAAACTTCGAACGAGCGCTGGATGAGGAGACGAGGCGAGAATATTTATCGCCGGCTGAGTCTGTCCACCCTCCCAAGCCGAGAAGAACGTTGACATCACTTAAGGATGTCACGCGTTCGTAGAGATCTGTGAAATTAGTGCCAAGATTCATTTAGAAAACAATACGGCGTCGGAATTATGTGGCAGTCTTGTTCTTTACTCTCCAACGGTCAAAATATAAGTACGTACAGAGTACTAAAAATGCCGACCACAAAAGTCATTAATTCCCTAGTTTGCCACCCTTAGAGGTGGAATATTTTCTTCAAATTTAAATGAAACGATTACTGAGGTACTCTCTATCTAACAAAAAATAATCATCAAAAGCGGTTCTCATATTCGCGGAGAATCGATTGGCTATTGAAATCAAAGTAAAAAAAAAATCAATTACACTTTTATGTGACATTTTACAAATTTACAATTCTTACTATTATTAATGTCCGCCCAAGGGTCAAACTCCTTGGCCACGAGGTTATCAGGAGTAAGGGAAGCATATGCATAGACCACATGTGTGCAGAGCCTGCTGTCGATATGCTCTGGCACAAACTTTCCGTCGCCACGCCGATAGAATGCCCAGCTGGTCATGTAGCACACCACTTTTTTGTTGTTTGCTTTTCCTATATAAATCAATAACATTTTAATGGACTGTTACAAGCAAAACGACTGCATGAAAATAATATTTGTTTAAAAACATAACAGTATGAGAATAAGCTTTATTCATAATTAGGTAGATTCTTCTACTTTGTACCCTTGAAATTACTTTAGACTGGAAACCTCCACACAAGAATTTTTGATGTGTTAGTGTTATTGAAGCAAGCAAAGAATCAAAAAGCTATACGTTACCGTCACTTTCTTCGCTGAAGATATTTGGGTCACTTTCTGTGCCAGTTTTAAGTATATTCTTCTCGTGTTCACTTTCTAAAATACTCCTTAATTGCCTATGCAAATGTAAATTACCTTGTGTTCTTAAGTCTGATTTAAAAGTTTGTGTGTGCTTTCGTACACGAATCTTATATTGTACTGGCTGTTGAGGGTGTGATTTTAGTAGAAATCTGGCTAGAAATTGCATTATAGCATAGCAGAAAGATGTTATATAGAAAGAGAAAGAAACGTAATACTAATATTTCTACGTGAACAAAATACCTTTCTTAGCATCAGTCTGATCTGCAGCCAACAGTCTTTGTGCGTCATTTGTTTTCTGTATTATATCTTTAATAGGATCATCTCCCCACTGAAAAAAAAAGATTAATGAAAATTTACTTCATCTAGATATAAACTTATTTTTTTTTATTAAGAATGTATTTTAGTTGAAATATACAACACACCTCAAAGTCAGTTTCATATTTTTCTGCTGAATATTTAGAAGCATCAGCTATACTTATTCTAAGGCTTTGACCTGGTAAACATTTTGCGACATCTTGATGTCTGTAACAAAACAATGACTCGATTTAAAGTATTAATAAATCAATGGGTCAATGTTGTTACGTCGGTCTTTCATGTTTTTACCCGCAATATCCAGTAGAGGGGTCGTACAGACGATTCTCTTCACAGACCAATTTGTAATTGATTCCACCATTACAGAAGTAAAAATGAGCACATGACTCCTCATCTGACGCTAAATAGGCACTATCCGAATCACATGAGCCAACCTTTAGTGATGATTGATCTGTTTGAATTGCTTCTCCTGAAAAGACGATCTATTTGTTACTGTTATTACCTAGTTAATTGTAACGTATTTAAAATTTATTTCTTGTTGCATATGACCGTGTATATATTTCACTAATTATTACCGTTAAGGCTGGTAGACATAGCACTTAGTATCGGGAACGGTGACCCACATAAGCCACGGAAGTCGTCCATATCCACAGCCCAAGCCGCCGCACCGGCTAGACCAGTATTCACCACGAATTTCATCTATCACACAAAAAATAAAACATTAATACATTAAACAATAATTAAATATAAAAACAATTAAGAGAGTGTTCTATAGAAAACAGGCTTATTTATTAATACCTTCTCGATAACATTCGAGGGAGAATCGTAAGTGACCCACTGGTTGTCGAACACAGCATATGAATTGCCAGACTCGTCTAACGCACTTGCTCCTTTGCTTTCACGTTCCATCATGCAGATCTGTAATAATAAATATTTTTATTCGGTCAAGATGCTCTTCATCTTTTCCTGCATTTGCATTGCTATTTTTTTTTCTTTACCTCGAAATAAGCGAGCAATCCTTTGGATTGGGTGTACTGTCCTTCATCGCCCCACCCGCTTATAGCAGCTCCAGGAGCAGGCAAAGTTGATGCAGCTAGAGTATAACTACGTCCGAACAAAGGCACACCCAAGACCAGCTTGTCAGGTGCCATGCCGTGGCGAATGATGTACTTTGCCATGAATTCCTGCGCAATGACATGATGCTTGTTAGTTTTTCGTTTTATGGTATGTACAAATGTATCTGCTTGAATACAAAAATAATTGTTATTGAAAAGAATTACAAAAATTGCACTTACAATGTTATCATATCGCTGATCTCTAGAAGACGCTCCAGGGTCTCTATGCAAAGCGCTGTGCTGCACTGCTCGTGATGGAGGTTCATCTCGTTTTCCATGAGTCATATCCCACGCCTGAAGGATCGCATAATCTGTCGCACCGCTGACTGCACTTAAGTCGTAGCCGTCTTCTATTTGGTATCTACAAATTATAATAAAATCATAAAACTATGTGGATGGGGATTGTGCGCTACATTGAAATAATTTGTTACTCTTACCTAAATGGCGGTAAAACGGTGGAAAGTAACAAACCGTAAGACGAAAACTTTTCTCGAAGCTCATACAAAAGTCTTGTCAGTAGCGCTTTTTCCCTGTCGTCTTTTTCGCCTAGAATATCAAATAAAATAATATTTTGTTAATTACTCTTCATTGTTCACTGACTGGTACTAAAATGTCCAGATTAATTTGTTTACCTGGATAAACCCAGTGCAAATCAAGGCCATCAAAATCATGTTCTCTTAAAAAGTTGACTGCACTCTCAATGAAGGAACTTCGTCTATTCGGTTCCTGTGCCATTTCGCTGAACAAACGAGCGGTGCCATCTCCGCCTACGCTGATCAGTACCTTTAGCCCGGGATGACGTCGTTTTAATCCTGTAGCTATTCGGTAACCGCCTGGGAAAAGGAAAATTAAACATTTAATATTATTATTAATTAGCATATGGGGACACAAGTGTTATATTGAAATGTGACAATGTGCTTTGTGCATTTCCTTTTAATGTGCAAACGACGGTTACTTCGCTTTACAACTTTTGGGCCCTTGGAAGTAATATTTGTTATATTGGAACTCTTACCGAAGTTTTAACAGATTTATAACACGAACCTTTGATAACGTCGTAATCTTCATTAGCGGGTAACACGGCGTATGTATGAGGATGTAAAACTGCGAAGGCGTAATGCAGATGCGTGCATGACTTGGGCACTAAGCCAGCGGTGAAGGCCAGAGGAGGCGCTCGGTACGCCGCCCAGGATTGTAAATAGCATACAACCATTCTACTAACTGCGGGGGCACTCGCTGTTTGTTGCATCTCTATAAAGCAAAATGAATTTTCAAGTACAGAAAAGAACTTTAACGACCATAGAATATAACACGCTATGTTAATTTACCTTGAAGATTTGCATTGCCTTGTTGCAATCTTTCGTCATTTTTGGAGATGCTATAATGTGAAAGGATTTGCATTATTAATATTGTAGTTACTGTAGTAACTATTATGTAGGCTAAATTAAGACATACTTATTCAAGTAACTGGCGGCACCATAGTAAAGTCTGACATTCCCATAATGGTCGTTATCTGGAATTGACTCTGCATCCTAAAACAATTTTGTTAGAACGTTTTTTAAAACAGATTTCTTTAATGAATAGCATATTATTCGAATAATTTTCTTACTTCTGCTGATTTGTATTTATATAATAAATCTGTGTAGGTGTCTTCATCTAGCACTGATATCGGTCTCTTTTCCACTGCATCTCGTAATGGCAATCTCCCCTCGCCTTCAGCTCGAAGACTCCTAAGAAATCAAATCTTGGTTTATGCGAATTGTATGTATGTACATTTTCAATAGTTTAAAAGAAATCCATATTTTTTTATTGACTTCATCTTTACAAACGTATGCCTTGAGTGGCAAATTATTTGCTTTAGAACAATCGAACATAAATTTGTTGTCCGTCATGAGCTATTGTGGGAAAGAAGTTTGGCATAGAATTTAAGTCGATACTTGGAAAGTACCTCTACAAACATAGTTCGATTCATTGTATGATACAAATTTTCTTTACCTGAAGGGAACACTTTCAACCGAAGATCTGATAGGAGGCGCAAGCGGTTTGTGTTCTGGTGCAGTCTCAACGGTGCTGCGTATAAAAGCATTGATGTCCGAACGTGGTGACGCTATTGCGCTTACGCATAACACCAACGCATATGCGCACTGAAATGTCGTTATCGTGTTTTAGTAACACAAACTAAATTAAAACTTAAACTATTAATTATAAATAGTCAGTAAAACTTATGCCGTGGTATGAAACAAACGACTATGTAAAAATCATTAATAAAAATGAAAGTAGGTAAATTTATTTGCTACTCAGCAAATATTTTACTTCCATTTTTATTAATATGGATTTCCGCAAAATAACGCCTGAATCTATTAATTATTTGGAAAATAATTAGACGATACACTTTAAAAATTTCACAATCAATATCAGTTATGTGGGGTATGTGGTCATGCTTCGAAAAACGTGTTCACAAGAGAATTTAATTGGTAATTACTCGTGTGTCTTTGTGTTTGACTTGATTGTTACGATCGCGTCGCGGATAGATATCATTTTTTAAACAAAGGCTCTAAGGCTGTTGAACCTTGGTAAAAAACTTGTATGCGTTAGTCAACAATGCAAATACGTATCAATTACTTGAGGACATACGAGGTAAAGTCGAAGGACCGTTAGAGGATACAAAAGACCGTGCAAAAAATCGGTTCGTCTTAATGGTTAGTAAGCTATTTAATAAGATGATAGTGTTAAATTTGTATTATCACTAGTTGCAAGTACGAGTGTAGGCGTCGGGTCGATGAACTTATCGATCAGGTATCGCACTCCATCTTTGCGTAATTTACATAACTTGACAGAGTGAAGATCAACACTTAAGACTGGTTCACGAAAGCTCATGTTTTCTTAGTAAAATGTTATCTTGGTTACGTGTGAGAGTTTACACTATATTTAGGTTCTGTATATACTAAACAATCCAAGTTTGGAATTTTTAAAGACTTTTTAAAGAGTTAGTAACTTTTAGTTTTTTACTAGTTCTAGTTAGCAACGTAGTGTTTCTTTTTATTGAATGACACTTAATACTGTCTAATTTCATGTGGTTCTTTATTCCGATTCTAAAACGAATGATAAATGTTGATATGGAATGAATTTATAGCAGAACGGGGAAAAAAACCACTTCTTAATTTTTATAGATAAAATGTGATCTCATAAATTATTTCCTAAATGTTCATCAGTACATTGACTTTTGTCGTTCGGAAAATAACACGATTTGCATACAGGCAGAGGCAGGCTTCAGAGGCAGGTAGTAGCGTGGGGTCATCGTCATCATCACCGACCAGTCTAAGGTATGTATTTCTCGCGATATTTCGCCAACGGATCCTAATTCAATCTTTTATTTTTACACTTTTGAGGACTCGTTTTTAAATATGAAAAGCAGGTACAACCTTCCCAAGTTCAAAGTTATCTGTCCACACCTTATGTCATAACAAAGAGAACACATTAAATTTTCAAATTTAACATGATTTTAACACATTTCGACTGTGACCTGGCAACTGGTACTATGTCAATTTTGCCAATTTTACAGAATGAAGAAAAGAATTGTTTGCGTCATTTATATAGATATCTGGTTACAAGTTACTACAAGTTGAATGAAGTCGATTCTGGCGCCAAAATTAAAAGTATCTGAGATGGAATTTCTTGCAACGCTGCGGAGTATGAAATAAATGGCATTAAAAAGTGAAATCTTTACAAAATTGAGATAGTACCGGTTACCAGTTCACAGTCGATCTATCAACATTAAAAAAAATTTAATATCTACTCATAATATGTTTTGAAGTAATTGCGTTAGATTTAGTTTTTACAAGATCGTTATTTATTACAGTAGGATCAACGGATTGCAGCTCAGGACCTTCAGAAGGCCAAGGGTAGCGACGCTTTAGACGTCTTACATTTGCGTGCATAACGCGCATTACACACGACTGAGTAATGCAGTACAAAGATAGCAGTACTGACCGCTTTATTTGGTTTATTAGCGTAAAACTTCAACAAAAGGACGTACGGTACCGTTAAGTAGAACTTGTTAGCGGTGCCTATTATTCTGATCGATTAACCTCAAATTTCATGCGCTTAATTTTAACTAGAGAGCGTGTAACATACACGCGGTGCACCTACTTCGTATTATTCGTTAAAAAAAATACAAGAAAAGCCTTTATATGTACAAAACAGAATACAAATAATATGACACATTGAAACCAATATCGTCACTAAAAAGCCCCTTTTTTCCAAAATTATGCTTATTTTCAGTAAACATTTACAAGTTTATAGTTTATTTGTAAATAGTCAAAGTTGACTTTTCGTTTAGTGATGTTATTGCTTTCACTGTGCGATATGTACTGTAAGCTCATAACAGTTCCAGTCGTTCTTATGTTGTTTTGTTCTTTAAACTCTTAATAATTCTAGCAGCCTATAATGCCTCGGGTGCACATGTTTATCATTCAAAACAATATCATATAATGTCATTATGAGACAGTCGCCAAGTCCCATGACCCTGTAATTTCACCAGCACCCTTACCCTTCATTCAAAACAAATTAATGACATATATGGTAAGTAAATAGGTCTTCGTGCCGCACATATTAATATTCGTTTTCTTTCCAGTTCAACTGTTTTCGGGCACGTTAATACTATTGAAATTAATGAACACCAATCAAAACACGGTTAAATAATATATCAATTGACACGTATTCAAAGACATTAAACGATTTGACTATTAAACTATTTAATTATAATAATCTTTTGAAAACCACATGATCTAAATTGTGAACTATAATAAACGATTTATTTTTGGTAACCATCTTAAAATAATATAAGTAGCTAACCACCATCATCATCATATGTTGATGATTAGCTATATTATTTTAAGAGGGTTATAGCTAAGTTATGCTTATAGCAAACAATACTTTGAAAATATTTTGCTTTTTCTAAAAAACCGAATTTAAAAAAGAGAAAAACTTACCTGAAGCAAAATTTTGTGCCCCATAACGGGGAGCTTTCTTTTTCACAACTGCTTTCAATTTATCTGTAAATGATGGAGATATATTTTAGCATCTCATTTTCCAATTTCAAAATGTTAACGTTCCCCATACAAAAGCGAATTATTTTCTTTATTTCTGACGTTCAACATTTAAAAATTTAATAAACTATATATCAAGTACTTATAATTTATAACTGCGATGTGATTTATTACTGCGTTTAATGCCGGTAGCTGGACCTCAGTATTACAGGAAAGGAGGGGCTGCGCGTATGTCGTTTGTCGTGAGACTAGCGTGTGGCTTGCGCGTCTCCTAGTGTTAAATACTCGGAGTCATCGCTCGTCTCGCCCACACATTTAATATATTATGTATCCATGGAGTTTGGGGATGTGTATAATTGTTTACCCCTCTATGCAAGAGTTTTTCGGAAAGATTATTTGCAGAATTCAAATATGCATTGTAATGCCTATACAAAGATTTGTTACTTTGATAAATATTTTTCCTTTTCTTTTGTGAAAAATTTTTGCTTGTTTTTTTGTTACGTAATTTGGTTTTCTTTTATTTTACTGATAAAAAAGTTCTTATGTACTTAAAAATTGTGTCTAATTTGGGGCTGTCGGCGCAAAAGTGGTGTAACCCACATTTAATTTTTTCTACAATATTACTTTAAATTATACTAAAGTATATAACTATTTAATAGTTGGATGTCATTTTCATGTTTGTTAAAAATTTTATAATTGAATATTTTCATTATATGTATATGTTATTATAAATATTTATATTTATATAATAATTTTTACACATGAAAATAACATCAAAATATTAAAAAAATTAGGTACTATTAGTACCATTTAAAGTAATGTTGAAGAAAACAAACTAAATGTGGGTTACACCATTTTTAAGCTGATAGCCTCATTTATTCTATGAAGCCGCATTAACGGTAGGGATTTGTATAGTTGGTAATCTGTTCTTATTAAGCGACTTAAAAAAATGGAGGATGTTCTCAATTTGACTGTATGTTTTTGTGGGACGCGATGCCTCCGGCATTTGTAAGCCGATTTTGATGATATTTTTTTACTAGAAAAAAAAGGGGGTACCTCAGTAATGGTACCATTTAAATTTGAAGAAAATATTCCAAGTGGCAAACTAGGGGATGAATCAGCGTACTTTCCGGTAACGGATTGTTAACTTTTTAGTTTCAATTTGTATGTCATTTAAGCAAAGTTTGAAGTCGGTTCCTTTTTTTTTTAATAAAAATCGCTTTATAAAACTTTTGAAGTTGGTATTTCATATGCACAATTCCAGTTCAATTTCGAAAGATAACAAATTTGTACGAATATAGCATTAACGATCGAGTCAATGACTCTGTTATTAAGAATTATATCGTTCACTCTATGATCAATTTCTAGAAGAACAGGTTTATAAATCGAAATTATTTTACTAACATCTCATATCCATAAAACAAGAACAATAACTCACTTTTATCTCATATTTTTCTTATTGCATCTACGGAGTTCACTTATTAAAATGTAAATAAAGATTGAAAATGGAATGTCACATACAATCTAAAACAAAAACTTTGAAAACCACCTCGTCACTTTTGTAGCGCCACATTGAATGAAGCCGCAATGTAAGTCACTGAGTATGCTGCTAGTATGCGGCTGACCCATGTTTGGGTGATAAACATGGGGTACAAATTTTAACACTTATATTATTATACACTTGAAAGATACACGTATGTCTGTGTATAACACATTAATTGATTTATTTAGGATAATCAATAAGTCGTAAACTTAATACATACATTATGTTTTTTTTTTATAACATCAAGTGATGGGACTAACAAGTCATACGATACATATATACACATAATAACAGTTGCAGTGCCACTCAAGAGCTTTATTTCGCCCGTCACCCAGAGACATAAGTTGACAAGTCTCATGTGCATGTAGTTTCACCAGTTCCCTACCCTTCAAAACCGGAACACAGTAATGCTGCTTGGCAGTAGAAATGGTGAATAGAGAAGGTGGCAGTAATTCCCTGGACGAACTCTTTCACAAGGAGCTCTACTGCTGCTGAATTATTATGTTTATACAATACAGGCATGCTAAAGAATTCCGTTGCTCTGGTACTCTTAGTACATGGAATTCCCTAGTTTGAGAACAGGTATTTTTTATTATTATGAGTGTTGCCCTAATCAAAGGTTGCCACAACTTGTCACGGTAAAACACTATAAGCTCCATACTTTTATTAAATTATGGAGCTTATAGTTTTTTACATAAATTATATTTATTATAGTATATAAAATAATGTTAAATACTAGAACATAGTGAAAAAATAGAAAGCCACATCTATTTGAGTAAGGACGTTAACAACCAAATATTACGATTGTGATTAGAAATTACATTGCAAATGAAGACTCAATATTGAAAAAGTTATAGATCACGTGATATAAAATCTCATACAGTTTTAAGATGACTTGACCAAATTTGTTTACCTGCAGACTCACTTTAGTCACTAATTAATAAATGTATTGATTAGGTTCAGTAATTTTTATTACGTATTTATACGTAAAATGTACGTATTTAAAAGTAAAAGTGCTGAGTCAATTTCAAAGGAAATATTTTAATTTTGATTGACTAAGTTTGTTACAATGTATTGTTAGGAGTACCTATCACATATAATCAATGCTAGTTTTATTCCGTAGAAGGGTTGTCACTCAAAGAAAAGGTATAACACTAAGCTGTGTTACAAATGTTGTCTACTTCTGACGGTCCTTTACCGTCAGACGCGGTTGGTGCATGCATTGTACGTGGTACGCTGGCGCAGTGGGCGCTATGCCTATTACTATGCACGCAGCGTTCCTTCCTTTCTTCCCGCCAATGTCACTCGCATTGTTCCTCGACACATCGTCGCCACGATACCTAACTGTAAACTAAGTGGACCCTGAAATTGGCATTGTCCTTGTTTTCACGCGCTCAAACATGACTTAGATTTGTGACCTAGCTTCTATAAGGAAGTTATTTCTTTAAAGAACATAAATGTGATTTAGGGTGTTACATTTAAGATGAGAAAGTACAACAGTGTGTAATGATGAAATTACTGCGTTAAATGTAGATTTCTCTAGAAGCTATTTTTATTTGTCTTTTTGAAAATAGTCTGGAGGAACCGGTCGAATGTTGACGCTTTCCAGGTTTTGAGAGTAAACGAGTATTGTATATATTTGCAGTAGGTTCGGCAGCATCGCAGGGTGGTGACCGAAGCATCCCGCGTGCCATGCTCTCGGTTAAGTTCAAGGTGAGGCGTTGGCATTTGCTGGGCGATTCGTCAACTATATGGTGTCGAGCGCCCGTCGCCCACGTCGGTGTGCATTAATATGTAATAATACAGTGTCCATTGTAATACAATAATGATGATTGACAAGCTGGTTATAGCAAAAAACATTTATCGAACAATATACTTCATAAACACTGACGACATGTATAGACAGAAAAATCAGGCTCGTACTAGGGTCTGTTAATGTTATGATATGAATGACAAGTTGATAAAAAAATTTACATGAGTAATGTATAATATCAGTAATGTGTTTTTAAGTAATAAATTCAAAAAGAATATTGAAAAATAATTAAGAAAATTGTATTAAGGCCGTAGAAAGAATAAGTTAAAACCAAAGTCTCTAGTACATAGATATCGTTGGTTAAAACCGTATACAAATGGACTCACTTCAAAGACCTTAGAAAATATTATCCCAAACGTCCTGAGTGGAGTTTGGGGTCAGTTACTCCCATTATTTATTAACATCCAATTCAAATTTCACAACTTTTCTTTTTACCGTAAAAATCAGTAGTTTATCTTGCAACTAAAAAAACAAATTTCTTAATTTTTTTTTGTTAATTTACACTTATTAGTGTAGGTTTTTTATCTGATTAAAACATTTTTTTTAACGCACACACTCATAGCCCCACACTAGGGAAACCCTGTATCGCGTGTGCCATGGACACATAAACAACCACTAATTCCACCTAAACTCACGAGAGAAATGATAGTAGACCATACAAATATTTCTTCCGGTCCGGGACCGAACCCGGGATCTCTGCGTGGCAGACCAGCATGGCAACCGTACAGCCCCCGCACATCTTTACTAAATGTTTGTGTTAAAATACATGAGTAAATTAGTAATTCCTCGATTTAGTCATAGTCATTTATTTGTATCAATAAAGTTACAAGTCACAAATATTTTACAATAACGAAAAATTGGATTGATTTACAAGAAATAATTAATACAATAATTAAATCTTAATAATAATAAACTTAAAAGATCCTCTATGGGAAACCGAGAGACACTGCACTGAGGGCTGTAATTTTTTACTTATTTATTTACAAAATTCCGGGATGCTGGGATTCCATAATACTAATAAACTTTAATATATTGATGTTAAACTCGGTAAATACTCTGATATCCATAAATATTGTGCAAAGTTTGAATTAAATAAAAACGTAGTTGGTTTTAATACAGTTTTATTAAATAGAACGTGAAGTTGTGCTGCAAAAAATGTTGCCTGATAGCATTTGATATTGATATATAGATTTTACAGCTTATCAGGAATAGAGTGAATCGTAAGTAATATTCAACTGGATAATGGTAATTCGAATCTTTCTGTACACGCCAGCACATCAAGCTACACATTGACATATCGTGTTCCGTTGCAATGGAGGCGAAATTCGAACAAAAATGTGTACTGTGATGTGCCGTTGTCCGTACCTAAATTAATTTGTTAACAACACTGACATCAATATTCATTTGTCAAAAAAGTCCCACTGTCAGCCACACTTTGTAGGTATATCTATATGAATCACCACAACTAGTATCAACAGAATGCAGAGTAAAGATCATATTTGATTTCTTTTAGAATAGGATTTTCAACACGTGTGATTAGGGTTATTAACGATTATTACTACGTGTTCTCCTACGGACTAAAACGGAAAGTTTCTCAATCGTTGTAGATATTTAGGCGGAAATGGCTAATTGAGAGGCAGGTTTATTTTATTTTTATTTTATATGTTTTGTTTGTTCTTGAATAGTTTCGATTTTTAATTGTATTTTAATTGTCGTTTGTGCTTGATGGCAGTATCAGGAAAGGCCTATAAACTATACTCTATAAGGCGTAAGCCCCTGTAAACGAATGTTTATTTTATTAATAATTTGTATTTCCTTTATTAAGGAATATATTCTGTGATTACTGTGCCTTTATATTAGCTATTGTTTCGCCTTTCAAATAACTTTATACCTAAGATGTTAGTTTATTAACTTTATTTTAAATAGATTACTTAATAAAACTTTGATTTGATATAGGTTTTTTGATACGAATTTCAGGCATAGATAATGTATTGTTTGTGATTTCCATCCTCTAAGTAAGCCTTAGAGGATGGAAAAAAAAAGAAAAGTAAGCCTCTAAGTGATACTTAGACTATGGAAACTTTTTTCCATCCTCTAAGAAGTGATACCTTCAAAACATGCTGTCATTCATGACGTGACATGACATGACATTCTTCATAATAGTGCTTAAATTCTCTTTGCATAACATGTTTTCAGAGGATGGAAAATAATGTTTTGGTGTTGAAATTTGGTTATTCAAAATCCCTGGAGACAAACTACTAAGTGGATTCTGTGTCTAACTGTGTCCCTCTATTTGACTTTTGCATAATCTCCTATTTTTTAAAAACCTCAAACGTTTAAAACAGTTGGCTTTACTTAATCAGACATTGTAAGCAATTATGTCTAGTATTGATTATATCCATAAATATGGTGACTTTATCGTAAAATTTGATATGGCGCGCGACTAAACGCATTGATTGAGGATTACTAAAATCAACGCAAAGTGGACAGCAAACATTTAAGTTCAATCATTCATAGTTCTGATGATGATTGACTTACGCTAGGTATTCGTAGTTCTTCTAAACCTCGTTACGTTCGGTTAGTTAAAATCATAATGATCCATTCACTTAGCGACCGCTCATTATCGGCACGAGAGGCCAATAGTTTCGTAATAACACGGTTATCAGTCGCGTCTCTCGATTTGTTTATCTAGTGATGCTGACGTTACTTTAACAGATTTACTTCAGTGATCAATAGTTCAGTACGGTTACAGTAGCTGGTCAGACAAGTACACTATAACGCTATACATTTATAAATGGCCTTTACAAAGCAATTATTTCTCAGCAAGCGCATTGTCACTGATTCAGACATCTTCGATGGCGGAATTTTGGTCGACGAAAATGGGAAAATCGAGAAATTGCTCAAGAGAAAGGAAAGTGATTGTTTTATTGCTGAAAATAAGGGAAAAATTAAGGTAGGTTACCATGGGATAACTGCAATTTAGTAGTTTTAGGAACACACGTAGGGCTATAAATACAAGCGTATGTTGATAAGGTATAGACAAACAATCAATAGTTTGTTATTTCTATGAAAGTATATATGTAGATCCCTGATATAATGAAATCTATGATGCCCTCCTTGTCATAACTAATGCATTTCGGTAACTTTAAAATTTTAATAGCAGTATAGTTCATTGTGAAAGAGTTCGTTCAAAGAAGTACTGCCACCTTACCTATTTCAGCCGCCAAGCAATAATGTGAGCATTACTGCGTTCCGGTTTTGCAGGTTAAAGGTGTTGGTGAAATTATAGGCTCATCGGACTTATCAACTTATGTCTCAGGGTGACGGGCGCAGTGACAATGCCCCTCAGATCTTTTGTGGTTTAAAGCTCTGAGCGGCACTGCAACTGTTATGGACAGGCGTGTCGCTTACCACCAGGCGCACGACTTGTTATTCCCTCACTTGGTATCACAAAAAAAATATATTGGCACCTAAAGTTTTATTGTCACCTACACAAATAAATAATACTGTTTTTGCTTAATACTGAATAATAAAACTGAAACTAAATAAGATTTAATAAAACCGATATAGGGGGTAGAATATCTATTATCCTGTCGCTGATCCCAGATGTGATAATAACTCGATTTTGCTAAAAATGTCGAATATGTACGTTAGTTATGATAAGGAGGACATATAAATGCAGCATATATAAATATTCACATGCAATTAATTATGTTTCAATTTGGTTTCAATGACATTCGTCTAGTTGTATCTTGGCTACTGATCAATAATAATATTGTCGGAGATAGTGCAAAGGCGCGTATGTAGTATTGGTAAGAAGCGCGTATCTTCACGTGATCTAATTTTACAGGAGTGGGTTTAAACGTTATTATTTTGTTATTTCAATGACTAAGACTTTCACAGACTTTCACTTATTTTTGCACAGTAAGCATTAATTTAAGCTATTTACGGACTGATAACAATAGACTCCAGTAAATTACGCTAGTTTGGTTGTCACGATTATTACGCGGATTTGGTTTGGCTACTAAATTACGGAAATGGCAACTTCATAACGTATACTTAGGTAAGCTACGCGCCTTTGCACTATCCCCGACGATATGTTTCTTTAGGCATATTACATTATCTTATGTAACGAAGCTTATCTGGAGTTGACATTACTTATTCATTTGGAATTCTTAACAAATAAGTGGATACTGTGTTTCATTCCTTATTGTTATAATGATAATTTCTAACTATGTTACAGAACTATATATACCTACTTGCCATGTGTAACCATATTATATATTCGCCGTGACATTTTAGAGTCTCCAATAAAGTCATTTTACACCTTTGACAATTGAGGCTATCAGCGCAAAAGTTATGTTACTTCCGGTAGCGCGCGTTATGTCATTTGGATGCTATTTTCATGTTTATAAAAACAATGACATGTGTGCGAGCACGTTTTGATTTTTTTTTATAATATCAAGTGGCGGCGCGTGTACACGTTAAGAAATTCGTCGTGTCTGCAACAGAAGAGACGACAATGGCCTTGTACACGACAAGAATTTTCTCGGATCTATCCACGAAAATATTTCGTGTCTGTTGCAGACAAGAAAATGATGAGTATGTACACGATACGAATGCTTTCGGGCAGACGTGTGTAGGGTAAACGTGTCAGTGCACTTCCAGGTAGCTGTCGTTTTACTACTGACTGTGTGAAGAAATATGTTGACTACTAATAAAAAAATGGTAATTGCAAATTGTATGTATAGAATAATAAATATTTCTCTCCATGCCTCAAAAGTACGTCGCTTATCTTTATAAATCTCTAAGATTTTGTCCCACAATATGGGTCGTTCCTCTACTAAACTTATAAATAAATCATGCATTTTATTAGTAGCAAAAAATAAATCATGCATTTTATTAGTAGCAAAAATTAGTGATGCAACAGTGATACTATGCAAAATCAGTCCACACGCATAACCGTTCGTTTACTGACAATGCGCCCTATGCAATAGCGGCAGAGCGCGTCGTGTCGGGGGTAGATAAGATTTTTTTCTTGTCCGGCGCCGACGCTTTGTACACAGTTCGTGTGTAGAAACGACACTAATTCTTGCATAGATCCAGCTTTTCTTAGCGTATATATGCGGCCTGACGGGATGAATAAGTCGTGCACCTGATGGTAAGCTACACGCGTGTCCATAACAGTTGCAGTGCCACTCAGAGCTTTAAATCGCAAAGATCTGAGGCGCACTGCCACTGCGCCTGTCACCCTGAGATATAAGTTGACAAGTCCCATGTGCATGTAATGTCACCAGCATTTGATACTATTTATAGTTTTTTATTCCTCTAAGTTTGTATTCTTTTTGTCGTATTGTTTTGTTCGTCAATTGTCATGTAAAATAGCTGGATAAAATACGTTCTTAAGGTGACATTCTCTGTAGCCCCGATATCCTATTTTTTATATAAGATATTACTTTTTCCATCCTTTAAGGATATTACCCACTGTAATGTACGGCTGAAGTACATGATGTACGTGTATTTTTTTAACCGACTTCAAAAAAAGAGGAGGTTCTCAATTCGACTGTATGTTCTTCTTGTTTTTTGTATGTATGTTACGCTATAACTCCGATATTTGTGAACCGATTAATTTGAAGAAAATCATCCACCTCGAAGGGTGGCTGTTCACGCATGAAGATTCATTTTTATAAATAGCGCTTAACTTTAATTTAGGTGCAATTACTTTAATGGATGATTTTGCTATTTCTCCAATTCAAGGCGTTTTTCTCTCAATATACTTTGAGTTCCCGATTTTTATTATCTCCAGTGTCAAGTCCTGTATAGTGGCGAACTATATTTATTTATAACTATATATATATTTTAACTATATTTATAACTATATTTCAATAAAACTTAGCAAATAGACGCAATTCCACGTACTTTTGAGGTCGGTTTTTTTAGTACTCTGTACTGAGATTATATATGAATGTACTACTATTACTTTAAAACAAAAAAACAATTACGTTGGCGTGGCTACGGATAATTTTCTGTAGCCACGCTACCTATTAATAATTTTTGTGAGTGATGTTAGTTTTTTTTTAATTTAGCCAATGTATAACGCTCTGTATTAAGCACGTATCAAAAAAAAAAAAAAAACACAGTCGAATTGAGAACCTCTTCCTTTTTTGAAGTCGGTTAAAAATAGGCGACCAGCATTGACCTTGGCGAATAGTGAGCAAATTCTGCTACATTTCAATTGTCAAATTTTATAATATTGAAACGTCTTCACATTCATGTTACAAAATATTGTTTACCAATTTTGCTAATACATTATTGATAGGCGATAAAGACAAATGGACTCACAGTCAACTTGAACATTGAAATGTAGCTGAACTAATTTTCATTTCGCCTATTTTTTTATATGTATAAAATGTACATCGTCTGTGTATTGGCCAAATTCAGAAAAATAGCTAAAATTGCATTTACAAGTATTAATAATGGCGTGGCGTGGCTACAGATCCGCAGCAACGTCACAATAATTGTCTTTTTTTTCTTTTAAACTAATAGTAGTACATTCACAAAAATACATGAACATCATGCACGTCAGCCGTCTATTACAGGGGTTCTAAGCAATGGGTAATATCATAACAAAAAAAATTGGGCGGCGGGGCTACAGAGCAAAGGATTTTAAATCTTTCTAGGCAAGCGTCTCGCCAACATTCATTAAATATTTTTTATACATGAAAATAGCATCTAAGTATAAAATATTTAAGTACATAAACCATGTACCTTACTATTATTTAAAGTAATATTGTGGTGCAAGGTGGTGTAACTTAGCATCCTAAAGTAAGATAAAATAAAATAAATTTAATAGTCAAATATTTTTTATATATGAAAATAGCATTTAAGTATAAAATAATTACTTATGTAATTCCAGCAGTATTTAAAGTAATATTATAGAAAAAAAAATTAATGTGGGTTACACCACTTTTGCGCTGATAGCCTCAATTATAAAACAAACGTAAAAAACGTACTTTGCTTAAGTTTAAGCAAGAAATTAAGCTAAGCGTTGAGTATACTTCGTAATTTCTTACTTAAAACTCAGGCATAGTTCCTTGTGTAAGTAAGTACAAAAAACTAGCGTATTGCATTTTTGCTTTGTCGAAGTCAAAGTTCGTTTTGAAAATCTCAACCCTAGATTTGCAGCAGCTAATGTATTAAATTTAAAATTGCTGGATATTGGCCTTTCCCATCGTATCTCAGAATTTTAGTCTTTTTCTCTACCTCACCCAGCCATTATCTACCCCCTCTCTTAGATGTCATTCTATATGTAGTCGTTTATTTTTCATTTGTTTTATAGAATTAAAAGTCTTTGTTCCTTTATACAGACACTTTAGGCCTTAGCTAGATACGATTCGGTCCTGAAATAAATTTGCCTTTTTTAAACTACTTTAAAAAAGGAGGAGGTTCTCAATTCGACTGTATGCTTTTTTTGTATGTATGTTACGCGATAACCGTGTTTTGTGAACAGATTTTCATTATACTTTTTTTGTTGGAATGAGGATACCTGGGTAGTGGTTCCATTTAATTTGAAGAAAATATTCCACCTCTAAGGGTGGAATTAGGGGATGAATCCAGTTTCGCTCACTTTCCTGTCACTGATTTCAATAAAACTTGGCAAATAGATGTAATTCCACTAACTTTTGAGGTCGATTTGTTTTAGTACTCTATACTGAGATTGTAATTCACATCAATCTGAATCTGGGATGCACAAAAGGAGCTTCCTCGCGCTTTTTCTTTCCTTTCATGTACGCCTAGCGCACTCTGAGTAACAATCGGCGAGTACCTTCCGCCGATTAGCAAATCACAACATGCATTATAGTGTATGCCATTGATACGATAAGAAAAAGTCTGAATCTGATTAATGCCGCAAATTAATATTAACATTATAATAATATAGGTCATAGATGGTGGTGACCTAGCATTACTGGCTGGTGTGGTGGATTCTCATGTACATGTAAATGAACCTGGACGTACGGCATGGGAAGGGTTTAGAACCGCCACTCACGCAGCAGCAGCTGGTGGAATAACCACCATCGTCGATATGCCACTGTAAGTCATATCATACAATTATCATAATTATATTAAAATATATAAATCTCTACAATAATTGTTGTCTCTTTTTTATATCGATATAATGTTAATCAATCACACCTGTTAAATAATACGTTACTAAGTACAAAAATTGTTTGTACTCTTAATTATAATCATAATCATAATAATTTATTCATAATTTCCATTACATGTCAATTTAGTACTAATGTCAAAGAGAATATTAACTAAACAAATGTATTTTAAATGAATTGCATTATAAACTGATATTAAAGAAATATACTAACCTACATACCAAAAATTCTATGCCATATTCTAGTACTGATTGTACGTAGGCAAAATAGCATGCACGAACTCTGGCTTTTGTAAGTGTCGCAGAGAGACGACTAAGAGCAAAGCATGCCTTCGCCAGTTTTCCACAAAGATGGTCAATGTGTTCCTCCCAAGTCAATGCTTGATCTACCAGGAAACCAAGGAAGGATACCATCTGCACTTGCTCTACACGCACACCGTCTACGCTGAATATAAGTGGTCGGCGGGGCCTACCAGAAAGGTCTAAACTTTTATGAATTGCGTCTTTGTAAGATTTAATATCAATCCGTTGCTCCGAAACCAGCCTGCTAGGTCATACGCAACAGAGTTGAGGAGCTGTACTAACGCGTCAAGAGTCGGTCCAGTAATAATTGCTGCTACATCATCTGCATACATATATATGTCTGCCTGTCCTATTACTACTATTAAATTATATAAAATAATTTAACAGTAACTCAAAACGTACGGTTCCCAAAGTGGTATGTATCGACGCCTAGGCGTCCAGTCCATTTACAAGGGGTCTATGTCACTGAAAAAAATAGTAGGCGGTGCATGAGACGTTAATGGAATCTACAAGAGTGAAACCCTATATGTAAAAACTTTTGAACCGTTTGTCTTTATTCATACAATAAAATGATCTAAGACAATTACCTACTAACCAAAAACAGCTCTCAACTTATTATGCGTTTGCTCACTCGCGGCTGGCCTATGAGATTATACTGTGAGGGCATTGCAGTAACTTTTAACCAATTTTTGTTCTTCAGACGAAATGCAACAGAATATTAAACACCATAGATCAAAGGGATTTTTGTAAATCTTACTTATAAATATGAACATACATAGTATTAAGTTGCTTATATATTTTTTAAAAATTAATGTAATTTAATAATTATTACTGTAATTTCGTTTAAAACATATAACATTCTTTATTCGTTATAAAGTATATATAACTTACCTATATACTATACTACATACTATACACTCCATTAAAGTTTATATGACGTTACTATAGACGTACTAATCGTTAGCAAAATTAACTTAAATTCTCTTTCTCCTTCATATACAATGTTAATAAATAGTTATTTGTTCAACAAGAGAGCAAAGTCGTTTTTTGGTGCGAGTGCTGTTTTTGAGTCCTGAGCAAGCGAAAGATTCTATAGTTGAATCACGAGCGTAGCGAGTGATTCAGAATTAGAATCTTGAGCGAAGCGAGGGACTCAAAAATACGAGCTGCAAAATAACTTTGCTCTCGCGTGATACATACAACTTTTCACCTCAGCAGCGAGAACATATATATATACTAAAGGGACAAGTAATAAAAACACGTCATGAAAGCAAATGCATCATTGTATATTACAAAAATACAGAATTTACAAAAAATTAAAAGTGGAACGTGAAGTTTGTACAATTCTGTAGATTAAAAGTTACTGTTTTATTTGGAACAGTAATCGTCGTAGTGTTTGCTACTTGAGTAGTGGTCGAGGTTTCATTATGAGTTGAGCTGGATTGTGACCCTTCCCGCACCGTAAAAGTTGGTGATTCTGGGCGGGTTTGGGTATGATTCGCATCACTGGAGGTGCTAGGTTGTGCCCAAGAATGCGAAGTCTGTTTTAGGTTTATCGAATCTATAATACGCTTACAGATTTTTGATTTATTTTCTATTGAATCTTCGATATATCCTTCAGCCACTGTATTTGATCTCCAACCGCCATGGCGCTTCAACGTTGTGAGGTCAGCTCCTCCATCTGCCAAAAGAGTGGCTGATGTTCGCCTGAAGCAGTGGCCAGTGTATAGCTGCGGCTCTTTCAAATCTAAAAATGTTGCGATTTCTCGTGCAGTCGCTCCTATTTTATTAATACCCATCGGTTGCCGCGTACATTTTCCATTACGATATTGTATGAAAAAGCGGCCTGTGATCGTATTGGGAGGGCGCAATGCTTTATATTTCTGGACAACGTGTGCGTATTCCTCACGGACGACGAACGACCTGTCTATATTTGTTTTCGTATTTGGCAGGTTAATCAAAAGAAGGTCGCTGGAATGTTGTTCAATGGCATTAGGAGTTAGATTCAATAACTCGTTGGAGCGGCATGCTCCGTTTATTCCAATGATAAGGATGACCTGAAACATAAATAAAACGTCAATAAGTATTGTGTCTTTTAGAGCAGTCTTAAACGTGGATTTCTCATAATATGTAGCGTTATTTTTAACCATAAAGTTCCAATACAAGTCGCCAAAACAACACATTTAAGTAGGTAAGTATAATTATGTTGATAGAAATTGATAACATAACTACCAAAGTCCAAATTGTATTAACAATTAAAATATAACGCTACGACAACAGTAATAATATTCAATACTTACTTTTGCGGCTAGGAAAGTGCAATCTGGAGCTTAATTAAGAAATTTTTCAATATTAGCAGCCGTGAAAACTTTCGATTTTTTTGATTTGTGGCCGACGGCCGATCTTTTCAAAAACGCAATCAGCTTTGCGTAAGTGTTTATATGGACGTTATTTTTAGTTTGTAATGTAGCTTTCAACATCGAATATATACTCCACATCGTTGACGGCTGTTTTGTATGCGACATTTCAATGAAATAAGACAGAAGCACAGTTTCCGACATAGTGTTTCCTGCGCCCTTTTCGTGCCTCCATTTGTCAAAATGTTCGTAGACTTTCAGGTACTTTTCACGAGATTTACTAGGCAAGAAACTTAGTTCAGCATTTTTAACAGTTTCAACTAACTCTGGAGGAGTTAAAAAATTGTCGTCTTCACTGGAATCGCTCATATTTTCTATTTTATTACGTAGGTAGGTATCCAATTAACTATCAAAGAAGTACCTATCGCAAGCAAATAAGAAATTTTGAATTAAAAAAAAAAGAAAGCGCGCTTTTATTTATTGCGTTCCGGAACGTTCTCGCTTGTATTCATTGAAATCACACATTGTAAATATTGTTATCTTTAATTGACGTTATAAATTTAGCATATTTTTATTGCAACACTTGCTTTATTTTTAATGAAAATTGTAAAAACTAAATTATCATAGTATAAAATCGTATTTGTATTTCTCACATAATTTATCTTTTAGATGAATTGACGAGTTTCCGAACGTGCACTCGTTCAGCCATTTTGTGGGGGTCTACTATGTAGCTTAAATATCGAAGTACGAATAAACCATAATTTTCTTTTTCCTTTTTCTTGTTTCAATGAAGTGAAAGGGACGGAGCGACTGATTTTGAAATATGTCGAATTTGTATTAGACCCCTTCGCATTAAATGACAAGTCTCCACTTAAAAAGCAAAAAGCTACTTTTTCTCACGGAGTGAGCAAAATAAGATTTTGCTCACTGATTTCACACAGCAAAATAGCCTTGTTCGAGCTGCTGAGGTGAAAAATATATACTCACGTCTCTAGTTACATTAAAATTTTGGAGAAAATAATGGTCTTCGAAAAACAGTTAATGAATTTTTTTTTTAAAAAAGGCTATTATAATATGCCAGAACTTTTCGAAGATTCCTATCATGTCTGTGTCACTGCTACAGATAAAGTACATTAATTAATTGTTATCTATTCTATGCTACTATTTGTTAATATTTTAAAATATCAATTTATTTTTTGATGTAAATATATGAATATACTTAGTTAATAGTCAAATTATAATTTATTTTAAGATATGAATGTATGTATAATGTTTACTAATAATTATAAGAACAATAATGGAATATATATATTAACTAATTACGTTCAAGCCTAAAAAGTATTTATATTTAAAAATGTCACTTTACTACGGCCTGACAAGGTTAACACCTACTATAGTCGTGAGTTTAGCAATCTGTACTCTGTACCATAATTTTGAGTTTAATTTTCTCTACCTGATTTCGGTGCTTAAGTATTACTTAAGTATTCGAATATTGAACTATTAAATAATATTTCAGGATACTACACTCCAATATTAAGTAATACTTCATGGTAGTATTCTAGAATATTTAAATAATAAAAAATGCTATTGTAATTAGGTAGAGAAAGTTAACGTGAAAATTACTCTCACATGAAATGCAAATTAATGAATATGCATATGAGCTCATTTTGGTAGGTAGTGACTAAAATTTTGGCTTTTCATAAATGGAATAATCTATATTACACAGATATCTGGTAATATATTATAATAGATAGTACACAGGAACTTACATAATATTTTCTTACAATAGACATATACCTATGGAGCAAACATTCCACAACAAACAAGATATGGTATGTTCGGTTAGATAAATGTATAAATTTAATATATATATATATATATATATATATATATTTGTAAAGTTTCCCAATTCAAAGTGAATGCACTGTATCAGTTGTTAAATTGAAAACACATAGTTGATGAATTTGTGAAATAAATCCATATTAGAAAGGCAAAACAGAAAAAATTGGCATGTGGTTTACGAGACAAAAAGTATCGGAACCTCCGCTTTAAATTAACACATTATCTATATTTTTATTCAGTTCATGAAATACTTTTTTCTCAGCATTGTAAAATATAGGTAAATATACATTACTTCATTTTTATATAATATAGGTACATTGACTTACAATTACATGGACGTCAGGTCCGCGCTAAAAAGTGTCCGAACTTATAGGGCGTTAAAATCGTATACAGAGCGTCATTCACGCTTTAGTCTTCGTTTGTTCGACTGACAGCGAAGCAAGCAAAATTAGACAGTACTGCGATGACATTACAATTTAAATTCAACGTTTTAGCTTTTTCATATTCCTTTGCATGTCACTACGTTTAAATAGATTGACTACGTTTAAATTGATTAAATAGGTTGACTTGGGACATTTTTTTCGTGGTTTTTGTATTAGACCTGTCGTTCATTTATTTGTAAGTCAATGATAATGTAATAAAGAATCTGGTTGCATTTTGTGATAAGATGATTCGTTTTTCAATGAAAGTTTTGTATTTATTTAAAAAATCTAACTCGATTTATTTTCTATAAATTTTCTCGTGCGGTTATAAATCAATACTCGAAACAAAATCTTTCAACGCAACCTTTTTTACATTTTTTGATTAAATAAATTATTTTGAGGTCGTAAAATAAATCTGTACTTTAATATATTATACTCGTACATACATTAATTACCATGTTCGTTGTTACAGGAACTCTATACCTCCAACAACTACAGTGGAAAACTTAAGAACTAAAGCCGCTGCCGCTAAAAACAATGTTTATGTTGACGTTGGTTTTTGGGGAGGTGTTATACCGGGAAACCAGGTAACAGAATTCTGTAATAATAAATAAAATAAATAAAAAAATGACTTAATGTATTATTAATACGTGTGACTGCTTTTTAAACTAAGCAATAACGTTTAAAATTGCCATGAAAAATTGGGCACAAACTTTATAGTTTTTTAATACTGTTTTGTACTTACAGTTAATCATCGTCATCATCAACCTATTTATAAGTCCCACTGCTGGGCACGGATCTCTTCTGAGGCGATGTTCTTTTTTCCGCCACTCTGCCCAACGCGGGTTGGGGACTTCACATGTGTTCCGAGGGTTGTAACCTTCTTCGACGTGTAGGTTTCATCACGATTTTTTCCTTCATCGAAAAGCTCATGGTAAATTTTATCATTAAATCCATTGACTTACAATTATATGGACGTCGGGTCCGCGCTAAAAAGTGTCCGAACTTATAGGGCGTTAAAATCGTATACAGAGCGTCATTCACGCTCTAGTCTTCGTTTGTTTGACTGACAGCGAAGCAAGCAAAATTAGACAGTACTGCGATGACATTACAATTTAAATTCAACGTTTTAGTTTTTTCATATTCCTTGACATGTCACTACGTTTAAATAGGTTGACTTGGGACATTTTTTTCGTGGTTTTTGTATTAGACCCGTCGTCCATTTATTTGTAAGGCAAAGATTAAATCCCAAAAAATTCACTCTAGAGGCAACTCGGCTTATTTTACCGTTTACTTACTGTCAAACTTATACTTAAATATTGTAATGAACTTATTACAGGACTCTTTAAAAGACCTAATAAAGGCAGGAGTAGTAGGATTCAAATGTTTTCTCTGTCCAAGTGGTGTCGATGAGTTTCCTAACGTTGAACCTGGAGATTTGGAAAAGGCATTTAAAGCTTTGGAAGGAACTGAATCAGTTCTAGCGGTAAGGCTGTATTAGACACCCTTAAAATTAATTATTAAAAAAATATTTTTTTTAGAGGAGCAAATATAAGTATAATTAATATGCACAGTCGCTAGCTATGTAAAACTGTTTGACCGGGTACATGAATATTGTCCTACATAAGGTTTGTCGTCTAACAAGTACCTACATTATTTTTTCTAGTTTCACGCGGAATTGGAAGAAGACAGGCTGAAAAACAAGCCTAAAATGAAAAAGAAAGGTATTGTTTGCCAAAGAGTCTACCCATGCGAAAACATGTTAATGATTTCTTGGGTCAACCATCGTCAGGTTATACAAAAAAGAAATCATTATAAAATGGATTTGTAAAATATTTCAACTATTTATAATTTCCTTGGTATACTTAAAACTCATAAACTCATAAAAGTAATACGAACTACTAATAATATGAAACAAATCACTCATTTGGTGCTACACTGACGCAATTGTACTTCTTGTAATGGTACAGGAAATGGATTTCAGTTGATTGTTAATTTTATTTCAAATTTTTGACGTGTCTGTAAAACTTTTGCCTATTTTTAACCGACTTCAAGAAAGGAGGAGGTTCTCAATTCGACTGTATGTTCTTTTTTTTTTCTTTTTTTTGTATGTATGTTACGCGATAACTCCGGTATTTGTGAACCGATTTTTATGATTCTTTTTTTGTTGGAAAGGGGGTACTTCCATAGTGGTCCCATTTCATTTTGAAAAAAATCATCCATCTCGAAGGGTGGTTGTTCACGCATGAAGATTCATTTTTATTATAAATAGCGCCTAACTTTAATTATTTAACGTTATTAATATTAATATTATATTAGCTATTAATATTAATATTAATTAGGGGCAATTACTTTAATGGTTGATTTTGCTATTTCTCCAATTCAAGGCGTTTTTGTCTCAATATACTTTGAGTAGTGAGAACCGATTTTTATTATCTCCAGTCAAGTCCTGTATAGTGGCGAACTAGGGGATATTTCAATAAAACTTAGCAAATACACGTAATTCCACGTACTTTTGAAGTCGGTTTTCTTAATACTCTGTACTGAGATTATACATACATATGTACCTATGTATGTATACTTCAAACTTATTATTTTATATACTTCAAACACTTGTTATGTTACAGATGACTTTAAAATACTTGATTCAATTTTATCAAAATTATTTTTAAGTCAATGTAGCACCGATTGAGCGAAATTATGTTTATATGAAATTTTATAACTCTCCTATTTAAACATATAAAAGTTGTCGACTAATTTTGCACGTAGAATCTTTAAACCTCTCTCCTGAAAAATATTCACTTTGCATATGTGGCCTCATTACCGGGGTGCGAATGAATTGCCATCATTTATTTTATTGTGACCATTGACAGGTCAATGAACATGGCGTACCTATAAATTACATTATATTACTTTATTTTATTTCAGATCCCAATGATTATCATACTTATTTAGAGACACGACCTTCGAAAATGGAATTAGATGCTATTTCGCTCATCTCGAGTTTCCTCAACAAAACAGAGTACGTTTAAACAATATACTTTATCTATGGTTATGTTGTTGTTGAAATATGATACATAGGTAATTTGTCGGTACAACGTTTGTAAATATTTGTTGCGTAAAAACCAGACAAAACAGAATATTAGTGCGTACTATAACAAATACGTATAATATACAGGGTGTAATAATTAAGTGTGATAGTTTGAAGATTTTTGATATTTCTTATATGTACGGAATAATCGCCTGGGCACACTTAACGTTTATAACCTGAATAGGGCACTGACTATTTTTTAACCGACTTCAAAAAAGGAGGAGGTTTCAATTCGCCATTATTTTTTTTCATTTTTTGTATGTATGTTACGTTATAACGCGATAACACTTTTGCGAACCATTTTGATGATTCTTTTTTGTTGGAAAGAGGGTACCTCAGTAGTAAGAGTGGCAAACTAGGGGATGAATAACTAATGAGGTCGGTTTTTTCAGTATTCTGGACTGAGATAATATTCAGTATTGTTTAAAAACTATTTGCTCCATGAATTACGACTCCATTAATTAATAGTACTAAATTTCTATTATAGTGTTCGAGTCCACATTGTTCACGTATCATCATCAGACGTTATACCCCTGCTTGAGAAAGCTCGTAAAAACCGCATAGCTGCAGGGAACAGCGCCTGGCGCGGTGGGGTCACAGCCGAAACCTGCTATCATTACCTTACACTGAGCGCGGACGAAATACCGTCTGGCCACAGCGAGTATAAGTGTGCTCCTCCTATAAGAGACAAGGATAATAAAGTAAGTTATAGGTAGATGTTGTTTTGTTCCATCGAGTTTAAAACCAGAAATCGAGACGAAATAAGGGCCAACCATCCCTAGCAACTCGTCAGACAAATAGGCCACTTTTAAATATCAACTCTAGCTTGCGCTGAAATCACAAATTAGAAAGCTGGAATAGTACAGCGCCAACAACTGACCTGTGTGTACGTCTCCGTATATTCCAAAAATATGCTGTATTTATTGTAATAAATATAATATCTCTAACAATGGGGGGCTGTTCCATTCGGTGGTGTGGGAAAACCAGCAAAATATTTAATAACAAAACAAACGGAATCACATTTCATCGGTAATTATAATATTAAATATGTAATTTTTCAATTTTCGTCCATTATGGCAAAGCACAAGTTAAACTGGTCGTTTTGAAGTGAAAAAATTGACGACACCCATCAATTGTTTCGAATTCGGGCTGGCCAATCGGAGCGCAGTTGTCACCGCAATGATTTGGCAGAATAGTTTTCAAATAAACTAAATGACATTTCATCTCTATTGCTAGTCATATACTCGATGTTTTGTTCTAATCCATGTTATTTCTATTATGTGCACATCGGGTTCCCGCTGAGGAAAGACTGCCAATCCACCGTTTTGGCTCAAATAGGTTTAGGCACTTTACCCATCTTCAAAACATGTTTTTTAGTGTAATTAATGATTTAATCGAGCCGACACCTATTCATTTTTTAAACTTTTACATATAATTATTATTACTAGTATTTGAGGAGAATCCACTTATTTTGCTCTGTCGGTGTTTAATTCCTCAGGAATCTCTGTGGAAGTATCTGCTGGACGATAAAATCGATTTGGTCGTGTCTGACCATTCACCGTGTACTTCCGATCTCAAGTGCAGCAATTACTTGGAAGCTTGGGGAGGAATTTCATCAGTGCAGTTTGGTAAAGTGTTCTACAAGTAGTTACATCACTTTATATCTATTTCTGTTTTTCTTGTTTATAATATCATCGTCTTTGTGCTAGATTATAAAACATCACTCTATTAACAAGATGAAGACTGCTCGGCTCAAGTTTGGTAAATAATTTTAACAAATTGGTTAACTCGTCATATTCATTAACGTCTTTTATTATATTCAAGGGCTGTCATTATTCTGGACGGAAGCAAACGCTCGTGGTCTGAACCTAAACGTCGTATCAAAATACCTCAGTTCCGGTCCGGCTCTACTAGCCGGCCTCCAAGATCGTAAGGGTGCTTTAAAACCTGGCCTAGATGCGGACTTGGTTTTTCTGGACTCTGAAGCTCAATTCAAGGTTTCTACCGATATAATTCGCTATAAAAACAAGGTTAGTACTGACATTTTACAACACAATTACTTTTAATTACCTTTTAGTATATACACTTTATTAGATATCAGTAGTAAGGAAGGAAAGTTCCACATTTTTCCAACCACACATACTTATGACAAAAACATTAGAATTAAATTTTTATTGAATTGATATTCAATTATTTTTTGTGAAATTACTCCACTAGTTTGTTATAATTATTAATACAAAGATCGAACACTCAGAAGAAACACTCAGAAAAAATTCCTTCGACTCAGAAAAAATCCGACCGGATCGAAGGAATTTTTTCTGAGTGTTCGATCTTTGTATTAATAATTAAAAACATTAGAAGTTAGTTTAGTTGTTACGTATCTCATTCTGATGAAATTGTAATTTCAAGATCTTCCTTGTTGTCGGGGTCATTGGAAATGACAATTTAAATCATGTAGAGTCATGAGAGATTGTGATTTAGATAGTCTCCTATCATTATTTATCTTTTATTTTCAAATTTTAAAACTATAATTATGTATCAATCTATAAAAAAATGTAAGTTCTGGGTAATTAATAGTGATCGGGATGGAGGGAGTTGATCTACCTAAACTACGAACGTTTTCTTATTATGGACATAACCATTTCGTCATCAATGCGTATACAATGACTTTTTTTACTGTTTATTTTCTAAACATTCCAAAATATAGATTGTCTCATGTTTATATTTTAAATGGTTAGTGTATTTAAATACGTCAGTACTTTTTTATAATATCAAGTGACGGGACGAACAAGTCCTGCACCTGATGGTAAGCTACATGCCTGTCCATTGCCATTCAGAGCTTTAAATCAAAAACGTTGAAGGGGTACTGAAACTGTGCCTGTTACCCTGAGACATAAGTTGACAAGTCCCATGTGCCTGTAATTTCACCACCACCTTTACCCTTCAAGACCGGAACTGAACGGATGCTGACATTACTGCTTGGTGGTAGAAATAGGTAAGGTTAGTAGGTAGTACTTCCCTGGACGAACTCTTTCACAAGGAGCTCTACTGCTACTAAAACACTATAGAAACACAATTTCGATATGAATTTTTGAGACAATAATTTGTAGCAATGTACACAAATTTCAATAAATAATATGCATCTTCAAATTGTATGTGTTTCGTGAAATCCCGGGATTTGTAGAAGGGAATATCCACATTATTCTTTAGTTTAGTTAAATTAACTCCCTCAGTTGCGATAATTGTAAATTAAACGTTTACACCTTTTGGGGTTTCAGTTATCGCCTTATTTGAACAAGAACCTAAAAGGAGTAGTGAAACAAACCTACCTTCGCGGTCAACTAATCTTCGAAAATGGAAATATCATAGGAGAACCAAAAGGAAATCTGTTGCTAAAAAATTTTTAAATTTATTTATTAGATTAGATTAGATTAGATTCATGTTTATTTGCCAAAATACAGTAAATATACAGGTCTTAAATTAAATTGGTACAATGTATTATAATCCAAAGCTTTATTTGTTATACTCGTAACAACGGTAACAATGTTGATTTAATTTTTGGTTTAAAAGTATAAATTTTGTTTTAAATAAATATTTTTATTGTCTTTTATTTTTGTGTCTTAGTAGATTGATTTTTAGCCCTTGTATATTTTGCATTTATCTTAGCAGAATGTCGTCATAACGAATTTGTTATATAACCCTTTATCAAATTAAAGTGATAAAAAATACAGTAAGAAAAAATCGATAAAACGCTGAATATTAAATCACGACGTTTTTGTTAAATCAGCATCCATGATAAAAACCATATCAGTACTGAACTGATATAATTGTGTACAGATACTACTTATACCTCTCTTTCCGCCAGGCAGATCTTTTTACAACGTGTTGGATTCTGAATGTTCCACTTTTGTACCGGCACAGTAACTTTATTGGATATTCGCAAGGTCAATTCATTGTGAAAAGTCATCGTATGTTTAATTATTTTGATAACGTCTTGATATTGAGCAAGTATTTACGTAGGTGCATGAACAATAAAACAAATTTACGTAGATTTACCCATATTTATTACTTACCTCTGTTATTGTTTGATTATCTTGTTGTCGAATAGGTTTATAATACTAAATATGATAAACTTTGCATAGTTAGTACTGTACTGAGGCGTAGCTCTAATGCGTAGCGAGAGGTACTTCTAAGAATATAAACTGGGATTAACTTCAAAGATTTGGTTTATTTCACATTTTTTTACATAGTTTATACTTTCAGTCTAGGATGTAATATGTAATATGTCAAGATCTTATGTTTCCTTATTTCAATTCTTCAAAAGCATTCTAATTACAAATACTATATTCACTAGCTATATTCCGCCTGCAATTCTACTCATAGAGTAGAGCCTAGACTACAGTACTGTTAGATAACAAGCAATAGAATACTCCTATGTATGGGTGAGTAATTGCTTATTATTATTAATTGGTTTTAAGAACCACAAATTATCACATAATGTGAATTACTGAACTAATGATGACTGGATGATTTACATCCTTACAACAAAATTTGTTTTAAAAATTATAATATAAATTTTAAATAATATATAATATAAATTTTAAGTTTACGTTATCTAATAAATTATTTTATAGCAGCTTACCACTTATCAGTGTTAGTCTGAAGATATAATTACTTACTGTCTACAATTTTTTTTTCATACGACGAGCTGTGCGGAGGCTATTTGCCTTACCCAAATCTGAAGCAGCCTTTTTTATTCTCGAGGCTCTACCTCCTCGAGGAGGGGCAGTATGTTAGCGCCTCCTTGGATGCTTTGGCTGCTGGCTACGATGGCTTGACGTTTATTATTATTGATTTTATTTTGTTCTAAAGAAAAATGTCATATTTTTATTTTTCTCATTGTTATAAAGTATTCTTAAAGAAAAAACCTTCTGATTTACACTAATAATGGAGTCTTATTTATCGGCGTTAACATTTTGGTAATCATTTAGCTAATTATGGAAATCAACAGGTATACGATAGTAACGTTATGGTAAATTTTCCGTTGTTGGCGTCGATAGATATTATGTGGCTTTATGTTTACTTACTTTTTGGTGTTATGTTATAATTCTTAAATATTTTTGTAGCAAAAAGGAAGTTTGATAGTTCGTTTAATAAATTTAAGTAATAATAATGTGGACATAATAAATTTACTACGGAAATTTGGAAATTATCAACACTGTTCGCTAATTTAAGTACACTAATAAAACCGACCTCAAAAGTTCGTGGATTTACATCTATTTGCCAAATTTTATTGAAATCAGTTATCGGAAAGTGCACGAAACCGGATTCATCCCCTAGTTTGCCACCCTTAGAGGTGGAAAATTATCTTCAAATTTAAATGGGATCAGTACTGAGGTACCATCTTTCCAACAAAAAAATCATAAAAATCGGTTCACAAATGCGGATTATCGCGTAACATACATACAAAAAACAAAAAGAAACATACAGTCGAATTGAGAACTTTCTCCTTTTTTGAAGTCGGTTAACAAAAGATACAAGTTAACGTGTTAACTACAACAAGGTTTCCTACTAAATTCACATTAAATATCACGCTACATAATACATTTGTTAGGTAAGCTGTTGATGTATTATGATGTAGATGTATTAAGTAAACCATCACTAACGTATACTTACCAAAACTTAAACCATTAGTAACGTATATTTTCATAAAATCTGCCGAAATAAATCGTTACTAGAAAAGATAAACATTTGTTAGAAATATGTAAATTGATTCATTTGTATTTTATTGAACCAATGTATGCATGATGTACACTAAATGTATGAAGACGGTTTGGTATAGTAATTAATATCTGTAGAAACCTTGAAATTTTGCACAACAATGAAGACTGAAACTGACGTTCGCGTTAGTTATTAGAGTTTTTGCTGGAAAGTTGTACGGAGTGTGTTGCAAAGAATACCTTAGTGATTTCATAGGTGCAGAGTGAGATGAGCTAGACATACCCAGTGATAATCTTCAAGCTAATCTTAATTGATTAATGATGAAGAAAATCTGAAAATCACAGCCCATTGAATGTTATTGGTTCCGGTTGAATCCATGTTGAATCTTAACTTGATTCTTAGTTCGAAGTACTTTATATCTAATCTAATCACGATCTTCTGTTTCTTAACTATTATATAGATGGGTTCTACGCGATATATCAATTTGTTGTAAGACTTCCTATATCCCCGTATTATATAAACAAACATAATTCTTTGCATTAAACGTTTCATAGGGCAGTAAAGGAGCTGTCTAGCCACACGGTTACTATAATAGCGATTGAAACTGATGAAAATTGTCATTAACGCGAGCACCGTCTTCACGGAGCTTCAGTTTGACGTCTGCGATTCTATACAATGTTTTTCGTACTTCTGTTCACCGGATTTTTGCTACTGTGTACGTAAAATTTTATACGATTGAGTTGGTTCGTTAGACATACTTAATAAATTGTAATTATTTTTATTTTTTTGCTGTCTTTTTCTGTTCGTGTACAGCGAATATATCATGTCGAGATTTAAGTTTTGTGCAAAAACAAACGCAAAGACAACTATTCATCAGTAAGCGCGTGGTAACTGAAGCCGAAGAATTCGACGGAGGAGTGCTAGTGAATAGACGTGGAAAAATTGAAGGTGTATTGAAGCGGTCGGCAGTTGACGCAATTCTGCAAGGAAACGAGGACTTGAAGGTACATAGATAAAAATATAGTTGCGATCAATTTAAAATTAATTACACATAAAATTAGGGATTACATCAATAATAACTTTCTTAAGTAAATAGTTTCGAATATTAAGGTAATAGATGGCGGAGACATGGCACTAATGGCTGGTGCAGTGGACTCTCACGTACACGTGAATGAGCCTGGCCGAACCTCTTGGGAAGGCTTCGTGACAGCCACACAGGCCGCAGCTGCTGGGGGGATCACCACTATTGTTGATATGCCCCTGTAAGTATAATTAAGTAAGATTAAAAAGCGAACTGTTGAATGGACGCAAATATCTATTTATTAATGAAAGTAATGATAAATTCTGTGATTATTAAGACTAACGCATATTCGGTAAATTATCTTACATTTGTAAATAATTACAGCGACCGAGTTAAGAATTCTGTTTTGTTTTGTTATTTCGGCTACTAAGCACAGTTCGATACTTCTGAAAAAAAAAAAACGTTTGTCACTCGCCTTTGCTTCAAAACTTTGTATGTAATTGGCTTTTGCGCCTTTTCGTAACTAAAGTATCGATTTGAAGAGGTTTGAAATGTTATATTATGTCAATAAGCATTTAGTCTTTCACGGACAAATAAAATAATGCATGTGGATGTATCTCTGTTGGGTTTTTAATTTCGTTGTCAAGTCAATTTCACATTTTTTATATAATAATAATAATAATAATACGTGAGGCGCACTATAAATTTCCGGAATGAATAAGAAAAAATACTATAATGATCAGAAATGAATTTATTGTTTCTCAAAATATTCTCCGTTAGCGTTAATGCACTTTTTCATACGAATGAACCAATTTTGAAAACATTTATGCCACTCCTCCGTGACAATCTTTGTAACATATTTTTCATACTCTTCGACAGAGGCTGTCGAAAATCAGATGATGAAAATCGTTGACCGCAGAACTGGTTCAAATTTTTGGAAATAAATAAAGGTCACAAGGTCTGTACGCGGGATGGCTCATAAGGTCAACGTTGTTCACCTTCAAAAATTGATTTGTCTGTCTAGCCGTGGGAGAACTGGCATTATCGTGGTGCAAGATGATATGGCGTTTACGGTTATTTTTACGGAGTTTGTCAATAACTTCCGGCAAACTAAATGGTCATGTACCAATCACTATTCACGGTACAACTATTCTCCAAAGCAACAATAGCCACGTGTCCAGGTTTATTAAAAAAAGAAGCAATCATCCACTTAGAGGCACTTTGCACGCGCTCCACTTTGGTTGCTGGTGTCGGCTCATCTCGAAAGACCCATACGCTCGATTGCTACTTTGTTTTGGGATCGTAACTATAAATGCATGTTTCGTCACCTGCTACAATGTCCAAATTTGACGCCCCTTCGTTGAATCTGGTAAACTTGGCATTGCACCAAGTGACGCGATCCGTTGAGCCTCAGTCAAATTGTGTGGGATCCACCGAGAGCACGGCTTTTTCGCATCCAAATGTCTGTGTAGTATTGATTGTATTTGACTCATGCCTATGCCTAAAGATGCCCGAATCTCATGGTATGTCACATGCCTGTCTGTTTTGATCATGCGGCGCACAGCATCGATGTTTTTCTTGTTCACAGCAGTTGACGGGCGACCACCACGAAATTCGTCACTGAGATTCACACGACCGCGTCTGAATTCTGCAAACCAGCTATAAATAGTCGTCTTGCATGGAGCTTCATCGCCAAAAGCATGACTGCTAAAGCAAGCATAGCTGTTAAATTACACTTAAAGTCGTAGAAAATCATACTACGAAAATTTTCACGAGTTAAATCCACGGTGATGTAGACAACCAATTTCTAGAATGACGCCACAATGTAAAAACAAGTGACAGCCAGAAAATGAAACAAGCTGTATTCTATAGCCAAAGAGTTGCATTTTCAAGTGTTGTAATATTTTTTTAAATATTGTTTATGTAAGTGGCCAGTTCCGGAAACTTATAGTGCGCCCTATGTACACGCCCTACAAACACGGGATAGGTACAGAAGCATACAAACAATCCCTTTTTTGTAGTTTGGCACCAATAATATCTTAATGATATCCTACATAATCTTTTCTATAGTGATATAACAACATACCTATGAAAAGATATTTTATTGTGATACACTTATTACATTTTATTACACTTTGCGTAAATTAAGTTTGCAATGCTTATTTTACTGTAGTTAAATAAAATATATTTCTATTGTTAGAGTTGTATAATGTTTTATTTTTCTAATCTTTGTATTTAATCTTAATCTAATCTAATGTAATATAATCTTAATCTAATCTTTATATATTTTTCTAATATTTCGGTCTTGTACTGGAATACATGTAAAAGTGACTTTGTGTGTATTTTTGCAGAAATTCAGTTCCCCCAACTACGACATTGAAAAATCTGCAAATTAAAGCCACTGCGGCGAGAGAAGAAGTTTACGTCGATGTTGCTTTTTGGGGAGGTGTCGTTCCGGGTAATGAGGCGAGTGCATTTAAAATTCCTAAATATTTATACCATCGTTTACAGAGATTTTTCTCAAAGTAACTGAAAGTTAACGTTACCGAATTCTAATTTCTTTCAGAAAGAGCTACATGATCTCATTAGAGCCGGAGTGGTAGGGTTCAAATGCTATTTGATCGACAGTGGCATAGACGAATTCCCTTACATACAAGCCGATGAACTGGAAAACGTGTTTGCCGTTCTCAATGGCACAGGAACTGTTTTAGCAGTGAGTACCTTTTTTATGTAAAGTAGGAAGCAAAAGAGCAACATCCGTTGAGCTGCCTATGCCTTCTCAGCCTTTGAGAGCCCAGTTAACACACTTTTTGAAGAACCCCATGTCATAGTGCAAAGGAAATACTTCAGGAAGAAGACCATTCCATATCTTGCAGTCTCAGTGGCATATTAAAGACGGTAGAACAAACACAAAGAGTCAACGTCTCTTCGTGGACTAAGGGACTTCAAACCGTTTGTGAGTTTAGGATCATCGAAAATATGAACATCCTTAACGTTGAACGGAGTCACGTCAAGTCAACCTAATGAACTGTATTATTAAAATGTAGGTAGTGTGACGAATAAAATTATATTTAGAGAACTTAGATCGGTTTATGTTTAAAAAATAACATATTATTTGATGAAGTAAGATCTGAAAACGGTAAACAAATCAAGTATTCTGATATCCCTTTCAATGAGTTATTTAAAAATTAAAGTTACGTGTTCGATGTTAGTACAAGAAGAAGCAAAGGCCGACATGCGATTACTATAGTACACGTACTTAGTAGCTTAAAGGTAATTTAAAATTACTACGTTTTACATTTCTGTGTTTCGTTCCAGTTTCACGCTGAGTTAAATGTTACTAAGACCAGTAATCAATGCTACGGCAATTATTGTCCAAGTGAGTACAAATTGCAGACACCAATAATAATAATGAAAATATTGCACAAAGGGAAGCTTCTATAAATATAAATTTAATATGTGATAAATAAAACTAAAACTTAACTGCCATGAGAGACTGGTTTCCATGCAAACCCGTTACAATTATCGATTTTTATGTAAAAGTAACAACGCTAGGAAAAAGTCTTTATGGCGTCTTTGTTGCCTTGAAATTTCTTTACTCTTTTGAAATAATTATCACTTAGGACGATTGAGAATTCTTATGTAAAAATATGTGAAATATTTAGAGAGTCACTACACTTAACGATGCCGAATCGGCTTGAGGCTGTCAGAAAAAGCTTTTTATTAAATAGCTCTATATTACATGATTTCGTTTTCTCCTTCATTTTTGGGGGTTTTTGCCATAATCGCGACGTAAACAACGGGTAACGGGGCACGAATATTCCAGGCCTCTGCTATCCATCCTCATTGCTTGGTGATCTCTACCGCCTTGTACGACACCCGCGAGAATTAGGGGTGGTTCTTAGGGGGACTTCTTTCCGCTTTATTTTCGTGGTGCCACTAATTTCTTTGGGCTGAAATGATGTTGATGACGATAATGGGTGGGATAAAGAATAGTTTTTTCTGACCAGTTTATTGCGATTCATTTTTGAATAAATGTGGTGACTCCCAATAGACATAATATATTATTTTATTTTATTTTACAACAGGAAGAGAGAAGATATAATATTTTTAGTTCGTAAGGATCCTAGGAAGTATGCTCGTGTCAAAGATTTGCTCACTATGAATGAGGAACTAAAGAAAGGCTTTTGATGAAGTCAAATATGTTGAAGATCAACAATAAATCGGTCACCATGTTTCTAAGACTGATAATGAATGACTATGAAAATAAATAGCTAAGAAAGGTTTTTTTAACATACAAATTAGATAGTTTTTAGCAAGTGTAGATACGTACAGAAAATTGCAGTGAAAAACATCTTTAAATTTACTTGTTTTTAGGTCCTGAACTCTACGGCACTTATCTCGCATCACGACCCGATGATTTGGAAACAGCTGCAGCTTCTTTGATTGCTGAATACGTTCCAAAATCAGAGTATGAGAATAAACTTACTGTTTTTTTACAGAAAGTTATAAAAATAAGAAGTTAAAAATATGCTATAATACCTAATACAATTTCGTACGATGTTTTTAGCGTACATGTCCACGTAGTTCACGTATCATCAGCAGCTGTAGTTCCGATTCTTGAAGAAGCGAGAGAAAAGCGAATCCAAGCTGGTAACAAAAGATGGAAGGCAGGAGTCACCGCTGAAACCTGTCATCATTACCTTACTTTCGACTCCGACCAAATTCCACCTGGACATACGGAGTATAAATGCTCCCCACCTATTAGAAATAACACAAATAGAGTATGATTAATTACATTATGACAACTAATTATTTTTCAAGTTCAATAAATTTCAAGATCTTGATTTACCTAACTTCCAGTCACAGTGATCATATTAATCCATATGAATGTTTGACAATTTTGCACCATGTTAGTTAAAGGATTACTAGAAGTAACGAACAACGAAATTCTATGTGTCTCTTTGTATATTATATTTTTCATTCGATGGTTCTTTAAATTACAATAGCCAACGGAAAACTTTACGAATCCTAAATAAGTTAAGATTATTGTCATCAAGTCACAACAGTATCCGCAATGTTTAGAATTTTAAATATAACAAAAGACAGAGCAAGTCCGTGAATTAAGTAAGATGAATGATCGACAATTTTGCACCATGTTAGTTACAGGATTACTAGAAGTAACGAACATCGAAATTCTATGTGTCTCTTTGTATATTTTTCATTTGGTGGTTCTTTAAATTACAATAGCCAACGGATAACTTTACGAATCTTAAATAAGTTAAGATTATTGTCATCAAGTTAAACAATAGCCGCAATGTTTAGAATTTTAAATATAACAAAAGACAGAGCAAGGCCGTGAATTAAATAAGATTATGTTTGCAGGAAAAGTTATGGAGCTATATCGAACACGGAAGACTAGATTTAATTGCGTCAGATCATTCGCCAAGTACTGCTGACCTTAAAGGCCCTAATTTCATGACAGCTTGGGGTGGAGTGTCATCTGTACAATTCGGTAAGTATAAATTAACTTAGCTATCTACCAACGTGTCGTCAAAAAAGGGTAAGACCTTGAGTTGTTTTAAACCAGTGTTTTTAGTCTTGAAGTATCATGTGAATATCACGTTAGCACACTAGCAATAGTAACAACAAAACAGTAGGTTACGGAAAGTATTGTAGGTATGTATATGATGAAGAAAACTATTGTACATTTATCTTGCTACTGATTGCATACTATCTTTTTACATCTACGTGTGCTTTGGATGCTGGTCTTACCATCAAATCCAGTTTCCAAATCCAAATTCACAGTTACCTCAAATTCCTGACGTATACTAGTAAGTAAAGTCCTTCTAGTACAAGAGCTCGTTCAGGGCAGTACTGTCACCGTATCTATTTCTGCCGCTGCTAAAATTACAGGCACATGTTTGTGACGGTGTGACCTGTTTACACCGTCATCCCACCTTTTTGTATCGCCTCGCTCCATTCGTATCGTATCGTTTTACTTCTTCTACTCATATTTAAATATTAAATTTTGAATTGTTCCATTTTCCTTCGCATTCTGATTTTATTTCTTTCAAGCAGCGATAGCGGATACTACTAAATCAAATTGTCAATTTTTTTTATTCTTTTCAAGTTTAATCATAATACAATCAATGTAAATCATATATCGACCATAATAAGCGAATAACAGTCTATCTGTCATTCAACATTATACAACCCGATAAGGGGTACCTAAGTGCCTAAATTTAACACCTACCAATTTTAGGTTTAAGTTTAAGGGAGTGTTTTTTTATTAATGTGCTGTTTTTCTACATTTACCTGTTATTTATTAGTTTTTTTTCTTTACTTTGCCTTTTACTTCAAGTTAAATAAATTTGTGGACCGGAAGTTTTCTGTTTTACTGCCGTGTTCCTGATCACGGTTATTAGGATTACAACCCTTTCAGGTTCCTTGCCATATAAAGTTCTGAGCACTGCGACTATTATGGGTGATGGTCTCGCTTACCATCACGCACGCCTTATTCATCCCATTCCTTGATATCATAAAAAAGCTTTATTGCACTATCATCTAAAACTTATGACGTAACTGAAGTTTTGTAATAAATAAATAAATAACGCACACATTCAACATAGCCCCGCACTAGGGAAACCCTGTGTCGCGGGTGCCATGGACACACACATAGACAACCACAAATTACACCCAAACTCACGAGAGAAAGAAATGTAAGCCATACAAATATTTCTCCCGGCCCGGGAATCGAACCTGGGACCTTTGCGTGGCAGTCCGGTATGGTAACCGTTCGGCCGCGGAGGAGTAATATACGTATATAGAAAGCCAGTGTTTCAATAAACGATTATTGAATGAACTCCCATATTAAAATGTTTGTTCATGCTCAGGTATGTCGATATTCTGGACCGAAGCGAGCGCTCGAGGCTACGGACTAGGCACAGTGAGCCACTACTTATCAGCTGGGCCTGCGCGCCTCTGCGGCCTGCAAGATAAGAAAGGAGCCCTCAAGGTCGGCCTCGATGCCGATCTTGTCTTCTTCGATTCAAGCGCTTCTTTTGTGGTCACGCCTAAAGAGATATTGTACAAAAACAAGGTAACTCTGTTATTGGTTTCATTAACGAATTTATTTAAAAATAACGCTGAATATGAGTAAAAAGAATTGAATGACTGTCCGGATACGATAAAGATATCCCTTAGCCAAATTGTCGTATATACATAAACTTTATAAATTTGAAATATATTTTTTATTAATAATGGTTTAGAGAAATATTATTTTTATTTTTGTTGCAGATAAGCCCGTATATGAATAGAGTTCTAAGAGGCAAAGTGATGCAGACCTACCTTCGAGGCCAGCTGATTTACGAAGATGGAGAAGTACTCAGAAATCCTAAAGGACAATTACTGCTAAACAATGATTATTTTAATTAAATATCTAATACAATAATAATAAATAAATAAATATCACTAAGTACACATACTTTGATGCATATATTACATGCTATTACAATAGAAAATAATAGAAAATAATCTTTATTTTATTATTTATTACTCTTGATGATTTTGTTTTATTTTACGGCTTACAACAAACAAAATTGAGTAAGTAATTTTTTTTTTAATCTATGTAGTTACTATGCACATTGATTTCTTTTAGAAATGTCTGTATATTTTGGATTGGTCTCGATTTTTCACTTAGAGTATTGAGAATAGAGAGAGAGGCTCTCAGTTCAAGAAAATTCTCATGTTAATTCCATAAAGCAAGAAGCAACAACCGTAGAAATATTAGATACCATAAAGAAACGTGGAATAGTGCTAATTCAATGACCAAACCTGTTATAAACATGGTAATGGGCCTAAGAAGTATATAGAATACATGGAATAATGTTACTTTTTTTCATTATTGGCATTTCACGCATCATCTCTTATTAGCGTTAATTATAAGTTTAATTTAATTTAGAGTTTTATTTCGTCAAACCCAATTTTAAAATTTCGAGCTACTTTTGAGTTTTCATGTACCTTTATATATAAGCTATTTACACAACAAGTGCTGGGTAATTTTCAGAAAAAATTCAAATAATGGAAATCTTTCAAAATACTTTTCTGGAAAATTGGAAAAAATATAATGAACAAGACTATGAATATGTTTACGTTTACACATACTTTTAGCATGGGTTATAAAATAAATAACTAAACGCAAATTAGAGTAAAACGAGGTTTCAAAAGATTGGATTAAATTAATCTTCGCTGTTGCTCTTGAATTTATTGTGTCATTTTCGTAAACAAACCCATTGCAATGATTGGTATTTGTGTCTATAAATAGCGCGAAAAGTTAAATATTTGGATCATGTGCATCTCATGATGATGATAAAAGCCACTGGTACTGGAAAGTTGATCGTATAAAAAAGTAATGGCTGCGGAAAATACAAGAGTGAAACAATTTAGTCTTATCAACATTGACTTACAAAAAGTCAATGCTTATCAAAGATACTTGCCCTCACTAGTTGGAGAGGCACTTTAAAAAGAAGTATTTCGGAGCCCACTAATTACAGATCTATTTCAAAATTACCGACTTCTAGTAAAATAGTTTTGGTTGTCGACACTCTCGAATCGGCTGGTGCTCTGTGATTGGCCAGTGATGCTGTCCTCCGCAAACGTTCCTTCGAAATATCAGGCTTGCTAGATTACAAACTCACGCGACGCAAAGAAATCCATTGCAAAGCAAGCGGCTGGTGCAAACGAGCGACTCGTAAACAGTCCTGCCTGCGCGTACGCGACAGGTCCTTCCTTGCGTATGCGCGAAGCGCGTCACGCAAGCAAACGAAAAATGATGTGAAAAAAGACTCGTGAACTCGGCATAAGGCTTTTGGTTGTCTAAACCATGATACTTTGGTCAAGGAACTTCGCCGTTATGTAGTGGTGAACCGTGGTATGACCTTTTTATATCTTTCTTCAATATTCGAGTGATTGTGTCCAAAAAGCCGGTGTAAACGTTACAAGGTCGTCAGGGTCTACAACTGGAATGGGTGTCCCTCAAGGTAGCATTCAAGATCCATTTTTATTTTTGTTTATTTATAGGACTTTCCTTGCTTCATGAAAGGTATAGAATAAAAGACATTTATTATCAAGAGAATTTTATTGTTCGTTGATAATATTTTCCTATTATTTGAAATTTGAACTAAACGACACCAATATTCGTATGACGAATGTGAGCAATAAATATTTTAAAGGTAGACTGGTTTGTGGTTAAAAATTGCTTCATAATAAGAAAGACAAACAAATTGTGTAAAATTTACATTAGGTACCTAATGTTAGACAATCGGACATAAAAATCATAATTAGTTGTAGATACAGTTTTTTTACAGCTTCTGCGTATTTGAACGACAAGAATCCATGGTAATGGTCCGCTTTGTTCTTTCGGTGGAATCTGCCTTACGAACGAATATATGAGGGGCGTTCAATGTATTCTCGGTATCGGGGTGATTTAGTAATGATGAAGGTAAATTATCTCATTAGCTAATAAACAACACTCTCTGAGGGCATAAATGCAAAATTTCGTTTAATTCAAATTTTATATTTAAAATGCTAATAATCTTCATTTTCAATTATTTTTTCGCATTTTCGTGAAGAAAAATAAATAAAACAAGCTGAGTCTTGATTGTCACGTTGTGAATTCGGATCACAGAATACTAACTCACATTCGGATTTATAGTCTAGTGTTAACTGTTAGTGTCGCTAAGGAGCATATAGATGTCGCTGTCATATTTTTACGAAATAAATATCGCGTATTTTTATTTAACGATAAATTATTTCCGATGTAGGTACTATTAAACAAAAAATAAACAAAATATTGAAGAGATGTATGCACACAAATAAGTTCAACTGACTTTTAATCCTTACAAATCAACATTTGGACAATAAATTCGAAAATAATAATGTTTCCACTGCGTGGGAGTAACTATTTTAAGATTGCTTTTGACATAAGAACAAAATTACTTTAACGTTAAATTCGCGGCATAGTACGAACTGAGTGAATGAATAGTCACAAAAGCTGCCAATAAAACATCATAGTTTTAACATTATAATAAGCTTACTTTAAGCATGTCATGGTACGAAAAGTCAATGTAAGGTTAAAGTAATATTGTTTTAAGAGGTTGTGGTAGGCTTCTTCCTTCATTATCTACTACTCAAAAGCAGTCAAGTGAATTTAAATGGGGTAGAGAAAGCATTGAAGATGACTCTCGTGCCGGCGGCGGGCCGGGAGAGTTAGTGAAAAACTTGTACTTGAAGATTGAGATCATATGAAAGGCAAAATTTTAACAGAAACAACTAAGCTATCCGTGAGTACCATTTATATTATCCTTCATGACCATTCCAACCAGAAACAAGTGCGAGTCGAATGCTGTAGAGATTTTTTGGAGCTCTGTGGTGAAAATTCACCGAGTATTTTGGACCGGGTCGCTACCGGAGATGAAACATGCGTTCATCACTATGATCCTGAGAGCAAGCAGGAGTCCATGCAGTGGCATAAAAAAGAAACAGAGCTACTAAAGAAGTTTAAAGTCACTCCATCGGCCGAAAAACTCATGACCACAAAAAACGATATTTTAGGTCACATGAATGAGATTGCAGTAACTCGAATGATTTTTTCATAAACATAAATTAGAAAGACGGCACAGTAATGAGAATTATTATTACAAAACACATTTTATCGTTCACAAAAGAACATTTAACATGTAACAAAAATTTTAATATAACTTCTTGTATCAAAATGCTTCATCCGTGTAAGACCATCATCTATCTATATGTAATTAATAAAGAAATCTAAATAAGTATTTTGTTAATGTCATATAAACTTTGTCGTACAGCAATATATCATCATCAACATCATCATCATGATCACCGTCATCATCACTACAATCATCATCGTCATCATCACCAACATCATCATCGTCACCACCGTCATCACCACCACTATCACCATCTAATTGTTATATTTCATGTAAATGTTTGGCTTAAAGTAACTATTTGACTTAAAAGTAGACAAGAATGAGAGCGATAATAATATTTGGATAAATTCTTAATTGTCAAGTATGTCAAATATGCTGGACCGTTATAAAAGTGCATGGATTTTAAAGTTCCCTTTGTCTAATTGATGTACAATAAAGTTTATAAAACTATTGCTTAATACTTATTTAGATAGATTGCTTTGCTCATGCAAAACAACGATTTAGTCACTAGCGCTGAAATTAGTATTTAAGTCGATTTTTTGCTAATACGGAGATGCACAGGTTACTTGACTGTGTACACTCCAATCCGACAGGAGCCCCTTCTCACGTGTGCGAAGGGTGAAGATGATGCGGTATGAACTTTTGTTATTAGGAGGCTTTTAGTTGAATTGATACTAATGATAAGAAAATTGAAACACATTTTGTATTCCCAAGAAAACATGTTTGTTTATAATAAATTGGAAAGTTACGGTATGTATTCGACGTGTAAGTTATTAGAGTTTATCCTCGACGGGAAATATTGCGATTTCCTCGAGTGTTTAATTTTTTTCTTATTTTCTTAAAATTAGGGCGACATGGAACCGACTTCCATGAATGAGAAATTGCCCACTTTTTTAATTTTTATTTATTACTGTGACGTAGTAAAGTAGTATTTTTATGTGCAACACAGACTAAGTAAGCAAGCAATCAAATTAAATAAGTAATGCTTAGCATTCATGCAATAACATAAAGGTCAAGTCAAGGTCAAGGAAAGGGACACATTTTTGGATGTTATCTGAAAACGACCCCGCTACACTTGAGATTCAAACGATTACATCGATGCAATCGCTCGTTTGTATCGATGCAGTCGTGTGTTTGCATCGATGCAATCGCTCGTTTGTATATCGCTGCAGTCGCTCGTTTGCATCGATGCAATCGCCTATAAATCGCAAATGTAGCATGCAAAGTCGCCTTAATTTTTTCTGTTAGGATTTTTGGCTTGGATACAAGTCCTTTGAGCCAGATTTTCATTTAGTTTTCGGGATCCTAATAAAATATTTTCTACTTTATAAAAATAACAATGATTCATGTTTTCATTTTCACATAATTAATTTATTTTATTTGCTAATAAAAGACGTTGAATTTTGAACATGGTTTAGTAAGTGTTTCTTTTTGTATGCTTCCAATTATCATTGGCCTTTTATGTTTTGTTCCTTCTTCCAGAAACTTTTCCATAATGTTTTTTTGTTTATATCATTACTTCTATCCAGTATAGTAGTATAGCAATCGGTAAATTGTACAATTTGTGTTCAAGATTCAACGTCTTTTATTAGTAAACAAAATAAGTGATTTATGTGAAAATAAAAACATGAATAATTTTTATTTTTACGTATGTACAACGCGCTCAACATAATCTTAATTGAAAATTTTAAATTTAAAAACTTTTAGCGTCCTTGTGGTCCTTTTCCACTTCAAATTCCCGCCAGTTATTTTTTTCTGGTGTGATTTATATACCTGCATATTGGTAGTGCTGCGTATCCAACCGACTAACTGTCGTCGTTCAACTTTGAAATCTCTTTATCATTTATTTTGTCTGACTAATTATTATTAACAGTTTAAATACATTTGTTAATATTAATAATAATAATGCTATAGTTTGTTTTTAACATTTATACTTAAAAATCTAAAGTAAGTTAAATTATGAAATGTAATTGTGACATTTACTTTTAAAACCAATTCATAACCTAAAAATATAGCTAATAAGTGGTTTGTAACACATAAATTTTAGGTTTCCTTTTAATTTGGAAATGTTCAGATGCCCAGTGTCATTAGCAGTGTTGAGAGAACGCGGCCAGTGGAAGGCAGCACAATGCAACTAGAATGTTTGGAATTTGCTGGATGCAATTTGGACCGGTACATTAGTGAAGATAACTCGCTCCCTTCGTTTTTGGAGGTAATTAGGACGATGCAAGTCGCCCTTGCTCTTCTTATTCGCAGTATGTGGCCCAGATATCGTTCTTGTCTAGTGTTGTATTTTTGCATTTACATTCTACATAATTTATTTTCACAATACGATTCTTTTACACAATTGAATAAATGTTGTAGGTAACTGGCATAGCGACGCAACGAAGTCCAACATGCAGCGGCCTCAACGCAGGGGACTACAGCAACTTGGCTGTATTGCTAGGTCACCCAAACTTGTCCCAGCTAAAAGTCATCAACAAAGTTCCACTACCACCTGAAATTATGGAACACTTTGCTCGTATCCTTTTTTCTATAAGCAGTTCACTTACAGCAATCTTTTGTTGTGGTTAAAGTGTTAATGTGTTTTTACATCAACAAATACTGGCTTGCACGATGTCATAGATGAAATTCTCAGTGCTCGAGATTTGACCAGTGGTAAAGCTCTGGTACTTTGGACTTTTGCAGAGCCTTCAGTTCCATTAATATTCCTCTGGTTATTTCAAAACTAAAATACTGCAGTTGTGATTTTCACACAAGTCAAATTGTCTAAACCTGATGGCACTTTCCCAATGTCAGATCAAAGTGCTATTAACAGTGGTGTGCCACAAGGCTCTATACTGGGACCGTTTGTGGTTTGCTCTGATATCACTTGGCTGCATCAAATGATTTATTGGCAGGTAAATATCAAGGCAAATATCGCCTTTATGCCGACTACTTGCAGTTATATTTGTCTTTTTAGTCTGACGAAAGCATTGAAAATACAAATTTTGCCTGTTCTTCATTGACCTACCAACGAATGGATGTCAGGTCTAATAAAATCCATGAAAAAAAGTCCAAAGTTAAGCTATACAAATGTAGTGACATGTTACGAAATATAAAAAACTAAAACATTTCATTTAAATTGTAATGTCATTGCAGTACTGCCAAATTTTGCATGCAACAATTTAGGGGCCTATAAACACCATATTCAGCTTCTACTGGAAACTTAATAAAATGCCCCATATTTAGCTTCACCTGAAAATTACTTGGACACAAGAGTAGTGGAGTAACCTTTATCGTGAATATCAATTAATTTTTATATATATTATTATGTCAAATTTTGTACAAATTCACTTAAAGATATAATAAAGAGTTGGGCAGATAAGTACACACAAATATTACTACAAATGTGAAAATAAGCATGTACAATAAGAAATGTGTCAATATTCCACCTAAACGTAATTCCGAAAACCGATTTAAAATCAAAATTAGCTTTTGTTTTGTAATCTTCCTAAAAAAATACATTTCACATTATGCAAATTTTGAGCTAAAGTTACTTCGGGCAAAAGTATTTTCTGACTTCTGATAGGCAATCCCAAGCCGTAAAACGAATACAACAATATTTTGCTAGTTATTGCTACCATTTAATAAAAAAATCATTTTATAAATAACTTTAAACTCAAAGCGACTCTATAGTTTCTTTGTTCTAAATATTTCAATCGCTTGTGGTTCGAACAATAATTGAAAATAACCAACAAGTTTATATAAGCTTCTTGAAACTGACTTAATGGGTCTCTATCCATCTTCAGTGCATGCAATGTGTAGAAAAAGGACAGTTAGCTATTTGATTATTTTGTGTCCTTTTGTAATTTTGTATTTACGATTCAATTATATTTATAAATTAAATACTAAAAAACTGTACAAAGTAACACTTAAATGAGAACTATGATAACACAATATATTTGTTTTGTGAAAATATGATACAAAATCCTGTTTTTACACTTTACTGTAGTAATTTTTACAAGTTATTATTATTATTGGTACTGCATGTCAGTCGAACTAATGAAGACTGTTACGCGATCGACGCTCTGTGTGCGATTTTAACGCCCTGTAGGTGTGGACACTTTTTAGCGCGAATCCGACGTCCATTTATTGGTAGGTCAATGCTGTTCTTTCTGTTCAAAGTACTAGGTTTTCTTTATGATGCTAAGAAGAGAAGTTCTAAGTTACAACAGCTTTAAATCACAAAGATCTGAGGGGCAGTGCCACTGCGAACATCACCCTGAGACATGTTGACAAGTCTCATGTGCCCGTAATTTCACCAGAGTCCTTACTCTTCAAAACCAGAATGCAGTAATTAATACTCAGTAATGTGGCAGTACTTCCCTACACAAACTCTTTCACAAGGAGCTCTACTGCTACTACCTTGCCTGTGTAAGGTTCCTAAATAGTGTAGCATTTTAACCTTCACATGTCAATTGTTTTCTTAAAATTGTAACAGATATGCAATGTCACTGTTTAATGGGGGTGTTTCCAGAAATAAGTAGGGTGTGGCTTGCAATAGATAGCAATATCTATGTCTGGGCATTCGAACATGGCAGTGATGTCGCCTACTTTGATGGTCTAGGAGAGACTATAGTTAGTGTTGGCTTGGTGAAACCGAAGCCAGGTGTTTTTCAGAGCTTTGTTAGGTACCTGCTGGTATTAACCACAACTGTGGAAATAGTAGTCTTAGGTGAGTAGTAGTTTGAATTCGTTAATTTTGTTTTTTAATTTTTACAATTAAAGGAATAAATAAAATTTGTTTTGTTGTATTCTTATGAATAGACCAGTCATCAAAGTATGAAGTTAATTATGTCTGTACCATGCCTCTTTAATATTCTATTATGATTAAATAAGTTTGTAATAAGGTAAGCCCTGTCCTTGGCACTTTATAGGAGTAACATTTTCGAGCAGTAAAACTGATAGGGGAGAGTTGGAAGAGATCCACCTAGTGCCAGAGCCAGTGTTTGTCTTACCTACTGACGGAGTATCAATGATGTCTGTTAAGTCTACAGCACAAGGACGGATATTCTTGGGCGGCAAGGATGGATGTCTTTATGAAATTACATATCAGGTAAGGTGAACTTTGAACAATATTTTACTAAAACTTTTTTTCGCAACACAGGTTGCCTATGAAGTTTTTGTTACTTGTGTACATTATAACTTAGTTATAAATTTAATTTACAGCTACTCGTTACGCTTTATTTCAGGCACAATTGGGATGGTTTGGAAAACATTGTAAAAAAGTAAATCATTCAACCAGTGCATTATCATTTCTAGTCCCTTCATTCCTTAATGCCGCCTTGTATGATGAAGATGCCATAGTAAAAATAGAGGTGGACAACTCTAGGAATATTTTGTACACATTGAGTGAGAAAGGGTGTATAGAAGTGTTTGATTTAGGTAACAACGGTGATAGTATACGAAAGATTGTGAGACTTACACAGGGAAATATTGTTTCTTCAGCTGTGGACATTGTTAAGTAAGTAGTACTTACTCATTATGTATGTCAATTTATATTTGCGTAATAATGAAATATAAGTAGGCAAGCCATGTTTGCTATGGGATACTATTTTCATGTACAAAAACAGAATATTGTTTTTCTACATGAAAATAGGTTCAAATATAATTATGTGCTTTAGTATCATTTAAGTAATAATGTAGAAAAATTATTTAATGTGGGTTACACTACCATTATGCTGATAGCCTCAATTATGAGTTAGTACATTCGAGATTTTTTTTTTAATTGGCACACAAATATTATAATGATTATTTTTAAGTATGTATGTATGTTATATTTATTATGCTTACAAATAATCTTGTTATGTTGCAGAACCTTAGAAGCATATAATTTCAAACCAGTTGTAGCAATATCTGCAGTTGATGAATCAGAATCTGAACATTTAAACCTTGTAGCTGTGACACAGACTGGTGCCAGACTGTATTTCAGCACTGGAAGTGGGGAGTAAGTAACATTTCTTATTCCATATGTGGGAGCAAACAAAGCAAGCCACAATTAGTTTTTAGTTTAACCTAGATATTATATTAGATATAGATATCATATTAGATGCTCTCATGATGAACAGAAATAATTGTATTAGAATGTAAATGCAGCACTACTTTATTTGCTATCGGATTTTGTGATGCTGTTTGTCCTTTATTAAAATGTTCGTTTCAGCTTTGTGGGGAGGTTTATGAAATACCAAACTATTGTTAGTTATGTTTAATAAATAAACGCTTTTAAGCTTTGAACGTACATAAGCTCACGCCCTTGTCCCACATAAGGAGTAGGCGGAGACCACGGAACGCCGCCTTGCTATATCCTGAAAGGTTTTTCAAAACATTTACTTAGTTTATTATGCCACCTTTTCAGTGCGAACCCAGGTGCGTTACAGCGGCCGCAGTACCTCACGTTATTGCACGTGCGGCTGCCCCCTGGCTTCACATCCAATGCGTCAGTGCTGAAGCCAAAGCAGGTGCACAGTGCTGTCTATGAAAATGGTATGTTTTACTTAGAATTTCAGGGATTGCGATAGCATAACTTCGAAAGACGCTTTTCCACAAAGTGGTGACATTGAGGTCCGTTGTTATCTGCCTATGAAATTATAATAGAAATAGCATGGTATTTTTTTTCTGCTAGATTCGCTGCTAATGGTGTGCTCTGGAAGCGGTGGAGAAGCAGAGACTCTCTGGTGCCTGTCACGCGTGATGCCCGGCCCAGGATTTAGCGAAGCGCACACATTACTTACGTTAGACGGGCCAGCGTGGGCGCTTACCTCGTTACCACAGAACCACAGCTCTCGGTTATCTTCACTTCTACTATATAAAAGAGGTCAGTTACTTTAAATTTAAAGTCGGTACTGTATTACGAGGAACACTGCCATTTATGATGCTGTTGATTGCAGGTATCTAATTTAATCGATTTCAAGTGTTCCATTGTTCATATTATGATACTGTCATCGAGTATATAACCAGAAATAGAGACAAAATGTCATTTGTTTGAAAACTATTCTTCCATATCATTACCGGGACAACTGCGCTCCGATTGGCCAGCCCGAAATCGAAACAATTCACGGGTATCGTCAATTGTTTGACTTCAAATCGACCTGTTTGATTTGAGCTTTGCTATAATTGAAAAATTACATATTTAATTACCAATGAAATGTCATTCTGTTTGTTTTGTAATTAGATGTTTTGCTATTTTTCCCACACCACCAAATGGAACAGCCCCCCATATTCAGATATTATTTTTATTACAATAAATACAGAATATTTTTGGAATATACGGAGACGTACACACAGATCAGTTGGCGCAGTAATATATCAGCTTTCTAATTTGTGATTTCAGTGCAAACGAGAGTTGATACTTAAAAATGATATAAGGTCCCTTTGCCAGGGTTGGATGGTCCGTATTTCGTCTCTATTTCTCGTTATATACCGTTGACGCCGGCAAAAATCATTTGACTTCACAGTGGCTAAGTCGCTACAAATCGCACACACTCAACATAGCCCCGCACTAGGGAAACCCTGTATCGCGGGTGCCATGGACACACACATAGACAACCACAAATTACACCCAAACTCACGAGAGAAATAAATGTACGCCATACAAATATTTCTCCCGGACCGGGATCGAGCCTGGGACCTCTGCGTGGTAGTCGTTGTGGTAGTCATGGTAACCGTTCGGCCACGGAGGCAGTTATGGTCGAAGTTCGACTTGTAATATTTTAGGATGTTTTCATGTTCACACAACTTAATACAGTAATTTTTTTGCATTACTTATTGTTATTATTACAACTCTGGTCACTTAGGTCGAAAACCACACGGCTGTTACGATATCATAACTTAGTAACAATCAAACAATCAATAATAATTATTGTTATTGTCCTTGTATCAATAATAATAACATACTAGTGGACTATTTTCACATAAAACAGATGAATATCATGGTAGTAAAAATATGCTAATAAATATGGAATATATTTTTAAATTCCAGTTTTTAATAAATGAATAAATAATACCAACTTTTATATTTTTGGAAAAAAGTGAAAGAGAACATAAAACAGTCAGTCTGCGTGCGTTAGAAAAAGATAGATCAGATAGATGATGGTGATGTCATCATCAACGCATTATATGTCCCACTGCGGAGCACGGGTCTCTTCTAATGCTTCGCCTTTAGTCTGCCACGGATTATTAATTCGAAGGCGTTCTAGGATAGTGGCCTATTTCGAAGCACCGAATTCATCAGAAAGATGTTTAAAATAAATTGAGACGTGTCTGGCACGCAAAGTTGACGAATCAAAGACAATCACCATGTTGTCATTCACTATAAAATTAAATATTTTGTCACAGAAATCTAACTGCCTCTGTTTATGAACTTCTGTGGTCAGTGCATTAAATAAGTCTCAGTAATAATTAAAAAAGGAACTATTTTGGATTGGTCCACCATTCTTGAAAAGCAGCGAACTGTATTTTGTACAACAAATTTCAAATGTTTTAACATTATATTGATTTGCAATTTAATTTAGCTATGCTTTACGAAGTTGCAAAATTCTACCATTGTTCGTTTTTAATGGTAGGTACGTAGGTACTGATAACTATGAATAACTCATGACGGTTCAACTTCTGAACAACAGCGTTGCCTGCTACTTAGGCTTAAAATATTAGCTTGTTTGCAATAATGTATTTCCAGTCCTAGGCACTACACTAGCAACCCTATTTACACAAGTAACTATTCTCCAATAAACAGGAGTGTGGTCGGTGTCGCGGTGGGCGGTGGTGACGGGGGCAGGAGCTGCTATATTGGAAGCCGGAGCGGCACCTGATCTTTTGCGCACTCTATTACGTGACTGCAGAGGACCTGACGCGCAGTCCGTTAAAGATTTTTTCCAGGTAGTATCAGAAGTAAAATACTGTTAAATTGATTCCTGTTGTTCAACAAGCATGATCTTCTGAGAATATTACACCTTCAAAGTTTTATTGAGAACAATAAAAGGTACATAAACTGTCTTAATTGTTCTTATGTAGTATCGTTTTATTCCCCCCTTGCAGTTACACAACTTGGACCAAGCATGCGCGTGCGCCTTATACCTAGCATGCGAAGACACGAACTCCGGCGACCTGTCGATTAGTGAGTGGGCTACTCGTGCCTTCTATCTTTACGGCAGTCAAGCCCAGAATACAGCCCAGCAAAATTACTCACAGAATCCGACCGCACAAGTGGCATCTACCATAAGTATGTGTTTCATTATTTTTATATTGAGGCTATAATATGGTTTGGACGGATATCTGCAATAGCAATATATAAATATAGGAAATTAAACTATTTTTTCAGATCTAAATCGTGTTTCTTTGTTTTTTTTCAAACAAAACAAAGTTTCCTGCCCAGTAAAAGGTCCCAAGGCCACGGCTAACTGCCTAAATAACAAATACGCGATTTAAATCCGAAAATCATTTCCTAAGGGTCATCGCGAAAAACTAAGAACTCAAAATATATAAATAGTTTGGCAAGGTATTCTGTGCTAACTTGTTATAAATTGTCACATAACTTATGCTTGCAAAGTGGCAAACCCAAAATTTATTTAGATCACTGAGTCACATTAACCTTCCACACACATATACAATATCTGTAACTCGTTAAGGTCCTTGTAATTAATAGCTGTAATAGCAATAATAATATAATGTACATGTAAAATTATTAATGTATTTTAATATAAGATATATTTTCCTTGCGCAGAGAAAGTGAACGATTATTTTGTTTTTTATTTTATTTAATAGCTACCAACTTAATTAGAAATTATTTTTATTTTTCAGATTCTCCTAAATTCTCACCGCGTCAAATGTCAACGCCAATGATTATGAGAGGACCACAGGGCCAAATCCAGCCAAGCAAACAGAACCAATCTTACCAACAGGGGCCAATGAACCAGTCCTACCCTGGTTCACCGAGCCTGTCCATGTCTAGTCCGTTTCAGCAACCTATGACTAGCCCTGCTCCTTTCAACCAGTCTTCTTTTATGGGGAATGTAACGCACCAACAAAGAGATCTAAACTTTTCGGCTCAATTAGAATATAGCCCAAAACATAATGGTCTTTATATCTATGTGGGACGAATACTAGCACCCATATGGAATTTAAGATGTGTGGCTACATCAATGACACCAGATAAGAAGGAATTCGTAAGTGCACTTATTTATCAGTTTTGTTTTGAAATGCAGTGTTTGCTAGCTTGTATGTATTTTCAATAGTATATTAATACTCTAATCCGAAACATTCACACGAAAGGTGTTTTAGATTAGCTTTAAAAAGTAGTAAGCATTTTAGACTTGTACAGAATCAGTAACACAGCGCACAGCATAGACAGTCGGTACTGACTGCGTACAATCCTTTATGTGACACATTGTACAATGCAGTGTCCTTGGTGTTATATGAAGTGCTAGAGTTTTCAATATTTTTTTTATAATACCAAGTCACGGGACGAACAAGTCGTGCGCCTGGTGGTATGCGACACGCCTATCCATAACAGTTGCAGTGCCACTTAGTGCTTTAAATCGCAAATATCTCAGGGGCACTGCGACTGCGCCCGTCACCCTGAGACATAAGTTGACAAGTCCCATATGCCTGTAATTTCACCAGCACTTCTTACCCTTGGCGGCAGAAATAGGTAAGGTGGTAGTACGTTCCTGAACGAACTCTTTCACAAGGCGCTCTATTGCTACTTAAATAAATATTTTAGACGTTATGCACCTACGATAAAAAGTAAGTACTTAAATAATTTAAAAATGAATACTTCAGATGGTGAGCCGTGTGACGGGCGAAGACTGTGCGTACATAGTGCAGCGATTGCAGCGTGTAGCAGCGTTTACACAGCGCATCGGTGCGCCTCCACATACTGACGAACATGCTTCTCTACAAGCATTGAAACTTTTCATAAGTATGATTGTTTTTTTATGAAATTCTGTACTAGTTTAAATACTGCCAGGAACAGCGATTTGTGTGCGTCTCCTTTGCAAAGATTAATGAAAATTGGGACACCAGGATTGTAAGCTACTGGCTACAGTCATTAATATATTGTACTGTAGTGTATGTATACTATAATGTACTATAGCCAAGCTTGAGGGAAACAAACGTGTGTGTTATCATTGGTGTGTAATCGACGATACAAACGGTAGTACATTGTACTGAGCCCGATATAGGGAGGCCCTTTGTGACTCAATAATCCTGTGTGTAAGGGCGCTCCCTCATCGAGAACATTCGCCTGTGATGTAACATTCAAGATTCGTTTGCGAGAATTACATTACTAACTACCTCCCTCACCGTCGAACGTTCGTCTGCGAACATTCGTTTTTGAGTATTACATTACAAACTACCTCCTTCACCGGCGAGCATTCGCCTGTAATGTAACATGCAAGATTCGATTAGGCTGCGATTCCACCAGAGATGTGCGAGGTAGCGAGCCCGCGAGTGCCCGCGAGAGACCACGAGTGCCCCTAAGAGCCCGCGTGTGCCTTTGAGTGCCCGCGAGAGCCAGGTGCGCCCGCGAGAGCCAGGAGTACCCGCGATTGCTTTTGAATGCCAGCGCGTGCCTTTGAATGCCCTTGAGTGCGTTTGAGTGTCTTGAGTGCCTTTGAGTACATTTTATTGCCCGCGAGTGGCTTTGAGTACCTTTCAGTGCCTTTGAATACGTTTTAGTGCCTTTGAGCGTCTTGAGTGCCTTTTAGTGCACGCGAGTAGCTTTGAGTTACTGGGTGCGTTTGAGTGCCTTTGAGTGTCTTGAGTGCCTTTTAGTATCCGCGAGTGTCTTTGAGTCATTTTGAGAGCCTTTGTGTGTCTTGAGTGCGTTTGAATGCCTTTGAGTGACTTTGAGTGCATTTTAGTTCCTTTGAGTGCATTGACTCAAAGGCACTCAAAAGAACTTAAGGCACTGACAGGACCTCAAAGGCACCAAATGGCACTAGCAGGCACTCAAATTCGCTCAAGGGCACTAAAATCACTGAAAGGCACTCGATGGCACTCGCGGGCACTAAAAGGCACTCAAAGGAACTCACGGTCACTCAAAGGCACTCAGAGTCGTATTCCAGAACTCTACTCAATGCTCAAGTCAGGATTTGAGTATGATTTAAAGCACTAGAAATTATACTCAAGTCTTTGCGTTTAGGGTCGTATTTCCAGTGCTTGAAATCATATTCAAATCCTGACTTGAGCAATGAGTAGAGTTCTGGGATACGACCCTCAAAGGCTGTTAAACCTTGGTACGAGGAAATGAAAACGCAGCTGTGGCTTGTGTGTTGATCGTGTTGAGATGATGGATAAGAGAGAGCACTGGATTTACAATTTTGCTTATGTACTACAACCAGGCGCCCTCTGGCGCCTTGGATCTACATTATTATAGATTATTTGACTAGCGCCATCTAGCGCGCGGCCACAGAACTGGGTGGTTGTCTAGTTTACTAGGCAACTGACGTAGGACACCGCGACACAGTGCAGAGGCTCGCTAGGTGTCGCTGCTAACAAAGGCACTCGCGGGCACTAAAAGGCACTCGTTTGCACTCAAAGGCCCTCACAGGCACCTAAGTAAACACTTTAAAACATTTCCACTACACCTGGTGGAGTCGCAAAATCTGAACAGATTGTTACATTACAGGCGAATGCTCCCGGTGAAGGAGGCTACAGAATGTTACAAGTGTTGCGCAGCGGATGCTCGGCTCACCTCCCTTACCGCCTGTAACGCTTGCTTTTGAACGTTACATTACAAGAGCGTGTTCGCGGTGAAGGAGCGCCCTAACAGATATTTCAATGTGTCTTGAATCCAAGGATAGTAAACATTGTTATGTAATTAAGGTTGAAAACTGATGTAACAGAGCCTGTAATATTTCTTTCGCTTGACGTCAGTAGCATTTTTTTTTATTAAACAGCACAACTGGTTGATTCTTTGGGAGACAATACTAATAAGCCGACTCTTGTATCGTATATTTTAATAATAATAGTACTTTGTAAGTGGCAAAGTGGGTAAGGTGGCGGTGTTTGTAAATAAATAAATAAATAAATATTATTTCTTTGTGAGGAAGAATACGCAATCCCTTTAAAAAAGGAGTTTGTCTAAGATAAGCAATAACAAACCTAACATTTCAGCATTGGCCATCGAAATGTTAAGTCTCTGGAAAGTGCTGTCGGAGCACCAGTTCCACGTCGTTGCCGCCAGTTTACCACCAGAGCAGCAGAATGCGTTACAAGCCGCTAGTTTCAGGTATAAAACTACCACTGCAACAGTCCATTATAATTGGTTGTATAATAAGTGTATATTATAAGAAAAGTGCTTTTGTGCGATTTTAGAGAGGTCGTTCATCTGGTAATAGTTATGTTGAACACTATAAAGATTTACAAATCTGCAGAGAGTTGCTGGTTGGGGGACAAGAAGTGGCATGCTTACTCCTTGGATCATTAGTTGCTGGTTATCTTCGCGACAACGCCTCTGTCGACGGTATTTCACAGAAATTAAGACAATTATGTCCCACACTGTATAGGCAAGAAGATGCAACGTGTTCCAAAGTAAGGGTTTGGTATTGTATTTACTTTTACGTTATGTTTATATAAATGGAAAGAATATAAAGTTATTGTATTTACTTTATAGGCTAACGAATTACTTATGTTCGCAAGACAACAGAAAAATCCGACCGAACGAGAGGAAATGCTTCAACATGCGTTGAAACTATGCGTGGTAAGAAAACCAAACTGTTATTGTCTTTAAAATACACTCTAATAATTTATTTTGTAACCTACTATAAAAAAAGAGGAGGCTCAATTCGATTGCTTTTTTGTGACTAATCGCATATAAATGCGATTACTCAAGACTTTTGTGGTCACGTTCAAATTTGAATAAAATATTCCATCTCTAAGGGTGGCAAATTAGGGGATGAATCCGGTTTATTGGATTTCACCGTTTCCGTTAATCGATTGCAATAATAATACTTGCTAAGAAAACTATTGAGGTCGGTTTTTTTCAATTAACTGTTTTTGTAGATTTAGAAAAATGGATGTTTTCTCGGCGACGATCGCAGAGCGTGAAAGGCCTTTCAAACCTTTCAAAAGGAACCCTTGTAGTAACAAAACTAAAATAATAATATAACAGTAACATAATGTACAAGGAACACATACACAGTATTCGTTTATTTTAAGTTCTTTTATTTCGCGACACACACGTCCATCACTCATCTTCGCTCAGTGCTCACTGAAAACCAGCGCCACAGTCAATTATGCTGTGGCTTATGTGTATTATGCTGCTGCTATTCTGTGGATTATGCTGAAAAAAGTCCTCTTGCGTACGCCACAACCGCACAAATGACAGTACAAAATTTGTAGTCGTTATACAGTGAGTTGATTTGCATTCTCGCCATATTTAAAAAAATAATAATAGAAATAATGCTAAATCATCTAAAAATATTAAAAAATATATTCTGTTTAATATTTGTATCTTGTAAAGTTTTGCAAAATCGTCCATAAATCGTATGCACCGCGCGAGGGCAGTGACCTCGCCACCCGCTTCACCGAGCGATACGTAATCTTTCTCGGTCGCTTGTTTACCAATTTTTTAAATTATGATTATGTATTAGTATTGTTATAATTATCTATTAATTAAATAAAATCTATTATTAAATA
>NW_020654810.1:15035780-15069931 GCF_003589595.1 Hyposmocoma kahamanoa
AATATTATTTACATTAATTACAAAAGTTGCCTGAAAAAAATATTTTTTGTAACTCAGATTTGGTACTTACCAAGTTTAGGTTACATGGGAGTATTGCTAGAAGTACCTAGCTCCCAGCTGCTAGAAGTACCTAGCTCCAAAGCTGGTTGCTGGGTCCGGTGGCTGGCTCCCTACTGGAGCCACCACCAACTATGATATTCCAGAGATTCGCACGTGAGTTTCATTTCAACTTTCCACATTTGGCTTTACAATTTCAGCAGAGACAATTTTTGCGCGCAATTCTTCGACACTCTTAATCTCTTCTGCGTAAACTAAACGTTTCACATCATGCCATAAGAATAGTCACGCACATGCAGATGATGGTAATGCTTTGGTTGGATGGTAACTGGTGAACCTGGTAGTGGTTCTTTATTGCACAACTCTTGTTTACATACCAAACCATGTGGCATTTCGTGAGAGACTACTTAATAAGATCACTAGAATTGCGGCGAGTTCGGCTATCCCATCTTTAATTAGTGCGCTCGCATGCAGGCGCGAGCGCTGCGTTTGAGAAAGACAGAGATAGCAATACTTCTCGGTTCCTCCGGCTGCGCTATAAATTTTGGTAGCACGTATGATGCAAGTAAATGACCTTTGGATCAAGCAGAATCAGGTGATTTCAAATCGATGTTTACCGCAATTAAATAATAAATAACAATTTAGGATATTTTTTTTCGATTAATTTTTTTAGTGATCTGGGTTCAATTTCGGATATAGAATGGACCTCTGTAAATATGGCGAGAATGCAAATCAACACATTGTATTTTGTTTTTTGCTTTTTGTCAGTTTTGTCCTTTTTTATGTTGTTTTTTTTCTTTAATTGTATTTTTTATTTTGTTTATTAATTTATTACGTTTTTGTTGAGATTAGGGGTTGGATTCTAGAACTCTACTCAATGCTCAAGTCAGTACTTGAATATGATTCAAAGCACTAGAAATCATACTCGAGTCCTTGCCATTAGGGTCGTATTTCCAGTGCTTGAAATCATACTCAAGTCTGCTCAAATCCTGACTTGAACATTGAGTAGAGTTCTAGAATACGACCCTAGAAATGAAAAGAATAGAATTTTATTAAAAAACTGTTTATACCATTTCAGGACGTAGCACCAAATGTAAACCTACCACTAGTGTGTTCAAAGTTAACGGCAGCTGGATTCTATACTGGAGTTGTCGAGCTGTGTGTAGCGTGCGCACATAGAATAGACCCTCAGAACAAAGCGATACACTACTATAAGAGTGATCAGCCAACACAGGACAGAGAAGGGCATCTGGCTTATTACAGAAGGTATATAAACTATTAAGAATATTTATATGTTGTGATTTGTGGTTGGATAATCGGATGTTTTTTACCTATCATTCGGTGGCTAGTTAACAAAGATGGTCTTTTGTAGCTAAAAAATCTCAAAATGGCCAGGTGATCCTGGAGGAAATACTTCAACAAGCATTGAAACTATGCGTGTTAAGAAAACGAAAATGTTTTTGTCTTTAGACTACACTCTAATAATTTATTTTTTAACCTACTTCAAAAAAGGAGGAGGTTCTCAATTCGACTGTTTTTTGTGTGTATATTACGCGATTATTCCAACATTTATGGTCCCATTCAAATTTGAAGTAAATATTCCACCTCTAAGAATGGCAAATTAGTGCACCAATCCGGTTTATTTAAATAATGCGCTTTTATACCTAAAAATGTCAAATGTGTTTTATCATATTATGTATGTACAGTCTGATAAAACTAAAAACTTTGGACGTCAAGAATTTTTTTTTTTATTTTAATAATTTTTACCAAAGTTATTGTTTAGGTTTAAATTAGACACTTCCAGTTGGGATCCAGTTGTCTTACTCCTAATTATCAGACTTTTAAGATGAATATTATGTATTTGAAATATAAAATCATAACATGTCACGGCATCACAGGCTTTAAAAAAAAAGAAGCTCCTTCCACAAGTCGATAGCAATTCACGGGAATTAGTGAACTGCAGGTGTAAAAGCATCCGAATATCCGCCAATAGGTACGATTATGATAGAAAGCTAATAGGTAAAAATTAATTAATTTCACAGGATGGAAATTTACCGAGAAGTGTGCAATGCCCTCGAGCGTTTATATGAACGCACCTCAGAATCCTCTAACACCGAGCTTAATAATTCAATTTCAACTGCAGATGCCAATTATCAGGTATAGAACGTTTTAATTAAATAGATAAAAATAAATAATAGACAACATCACTTAAGTTGGTCTGATCCCAAAGCCCTTGTGTTATGGAAATCGGAAACAACAACGGTACCACAAACACCCAGACCAGAGACTATGTGGCGATTGAACCCGGGAACGAGATGGCGACACCATGAAAACCGTTGTACAAGCCACTCAACCACGGGGGTCGTCTAACACACATGTTACACATGATTATTGTACAGGTTTATTTTTATATGAATCCAAAATATGGAAACTACATGATGAATACAAACCATTTTAGTTCTACAATTTCGTGAAATTAATACACGCTTTTGTTCGTGCAATCGAAACATTTTTGAGGCTTCGGATATAAAAAATAAGTCTGCAGAAACGTGATAAATTTTAGATGTACAATACAAACTTTTTTTATATTTCAGGGAAGAAAATTGGTATGGGAATGTTTGTCTCGTGATGACGAACTTTTACATGTAGCTGTGTACGAATGGCTTGTGTCTAAACATTTGGGATCCGGTAAGGTGTTCTGATACATTAAAGCTTTATTAAAACTGGCAACAAGTAGCTAATGAAAAAGTCTAGTCGCGCTTTGCGGTATCACTTTTTAACCGACTTCAAAAAAAGGAGCAGGTTCTCAATTCGACTGCGTTATTTTTTGTATGTATGTTACGCGATAACTCCGGCATTTGTGAACCGATTTTGATGTTCTTTTTTTGTTGGAAAGAGAGTACCTCCATAGTGGTCCCATTTAATTTTGGAGAAAATCATCCACCTCCAAGGGTGACTGTTCACGCATGAAGATTCATTTTTATTAATAGCGCCTACATTTTACTATAAAGAGCAATTATTTTAATGGTTGATTTTGCTATTCTCCAATTCAAGGTGTTTTTCTCTCAATATACTATAAGTTCCGTATAGTGGCGAACTAGGGGATGAATCCGTGTTAACGCACTTTCCAGTAACTGATTTCAATAAAACTTGGCAAATAGATGTAATTCCACGTAGTTTTGAGGTCGGTTTTCACTTAACTAATTATGTTTTCTTCAGAGCTACTGTCTCTGGGCACCGCGCCGCCGCCGTCACTTCGCACGTATCTTCAAGCGGCATCGAGATCTGCCCCACCAGCCACAGCACTTCATCTGCTGGACTTGTTGTGGAAAGTGCTTGAGAAATGTGGAGACCACCTCGCCGCCGCTAACGTTCTCGAGGGACTCGCTACTAGACCTGGGTGAGATTTCGTAATTTTTAATAGTGTTGTTTGTATATTCCCCATCTTCCTATATTTTGACCGTTGTGCTTAAAATTGTTTTCAAAATTAATAATTTTTACGTACGACCATGTTATTTTATGAATGAGGAAAGTTGTACCAATATTTCATTTCGAATTAGGATGTGACCTAGGTATGTTGGATTAGGTTTAGATATAAATTGTATTTTTTGTATGTTCAATTCTTTTCTCATAGTTGATGTTCAGTATCTATACCATTTGTTACATTCAAATAGTTAATTAAATGTTATGTGGTAACAGATCGGGAGCATCTTTAGCGCAACGCATGTCCTGGTTATCTGCGGGCATTGTATGCGTGCGCGGCGCGGGTGCTGGTGGAGGCGCGGGCGCAAGTGGCAGCGGCGAATTGCTGCGGCGGCTGGAAGAGGCAGCTGAGGTAGCCCGTGTGCAGGCTTTGGTTCGGTCTGCAGCCGCCGCATTGCCCAGAGCGCTTCAGCCGCCGCCCAGACATATGCATCGTCTCGATGACGAACTGCTCGAGATCACACAGGTATTATGACTTATATCGACTCATTCATAGAACAAAGATGTATGTGCAAAACTACTTGTTCTCAGGACGTAGTACATTTCGTTCGTTCTTTTTCGCTGTGGATGTAAGATCGACCGTTGTTCGATTTTATAATTCCGAAACGAAATAATATATATAAATTCTCAAAACACCTTTACACAGGCCTTAGTTTGAGCAACGAAATTGTTTTCGTAACGTACTTATTCTCTTTTCGGTATATAATCACATCGGACTCTGTTCTTCGGATGAGTCGATATATACATTTCAGATCTCGTTCGACTTATTTTTATTACTGTTTTAAAGTTATTTAGCAACAATACAGTTAAAAGTAAAAATCTTTTGTTCGGCGACAGTTATATGAAGAATACGCCGATCGCTACAATCTATGGGAATGCAAGCTTGCCATTGTTCAATGCTCTGGACACAATGACGCCCTTTTCGTGGAGAACATCTGGAGTAACATTCTCGCCGAGGCCGAGGCGGCCGCGCGCTGTCTCTCCACGCCAGACGAGAGACTCGCCTCTGTACTCAGCAAACTCACTACTCTTGGCCGAGAGTACGTCAACACCGGACATTGTTTTCCACTTTGTAAGTATTTCATACTTATGTTGAAGTGACTGTCATTCAACTATCAAAAGAAATCTGTATTAGGGTAGTCCCTACACAGTTCACTAATAATGTTAGCGAATTTACTTTTAATAAATAGTGTTTAATATATACTATTTCTAATACTTTGACGTTAACGGGAGTCGTGTATTTTTTTAGATTTCATAGTGCGTCAGTTGGAAATAATGAGCTGTAAACTACAGGCTGACCAAAGTTTGGTGTTCCGAGCAATATTGAACATTGGAGTCTCATTAGAACAAGTTCTAGACATCTATATCAAGTAAGTCGATCAAAATGTTAAAGCCGTTAAAGCCTTAGTAGGCGATGGCAGTGTTCAAATGTAGGGCACGTCAACTACTTGCAGATTGGTGAGCGTGAACGAGCGAGTATGGCTGGGGTGCGGCGACGAGACGCACGTGTGCGCGTGCGCTGCGCTGCTGCTGGAGGCGGCGCGCACCGAGTTGGCCCCGCTGCCGCCCGCGCAGCGCCGCCGCGCGCTCGCCAAGTGCAAGGACCTGCACGAGTGCGCGCTCTCCGCGCTGCAGGTACGTGCGCCTCGTACCCGAATTACCATAACGTGTCTTTCGTATCTTTTCTAAATGACGTTGCGAGCGCCATCTTATTGATCTTGCCCTTTATACGCGTCCCCTATTCTAGCGTGACTATAGTCGAGGTTTTAGGATTCGAAAGTCTGGTAAAAAAGTTTTTGTCACAAAGAACTAAATTCAGTCTGTTCGCCATTTCAAAGCTATAACGGTTTTTAGGCTGCTAACAGATTCATTCAGCATCGTAAAATCGTATTTGAAAAATGGTAGTCCAAAAGTGAGGTTATTATTCATCTATACTTCTATGACTTGCCTATGGTTGCATAGTGCTGTTCGAAAAAAAAACATTCGGTTCAATCAATTAAAGTTTAGTAATCGATTATTAAATCGCACATTTCAATCGCAATCGAACGATATCTAAGTGTAAGGATTTGACGGAGGATTTAAATTGAAATTTTAAATATGCGTAAATAGGTTATGTAAGGAAAACCGCTAGTGTGACTCATTTGAACAAATCGATTCATTCAATTAATTAATCGATTTGTAGTTGGTGTTACAATTGGCCATTACTAAATCGTCTATGGTCGGGTCAGTGACTTGTTTGTTTACTTTTTGTTCAAAATGGATTGAAACGAAGTATAATGGAGACCTTTTACCTGTTTAATCAAATTACAATAACTCGATCATTGTCACGCTGGAATAACGGACGTACTATATACGGATAAATCATCTATTGCCGTCGCGTTGAAAAGGTCTTAGCAACGGCAAACATAAAAAAAATTTTCGCCTTTATAAATATTGCTGCGCACCGAACAGTTCCGTTCTGATAGCTTTTATGATTGTTGCAGTCTCGACCGAACACGCAACGTCTCATCGACAGGCTGTCAGTAGTGCAGGCGCAACTGGATCGCATGGATTGAATAATTGCTTAGGTAGATAATATAGATTTTAAGTTATTACTGTATTGTGAAAGAGTGTAATTTATTCCGCACTTTCTGACATAAAATGAATTTTTGTAATGGATAAATCAAGCCACAATTAATTGAAACAAATTTGGACTGAAACATGTTTATTTTACACTTTCGTACATTAATAAACATACATTGGGCCACAAGCTAATGTAAACAAATTCAAAATTCAGTAATAAAAATAAGAACATACCGTATGTAAAGTATAAGGGCGCCGTCAAATTAAATACTCGTAGAAGCCCTGCAGTGACGCGACTGCGGTGCGGCAGTCGCACCTCTGTAGCGCTTCAATCAGCAAAAGTGACGTGCGTGTCACGATAATGGGGCTGCAACTGCCCTTCTAAAAATATTTTATGAAAATATTGTTTGTATACTTAAGCATATGGCCAGGAATACAAAAAAAATTTAAGTATTTTGTAATAGTCTACTTTATAAATTAACTATCACTAAGTTATATGTTAATATGGCAGTGACTGATATTTTAATTTCGATATCTCAGTATGATGATGTTTGTTATTCTTTTCGATTATAATCATGTGCATGTAAAATAAGGATTCCGAAAAGTTACAAAAGATACAGTTTAAGAAGTCACTATTAATAAATTCATTTTTTTTTTGTAAATAAACAAAAGATGATTTCAGATTTTTGTTTTCATTATGCTATTCATTTCCTAGAGTAGGGTAGTTTAACCTTCTTAGGCCGCGTGTACAGTGATTCAGATCTAGACAATATTATTCCTATGATCATGTAAAGGCCCATTGTACATTATAATGAAATATCGCATATATGACCACAGGATTTTTAGTAGCAGTAGAGCTTCTTGTGAAGAGTTCGTTCAGGGAAGTAGTACACCTTACTTCTACCACCAAGCGGTAATGAGAGCATTACTGCGTTCCGGTTTTGAAGGGTAGGGGTGCTAGTGAAATTACAAGCACATAGGACTTGTCAACTTATGTCTGTGACGGGCGCTGTAGCACTGCACCTCAGATCTTTTGTGATAAATCTGTAAGTGTTTCTGCTTGCAGTGTAATGGATAGGCGTGTCGCTGACCGCCATACTTGCTTGGGCCTGAAGAATGTAATTAATTATATTTAGCACATTTTAATGCACATTGGGCGTTTAGCGCTTTTCCCGTGCTGGGTCTTATAGATTTGGCAAATAAGTAGGCGGTATAATTATACAATAATAAAATATTAAGTGTCTATGGCGTCTTATATTATTTTACGGTGGTTAATGACTATCTTCATCAAAAGGGTTAGTGTTAACACGATGGTCGTCATCAGGATAACTGTATATGCTATGATGTTGCCCACTGATTGTTGGTACCCCTACTGTATTCATTGAAGGTATTGTGTTGTATTGTTGCTTCTGAGAATCTTTACCAGTTGAGTTTTTTCTAATAGTTGTATACATGGGCGTCGCCTTCGAAGGAATGTCTTTGATTCTCGTGGCTGCGCGATATGTACCAAACTCGTCTGGAGGAGGCGGTAAAGAGAAGTCCGAAGCTTGAGTTATTTCTGATACCTCGTCGCTGATCTCCCGAGATTTAGTTTTTGCTTTCCTTGGTATTGTATAGAATGAATTCATCTGAAAAACAGAATTAATAATAATAGTAACGAACTGATACAAAAATCGAACAACACAGAAAAATTCCTTCGATCTGACTGAACTTTACCAGCATCTGTTCCCACACCGGGGCCACTGCTCTTACCAACTGAGCAACAGACAGCAGCTACAGATAGAAGAGTGGCATTATGTCGTAACATTTTATTTGTCGTTGTACGGCTGTCGCTTTTAGCCTGTTCGCATATCACCACTGTCTGTCGTGACTGTGTCGTGGACATTTTTTTATCGTTGAACGACTGTCGTGTCTAGCTATTCCCACTGGATCGTGACGACAATGTATCGGTTCACGGCAGCCGCCTTGTCGTATGCGTAAGCACAGCCGAGGGCGCGGATGACGAGAGGAGAGAGTAGGTAGCAGAAGACGTGCAGACAACGATAAATAAAACGTGACGACAATAGTAGCTGCGATTATCTGTCGTTACGTTTCTATCGTGACATTATATTTATCGTCAGACGACAGTCGTTCTAGCTCTTCCCATTGTTTTGACAGTCTATCGTCGTAAAGTCATAAAAGTCGTGAACGACAGTTAACCGTGTTGTACTATATGTAAACAACTTCATTTAAATATATATTAGATAGTCATGCAGAAGTGTCGTGGCTTGTAGCACGACACTTAAAGCTGCACGACTATCTGTCGACACGACACAATGGGAACGTGCCCTTAGTCTGTCAATTTTTATATTTTTTAAATTCCTCAAATATATCTCCTAGTCTTCAGACTGAAGACCGTTTACTATGACTCGACTAATCTTACCGGTTTAGCGACTTGATAATTTGTTTCGGGAGGCAGGCGCATGACTAGATGATCGCATAAGGCATCCATTTCTCGCTTTCTACTAATGTTCTGTAACGAATGTACTCGACAGCTGCCGCTCCGTTTCAGAACGTCATTGATTTTACTCTCGGACTCGTGCAAATCGTCCATATATCGCGCCGAGTGGAACGAGCTTGTTCTCTTGACATCAAAGTTTTTGGACGGGTATCGCGCCATAGCTCTTCGGAAGGATTCTGTACGTCGCACGTTACATTCGCTCTCGTCACTATCGTTGTAAATGTCGTAGTTTGATTCTAAAAACATTGTGGGTACAGTAATATCAGACTTATTTTGATTAAGGTATTGTATATAAACGTGTAGATGACGAACTTGTGACTGTGATAATGTCACCTTCGGCGTTGTAAGCACACAAAGGAGGATCGGCTAAGGCGTGGTGCAAGTCGAGCCGAGTGCTACGTTCTTGCGCACAAAGCACAAGTCCGCAAGCAGCCAGCGCTATCAAAGCCACCCCGGCACACAGAGCTAACGCCAATGTGGTGATATTTGTGACTGCGCTTATCTGGTCTACGTTACCTGTAATTTAGGAATACATATTACAGTATTTAAACGTGCGTACCAAGTTTACACAATGTCATATAACAATTTCTTTGATTTGCTAGGAAAATCTTTCATAAAAGTACGAAAGTACGGTGATACTATTTCTAGAAAAAAAAACAGGTTCTTACCTAAGGTAGCATTAAGAATATCCTCCTTGACAATTTCAACAATTTGACTAGGTCCTTTTTCGTTTATTGCACGTATAACGAACTTATAGTTATCTTCTTTTGGATCTTGGATTATGAACTTGGGTTCCAAACTGACTATGGACATGAGCTGTTCATTTGAATCAATCTTTGTCAAGTTAAATTCAAACTTCTGTAATAAAAAATGCATCATTTTTGTAGAAGTATCAATTTAGGGCTTTCATTTCGGGGATGGTCGGTTTCGATTATTTCGATATTCGACGATTTTTTGGTGGTGTGCGGAGACTCAAGACTTATGTCTCGGAACTATCCAGGCCTCTGAGACTTAAGTCACTTAATTAAACAATATTTAAAAATGTACTAAACCAAAAGTTATTTTTACTGGTCTCTGGTTCTTCCTGGTGAACGTGACGACACTGTAGAGCCCATTTCGATTTATCAAATTACTTTAGGTTCAAGTTAACTCTTTTCCTCGTGGTGGTCACGAGAGATAACTACCACTTTAAAGGCTCATATTTGGCTAAAGTGACATCTATTGGTTTCGTGTTTTAATTCTACGACTAAATCAAGAACAAACCACCTTTATAGTGTCTAATAGCCGTGGCGCCACGGCCATTTAGGTAACTAATTTTGCCAGTGAAGATCGGGAATTTTCGAGTAAGCGGATTTGCGGAAGTTTTTTTCATTGGTAAGTAATTATTAATGATTATGTATAAACTTTATGAAAATTTTGTTGATGTATGATTGTCCGTGTAAACTACGTTAAAATTTACAAAAAAGCTGTGGTCGTTCTCTTGCAATACCTTGACAAATAAAGTGGTTACCTGCGGCAACCACCGTTCAATAAGGGTACAGTTTTTTGTAAGAAATACAAGCTAAAATTATATTTAATTTATTTTAGATAATGGCGAGAAGGACGTAATCCAGAAGGATTATGGAATATATTTTATCAGAACATATTAATATCCTTTCTGGTAATGATAGCAGTGCGGGTAAAGATGTTTCGGAGACCGATGATCAGACTATCAATGGGGATCAGAAAGAACCCAACGAAATTCCTCTCGGCGAAGATTTTTGTGGAGATAACTCCTGTCGAAGAATTTGCCCTGATGATGATGTACTGTTAGCCAGCTTTTCCACTTCACAACCACCACTACCACCGTCAATCAGCTCCACCTGCTTCACAGGCACTCCAAAATTGAAAAAAGCTTATAACATTTTATCATGAGAAGAGTACATGTCATTTCATTACAGACCATAATTATACCTGCACAAACATGCTTAGTTGCTCATAAAGAACGGACTCCTATAAAGGTATTCCAATTGTTCTGGACTGAAGAGATCATTCAGCATATAACATTCCATACCAATTTTTAAGCGTTTTTATTATTACTGAAAGAAGGTCCTTACAAATCTATTACTAATGAGGAAATTACCGTGTTCATTGCGCTGAATCTGGTGAAGGAAATCAAAAAGAGCCTAAGTTATAAATACTACTTCTTCTCCAAGCGCTGCAGCAGATGCAGCATGAATTCAGCAGTCTATTTGAGCTGCAAAATATGCAGTCCCTCATTGTTATCGTGAGGGGAAATGATAATTCGAGGATCAGAAAAGTTAAAATTATTATTCAAAACACGTTTACTCATCCGAAGCTCCGAACTCACATCATTTGGCATAAATCAGTGCATAAAATAAGTTCAATATTGAAAATAAAGTCAATTTTTTTAAATCAATTTTTGTCACATTCTTCACGGCGGTTACTAATAATGACCACCTCCTACATAACACCCCAGCATGCGAATTATAAAAAAAAGTGCAAGAATGCTTATAATTAATCCCGATCATTCAGGAGGACACAAAAAGATATTTTTAATCTGATAATAAAAATCTGTGCCGCCAAGAGTTAATGCCTGACGACTCGAGGTTCAACTGATGTCTTAGAATTAACACCATTGCCTCATTGTTTTACATAATACTGTGTAAATATATAAAAAATATATAAATTAAAATCAACCTGTGGTAATCCACCATCATGGCCCCCCATACAGGAGATGGTAATCTCCCCGGAATCCATTTTCACAGCTTTACAATCGGTTGGAGAGAGGGGAAATGTCTTATCGGTGACCCAGAAGACACAGGGTGTTGCCACAGCGTCTACATTGTTGATCCCATTGCAAAATACTGTAACTAAAATGTACTTAATTGTTAACACGTCCTTTAAATCTGTCGAATATGCATTATTGAGACAATGGCGCATTACTCATAATAAGTACTAAATGTGTAGGTACTTTATATATAGTCGGAAATGTGTCGTGAATAAAATATTGTGGTAAGATTTAACTCAAAATTAATATTGTTCCTGTTACATTATAATAATATTATAAGGTAGTAGGTGTCAGAGGAGGACAAATAACAAGATTCTTATCAGTTTGCCTAGGTACATGGTTAACATTAGCTTAAAAGAACTGAATAGTACTATAACAATGACCTTTTTATATAATTTTATTAAGCTAACGTATTACAACTAAGTACCACAAAAAAATAATTAATCAATTGTTTCATAAAGAAAGGTCACTTTTCTTCAGGGATTATTAGCTGGTCCGTGGTGGTTTTATATTCTCTTAATAGGTACACATACCACACAGCAAGCGCACTCTTTTTTACATTAGTGTGATAAAGTATTCCATTATATTTTCACGCACCGAAACTTAAAGTATTGGAAGCTGAAAAGTACCGAGTAAACAAAAATAGCAACGCCCAGATTGACAGTCGTAATCACAGGTCGGTATTATAATAAATGCGCGTGAAAAATTAATAAAGTGAAACTGTGAATGCAACGCACTTTTCTAATAACAATGTGCCAGAAACCACACCAATTACCTCACTCACTCACTCCGCTACCCAGGACACTCAGAGCAGAACCAATTAAGAAGAATTTATTTCCCAAATCGGTCCTACCGGGAATCGAACCCAGCACCTTCTCATCCAGCGCCCAAAATGCATACCGTTGAGCCACCAAGGTCGTTAAATGTTTAAATAATAATAACTCATACACTCAACATAGCCCGCACTAGGGAAACCCTATGTCGCGGGTGCCATGGACACACACATAGACAATCACAAATTACACCCAAACTCACGAGAGAAATAATTGTAGGCCATACAACTAGTTCTCCCGGCCCGGGAATCGAACCTGGGACCTCTGCGTGGCAGTCCGGCATGGTAACCATTCGGCCACGGAGGCAGTTTTATTAAACGTTTAAATAGCAGGATTATTGTTTACTTTTAAATTGACGAATTGCGTGCTGTTTATGTCGGTTTTATTACTTTTAGTGAGAATCTTGTACGAAATTTATTTCTAATAGAAATTTGCTTGAATACATATACAAATATAGGTACAATATATAAATACAAGTATATAGTTTACATACAAGTTGTCTGTAATTTTAACTAATTATGGAACAAGGAAGTTTATTGTCAATCTAAGTAGCCGTATTGAACCGAAATTCTCAAAAAAAATCTCATACATCAGCTTGCTTTATACAAATATTCGATCTTCGCTGCACATAGTTATAAAAACGTTACCTGTTTCAGTTCCATTAGGCCTTTGAAACAAAAGAGTGTCACTCTCTGTATCCGTAATAGAAAACGGAATAGCGCCTGTAAAAGTGCTCAAGTTCACTTTCTCGTTTATTGTAACCCATCTGTATAAATGTGATTCAGGGTTGCCTTTAACTTTACAAGTGAGATTTACGAAATCATTTTCACCAATTCCATAATCTTCAGTTGTTTCGTCTATACAATATGGCCGGTCTGAAAACCATCAATAAATGAGATAATTTTGTAGAAGATTTATGTCTATAGGATGCGGCTTATTATAGAAATAATGCTTACAAACAACATCAATTGTGACTGGATCGCCGAATGTTTTACCCACTACATTCTCCACTGAGCACACATATTCGCCTGCGTCTTCTTCTGTTACGTTATATAAATTTAGTACGGGATGATAGCCGTTTTTGTTTTTATTATTATTGTTAACATTTTCCTCGTGGTCCTGAAACACACAATCAAGTCATAAGACAATCAAAATATAGGTATTTCATTGTCTTACGAAATTAAAAGACCTACTATATGAAACCACGAAACTACAGTTTCTGAAGGATGCGCTTTGTGATCGCAGTATATAGAAATGTTGGAATTATTTTGTATTGCGTATGTCCTATCAACGATTTTTTTGATATCTCCATTAACTGTGATGTTCACCACAGGCGCATCTGAAAAATAATGTTTACTATAAATAGAGCACTCCAGTATTGTTTCTTTTTTTTTTTCAAATTTTGTTACGTTACTTATGGTCCTAGAACAAAAAGTTTTCTACTTTGAAACTCGTAAATCATATATTAAATTTTTTTTATTTAAATTAAAATAATAGGTGACATTTAGAGGTTTTGAGTTATTTTAAATAAAATATCCCTAGTATATCGTCAACTCGTCAACTTTCCAGCACCTGCTGAACTAAATTTCCATAAATGCTCTTTGTATATATTTTGTAACACCTTGTTAAACATTATGGAAAAGCAACTAAGTATTGAGTAAATTTCAATTATAATAGGTACCTAGTCATTAACAAATTTCTAAATGAGTCAGAACTGCTAAAACATTGTCTGTACTCACATAATACAATAAGAGGCAGCGATTGCGCGCAAACGAATGCATCTTCCCCGCGCTTGTTTGCGGGCGCGCAGCAAGTTACGCTCGCTTCGTCGTAAGTATGATCCATGAGCAATTTGATCTCGCTCACTACCAGCTTCTGTTCTTGTTTTACCTTTAATTTTGAGGTTTCTTAATGTTGTTATCGATACCAAATTTACGTAAAATTATCGATGGAAACGATAAATGTCTTAACCCTTTCATGGACGGACAGTACTTAAATAGTAATGCACATTTTAATATTATATTATTTTATTATTTATTACACAAAAATGTCACTACTTTTCTTTATGCCGAAGTACTTTATTGATATATATAATAAATAATTACGCTTTATCACGGACGCCTGATTTTTTCAACATTCTTGCACAAGAAAAATAGTACGACTATGACATTAGTAGAATGATTGCCGTTGCGTCATATTAATTAGTACCATAATGCATTTTAGAAGAAATTTAGCTTAAATCTTAGTTTTGCTGTTAGAAATTTCATTGGTACTGATGTGTACTCGTATCACCTCGTACAAACACGTTGGTGTCCACCGTACTGTTTTAATGTAAAATTCCAAATGCGCGTGTAAGTCATTCAATTTTGTCAATATTTTACGTTGTTAATATTTCTCTATGGAGGAGCAGTAGGTGACAACTACACAGAAAGCACTTAGAAATCACACTTCATGTTATATATTTAATTTTACGTTACGTCCGATTCGTGTCAGTTTCAAATCCGAGAAATGACGGTCTGAAATGTCACAGTGAACATTTTATCTCTAGGTGTATAAACGATATTCGTATTTTCACGGATTGGAAACGGACTAAGTGCACAAGCGACATCCGAAGGAATTTTTGGATTTTCTGGATTTGTATATTCCCGGATTCGGAACGAATACAAATCGGATGCAGTGCGCAAACGCGCATAGGCGCATAGGACATAGGTCCATGAACGGGTTTTAAAAAACTTGAAACTTTCGTTTAGGTGCGCCTGCACTTGTTGCGTCAGCACTGGTGCCATGCTGAGCGTTTACAAGTTCGAGTACGTTTGAACTAATTAGAAACATTTTACGTCCAACTTACAGTTACGATCTGTTCCAAATCCAAGTCCTCATCGTTGAGTCTCCACTTTATCTGAGGTGCATATGGTCTAGCGCCGAACACTCGACATTGTAGTTGTAGTATCTGGCCCTCCTGCGTTCTTCCGCCACCCATTATAGGTAGGTTCGGATCTGGCGATGAGCTCACATCGCGGACTGATATCAATTCTGGTGGCACTGTTTTCAAAATACGATATTTGTACAGGTGACTGAGATATTTAAGAAAATATACCTACGTAGAAGTGTAAATAAACATACAATGCATGTCGACAACTGCATCTATGGATAGCGGTGGAGCTAGGTTATTGTTGTTCGCTTGACAGGAAATGACCAAGCCGTGGTCTTCGTGACTCAAAGGCCCAATTTCGACATCGCTGCGAGTGCGCTGCTCCGAGATTGGGGTTGAGGTCTCCTTCATTAGCTTTTGTCCCACAAACCATACCAGTGACGCTCGTGGATTTCCTACAAAATGAATAAGTTATTCACATGTGCACTACGACGACTCCTTCGACGATACTCTGAGGCCAAGATTTAGTAGATATTAAGAAGAGATAGACCTACTCTGTCTTGCTTAGTGTGTTCTCCCCATTTGAAGTTATTATTATGTACATACATTATCTAAATCATAAATTTTCGTAACCTTAACGCCTCGAATGTTTACTTGTAATACTACAAAATTATGGACAAATAGTCATATAGTTCAGAAAGTAAGTTCATAGCATACCCTACCTCCGAAAGAAACACAAAATAGCCGCACCGTTTCTCCTACGTAGTACGGTCCAATGTATTCGCTTGCGTTTGCGCTAGCATTTGCTGTAGCAACCTGCGAGCCATTCTCATGGATCACCCAGAGATGCACTGGTGGTTCTGTGAATGAGAAAAACATTTACAGAATACGACTAATTGGATACTGGTAAAGCCAGCAGCGTTTAAATATAACTTTAAGTTATTGTTATGCATGTCAGCGATGTTCTAATTTCGATTTAATTAGATACTCTTCCTAATTAGGTTACTATCAATGAGGACTTCTGGTGCCACGAAATAGAGAACTAAGACGGTAATAAATATAAAATAAGTAAAATTGCCAATATCGTCCTGTGGTTGACTTTAACCATTTTAAAGAAAGTAGGTATCATTTAAATTTCTTTTCGTTTATTATTTACATATTAATTCTTTATTTCGAAAAATGCTCTGACATGTCATTGATATTTACGATAAATTAAGAACAATTCGCTTCAACACGTATTATTAAGTAAATGTAGCAATGTTTACACCGCGTTATTGTTCCACAAGTAGAGCAAATTGTTCCGGCGCTGTCAGCTTCCTCATTAAAACCGCGGACCAATTAATACAAGCTCCGGCCTCGCCCCATAGGTAAACAGCCGACTGCTGCTTTTTAGTTTTCCCGCGAGTTATTGAAACAAACTCAACGGCCGAAATATAAAAAATAAGAGATATTGTAGGCAAGTTAACTTAGTTTTCTATTTTGTATGCATATTTTAATTTTGAGTTAAAAATGACGATAACTTACTTGCAGATAGTAAAAACGTTTGATTACTTAATTTATCTGATGGAAAGTCAGTATCTACTTATATATATACTATATATATGTACACTGTATAAATTTTTGTGTTATTGTCCAGCAGGGCTAGCACGCCAGGGCGCGACTTGTGCTAGATAATAATGTGATAAATAATGTGCATAAAGGCCTTACGATATACTACTAATCTCGCGCTTTATGTCGCTCTCGCGTAAATCGCGCCCTGTCGTGCTAGTTCTACATACGTACCAATAACGTTAAGTTGTGTGTATGTTTTCTGTCCAGGGCTTGAAGTAAAATCCGCCAAGCAATAGTAACCGCCTGCGTCACTTGGTTTTACTGTCTTAATCAGTAGGTAAATATAACCGTCATCTTCGGATATAATTAGACTGTATCGACCTTCTACTGATGATATGTCGTCGCCATTTCGCATGTCCTGACTGTTGATCAGAAAATATTGTAAAATGTTCTTGATACAAAAACTACACATTACATGGGTTACAATTACATTGTGTAGGTTAGCAAATCATTTTTGTGGGGTGGGTTTTGTGCCACTAAATCAAAAAATTCTTTTTAAGAAAAAATATAGGGATATATGGGATATAATTATGTATTCTATAAATGTGACTAAAGTACAGAAAAACACAATTCTGTTTTTAACTTGTGTCGTTTCGCTGCTCTACAAATATCTACCCTGTCCATCCATAATCCCGAATCATACAAAACATTCCCTTTTTTATCCCCGTCACTAAGCTGTCTGTTACACCAGTAGGGCTAGCACGACAGGGCGCGACTTGCGCGAGAGCGACATAAAGTGCGAGATGACAGATGACTGCTATTGTCGCATAGTGGTCTCGCGCTTTGTGTCGCTCTCACGCAAGTTGCGCCCTGTCGTACTAGCCCTACTGAACCACAGAACGCTTTCGTTACGATATCGGAATAGGTTAAATATAATTAAAAATTAAAAATAAGGTATTTGTTATAATTATTAGGTAAATACCTAAACTACACAGAGTGGATAATACCACCTTCAGAAATTCCAAAATTATTGAATTTTATTTATTTTACTGAATATCATGATGTTTTTTTATACATACTTATATGTTTTGTGAAAATTTTCTAGTAGTTAACTGTCATTGATGTAAACTTAGAATAATAACGCATAGAAACCTAGCCCGCACACGCTAAGTGAGGCAAGTTAAAGGTTTCCCAACGGGCTCCCAGGAGCGCGCGGGCTGTTAGTGTTCAAGGTCAAATTGCACCGCGAACAGCTCCAAAACTTTTTGCTAAAAATGACGAAATGTGTGGTAAATGGGTGTAAAAATAGAACAGACAAACATAAAACAGACACTAACATCACATTCCACAAGTAAGTAATGCGTTTCAACTCATATTTTTATGTAATTATTCACTAAAACAGACAAAAAATTTCGCGGCAACAAGATACGAAAGTGTTGCAAAGTATCGAATTTTTTTTCTCCTCATTTTGCTATTCTGTATCAAAATAATTATATTACGTAAATTTTAGTGGTGCCTGTAATTTCGATTTATTTGCGCATCTTGAACTAATATTTACTTGAATAAACATTAAATGTTTTCGTTAACTCCTGTAAGTGATTGGGACACTTAATTATTTTATAATACTTTTAACGGCTCTGCGTTCATGCTTTATTGAATAATTATTTATTTTAATTTTATATATTTTTTTTAATTTTAAAAATAATTTTTATATTTGTTTCTACTATAATGTTGGCACCACCAGTACAACTTTGATAGCTTATTATATATCTTTCTTTTCGTAACTCAAGCGAAATATTTTATATTGAAATATTTTATTTTCTTAAAAGGGGAGCATTCTTAAGCGATTTTTTAATCTATTTTAACAGTTATTTTCTTTAATGTTTGCTTATGGCATTTTCGGTTTTAGGTTTCGAATATGGCACTTATTTCTAAATCCAAGAATGGCGGGCGCGATTTTTCGCATAATGGCAAGTTGGGTATCGTTTTCGAGATGTTTGGGAATGTTCAATACAAATATGGCACTCATTTCTAAATCCAAGATGGCAAACACGACAGTTCAAACAAAAGCAATATTCGTAATGAGCACCCCCAAATACCTCGAAAATGATACTCATATTGCATTTATTTGAAAACTCGTGTCCGCCATCTTGGATTTAGAAATGAGTGCCATATTCGTAATGAGCATCCCCAAATACCTCGAAAAAATACCCATATAGCATATTTTGAAAAATCGTGTCCGCCATCTTGGATTTACAAATAAGTGCTATATTCGTTTTTCATCGACAAAACCGAGCATATCTGCAGGCACCTGGTCGACAATGTCGGGCAAATCTGTAGGCACCTTTAACTTAATGATGAGTTAAGCAAGATACAATTTCCCCACTTTTGAGGGAAATGTTATTCCATGGCATCATTATTTGTATATTTGTGTGCGTGCCGACGAGCGTAGTTACAAGTTGCTTACGCCTACATGAATTTGGTTTTTGCCTCACTTGTGACAGTTCGTTTGATATGAAACTATCATTCTATGCGTTATTATTCTAAGGATGTAAAGATCGAACAACACAAAAAGTCCTTGAGAAAAGAAAAGAAACTGAGCGCCAAAGCCCTGGCAGCTCGATCATTCAGTACGGCAGCGGGCGCAGGCGGCGTCGGCGAGAATCTACCCTCATTTGCTTCATTTTTATTAAAGTCATCTGCAGGATTGCATAGTGACGTTGTTAGTGTAGTGACACTAACAACGTTACTTTCTAAAGTCTCGTCTACACTAACCACTGATCTAGGTAGTACCTAACACTGTTTTCCAGCCGGGGGGTACCGACCATCCACTATCACGATTGAAATTCGAATGACGACCAATCTCGATAGCTTCACGTACTTTCCGCGGAATGAAATGCTTTGCTCTCGCCATTACGGACACTTTATCAAAACGAATATAGTGCGTCGAATCCGAATCCAATGAGTGTTCCGTCACTGCAGAGCCCCGATTATCTCAGTTCTTAATGCTACGTATTTGTTCCGTTAGTCGTGTGGATATGTTACGGCCGGTCTCTCCTATGTAACTCTTGCCACAGGAGCAGGGAATCTTATATACACCGGGAACATTCAATGGCTCCTTATCCTTCGGTGAACGCACCAACTGTCTAAGTTGCATGTGAGGGCGGAAAATCGTCTTGATGCTATATCTTCGACGTAACACGTGTCCGATTTTATCCATTACTCCCTTAATGTAAGGTAAGTATATCGGCAGCCGCTCCACTACCGCCGGACGAGGACGAGTAAATGCGGTCATGACACGATTACAATGCCTTTTTTATTGGGGTTATTGTATTTTGTTCTATATGTTTTATAATGTAACCAGTAATTAGTTTACAACATAAAGGAAATGCTTTGTAGTTGTAAATAAAATGTAACTATTTTATTAAGATTGTTTTGCCTTTTAATCGTTTTCTATGTTTTAACTGCCTCTGTGGCCGAACGGTTACCATTAGCTAACCATTGACTTTTCATCGTTTGATCACGCATACTTGGGGCGCACTATAAGTTTCCGGAATGATTAAGAAAAAAAAAACTATAAATTAATTTATTGTTTTTCAAAATATTCTCCGTTAGCGTTAATGCACTTTTTCGTACTAATGAACTAATTTTGAAAACATTTATGCCACTCCTCTGTGACAATCTCTGAAACGTATTTTTCATACTCTTCGACAGCCTCTTCAGGTGATGAAAATCGTTGACCGCGTAACTGGTTTTTAATTTTTGGAAACAAATAAAAGTCACAAGGTACAAGGTGGGGACTGTACACGGGATGGCTCATAAGGTCAACGTTGTTCACCTTCAAAAATTCATTTGTCTGTCTGGCCGTGTGAGAACTGGCATTATCGTGGTGCAAGATGATACGGCGTTTACGGTTATTTTTACGGAGTGTCAATAATTTCCGGAAAACAAATGGTCGTGTACCAATCACTATTTACGGTACAACGATTCTTCGAAGCAAGAGTAGCCACGTGTCCAATTTTATTAAAAAAAGAAGTAATCAACCGCTTAGAGGCACTTTGCACGCGCGCCACTTTGGTTGGTCTCGGAAGACCCATACGCTCGATTGCTGCTTTGTATCAGGATCTTAACTATAAATCCATGTTTCGTTACCTGTTACTATGTCCCACACCAAAGTTGACGCCCCTTCGTTGTATCGGGTAAGCAAGGCATTGCACCAAGTGACGCGATCCGTTTCTTGAGCCTCAGTTAAATTGTGTGTGATCCGCCGAGAGCACAGCTTTTTCACACCCAAATGTTTGTGTATTATTGATTGTATTTGACTCATGCCTATGCCTAAATATGCCCGAATCTCATGGTATGTCACATGCCTGTCTGTTTTGATCGTACAGCGCACAGCATCGATGTTTTTGTTGTTCACAGCAGTGGACGGGCGACCATCACGAAATTCATCACTGAGATTCACACGACCGCATTTGAATTCTGCAAACTTATCTATAAATAGTCATCTTGCATGGTGCTTCATCGCCAAAAACAGTCTGAAACCGAGCGAAGCTCCGCTGAGCAACAGCTCAATTTAACAAAATTTCACTTAAAGTCGTAGAAAATTATACCGAAATATATATATATATATAACGAAACTTTTCACGAGTTAAATCCATGGTGATGTAGACAACCAATTTCTAATATGACGCCACAATGTAAAAGCAAGTGACAGTCAGATGAAATAAACTTTATTCTATAGCCAAAGAGTTCAATTTTCAAATGTTGTAATTACTTTTTAAATATTGTTTATGTAAGTGGCCAGTTCCGGAAACTTACAGTGCGCCCTATGTACTAAACATTAATTTGAGCGACGAATTAGTGAAATAATTTGTTACTTATTTTTTGTTTGTGTAACGATTTACCATTAAATTACCTTTCTATGAGCCAGCACGGTGGACTATGGCCTAAACCCTTGCCTTAAAGGAAACCCGTCCACAGCAGTGCGACGTATAAATGGGTGGATAAATGGTTGATAATGACTACCTTTCCATTTACAATATTTATTATTATCTTACACATATTTTTGTTATTAGTATATGTGTAGTAAATACATTTACTACACATATACTAATAACCTGTATTGAATTATTAAATCGTTATGTCACGTCATGACATTTTTTATGCTTCTGTGATATCTTGTAATTGGCGTTATATACTGGTCATGTGAAATATTTGTCTGTGTGAAATGTATTTTTTTTAATGAACCCAAAGTAAGTAGCTAAAGCACTTATGTTATGGAAATCGGAAACAACGACGGTACCACAAACACCCAGACCCGAGACAATATAGAAAAGTTAGTTTCTACACTGATCCAGCCGGGGATCGAACCTTGGACCTCAAAGATGGCGATACCATGAAAACCGGTGTGCAAGCCACTTTACTTTAATAAACAAGTAATTTCGGTTCCCGTCGTTCCCGACGGAGGTATTATTCACTCTATGTGTACCTACTACTTGAGTTACACTGTTCCTCATTTGTTCTTTTAGAGTACAAGTAAAAGTGCCTTTTTGTACGCCGTTCGAGTACATCTGAACTTAGGTACCTTTTACGTAGCTAAGCATTTACTTTTCACGTCAGCCTAGGTTTTACATCCACCGCTCGATAGGTCTTATAAAAGAAAATGATTTTTATAAATATATCTAACTAAGACGGCACATCGCATGTAAGTTAACGTAGCATACCTGTAGAAAGCAGACGAGGAACCATTCCTGTACCAGACTAGGATGTCTAACTTGCTGTCCGTACCAGCTGTTACGTTGCAAGGCAGTTCAGCGCTCGCCCCGACAATCGCATCTGTTTCAGTGAAGAAAATACTAGTAATTTAGTTCTCGACTGAAGTCCACGAACCGAAAGGCGTTCAGTGGGACGGCCCCTACTAGATGGTCGTATGACCTGGTAAGGGCGGCGGGTAACAGACGGATGCACGTTGCATCCGACCGGCTAATCTGGCAATCTTTGGGGGAGTCCTATGTTCAGCAGTGGACGTCTTCCAGCTGATATGATGATGATGACGATGACTATTACAAGATATTGTAAGTAACAATAGACCTCCTTGTGAGAGTTTATCCAGAGAAGTACTGCCACCTTACCTATTTACGTCGCAAAGCGGTAATGTGAGCATTACTGTGTTTCGGTTTTAAAGGGTAAGGGTACTAATGAAATTAAATCGAAATTACAAACAACAAGTTGACTTATGTCTCAGGGAGTAGGATGCAGTGGCAGTACCCTCAAATCTTTGCGATTAAACCTCTGAGTGGCGCACGAGTTGTTCATCTCGTCACTTGGTAACAAAATGACTTTTGTTTTATTAATTTTTCCTTTCAATTACATTTTTACAAATATAGATAAGGTTATCTCAACTAGTTTGTTACAATTACTAACACAAAGATGGAACACTCAGAAAAACTCGCTAGTTTGCTAGCTGTGCTTAACATTCTACTACTAACTGCTTCTGTGTGCCATCTGTATTTATTATTCTCGTGAGTTTAGGTGTAATTTATGGTTGGCTATCTGTGTGTCCATGACACCCGCGATACTGGGTTTCCTTAGAGCGGGATCATGAGGATGTGCGTTAATTCGTTTCGGATATAAATTACCTAGAAATTAATATTCTACGATTCAAAATAAAATTAAATAAACATTTAATTCTGTTACCCAATTACAGTTTTCAATATTTGCCTACATTGTATCTAACAAATATTTTTTCTTTAATTGTAGACAGACTTTTTACTCCTTTCATACATTTTAAGTGATGGAAGACCGTTAATTAATTAATATTGGAATGAAATTCACCATATACGTTACTTGTTTAAATTTTCATAACTGCCAACCGCTGTTTGTCTTGTTGGGTAGTTGTAATTTTTTAGTACTTTATATCGTACCGAAAATTCTTACTGCATTAGTCAAATTACAAACAGAAATTAATTTACAAATTTTAAATAACGTCTAAATTATTAATAAATGACAATTAAGTATCCGTTCATATTCTCTACGCTCACTGTAGCAAGATGGGTGGACGACATCGTCAAAGTTTCAATGTTTGAGACTAGCAAGCAGAGGATCGTAGCGAATGAGCAAACTACGGGAGACGTATACCCAGCTGTGGGTGAAATCGGGCTGGGGATAATGAGGATGATGATTCTCTACGCATTTTCCTGTCACATTGCTTAACAGCTTTAAGAACAGTTAATAATAAGTAGTGATCTAACCTTGTTAAGGTGTGTGTCGTAAGTATAATGTTCCGTTCCCATACGGTAATTGAGTAATAGATTCAATAAGAGCACTTCTATAATAAGTGTATAGAAGGATAGGAATAACCAAGCTATATATATCTGTCGTAATCTAGTAAAAAGAACATCTACGTAAGTATTAACCAACTAAATTGACAACCTCGGTGGCCTAACGATTTTCCATGTGGGCGCTGGATACCGTGGTCCCGGGTTCGATTTGTACTGAAAATATCACAGACATATATCAGACTTACTTCGCATGCCCAAAGTAAGTGAAATTCACTTAGTTGCCGCTGCTACACTTCAGAACGCGCTCGACCATTATCGTAGATAAACGGGTCGTTTTCAGATAACCTCCAAAAATGTGTCCCTTTCAATAACTTTTATGTTATTACATGAATGCTAAGCATTATTTATTTAATATGATTGCTTGCTTACTTAGCCTGTGTTACAAATAAAAAGACTACTTTACTACGTCACAGTAATAAATAAAAATTTAAAAAGTGGACAATTTCTCATTCATGGGACCCGGTTCCCCGTCGCCCTAACTTTAAGAAAAGAAGAAAAAAATTAAACACTCGTGGAAATTGCAATATTTCCCATCGAAGATAAACTCTAATAACTTACACGTCGAAAACATACCGTAACTTACCAATTTATTACAAACAAACATGTTTTCTTGGAAATACAAAATGTGTTTCAATTCTTCTTATCATTCGTGTCAATTCAACTAAAAGCCTAATAACAAAAGTTTACCGTATCACCTTCACCCTTCCACACGTGAGAGGGGGCTCCTGTCGGATTGGAGTGTACACAGTGAAGTAACCTGTGCATCTCCGTTTTAGCCAAAAATGGACTTAAATAGCAATTTCAGCGCTAGTGACTAAATCGTTCTCATTCATTTAAAGCAATCTATCTAAATAAGTATTAAGTAATCGTTTTATAAACTTTATTGTACATCAATTAGACAAAGGGAACTTTAAAATCCATTCACTTTTATAACGGTCCAGCATATTATACACACTTGATATTTAAAAATGTATCCAAATATCATTATTATCGCTCTCATTCTTGTCTACTTTTAAGTCAAATAGTTAGTTTAAGCCAAACATTTACTTGAAATATAACAATTAGATGGCGATAGTGGTGGTGATGACGGTGGTGACGACGATGATGGTGATGATGATGACGATGATGATTGTAGTTTTGATGACGATTATTGTGATGATGATGTGAATGGTAATGATGCTGATGATAATGGTGATTATGATGATGATGTTGATGGTGGTGATGACGATATGTTGATGTACAACAAAGTTTATATGACATTAAGAAAATACTTGGTACTTGGTGCAACGGGCTGGTCTCCGCAACTCGACGACAAAGCGCCTATTTTGCGTGTAAAAAATACTTATTTAGATTTGTTTATTAATTACATATAGATAGATAGATGGTCTTACACGGATGAGAAGGATGTTGAAACAAGAAGTTATATAAAAATATTTGTTACATGTTAAATGTTGCTAAATGTTCTTTTGTGAACGATAAAATGTGTGTTGTAATAATAATTTCTCATTACTGTGCCATCTTTCTCATTTATATTTATGAGAAAATCATTCGTGTTACTGCACTCTCATTCGTATGACCTAAAATATCGATTTTTGTTGTATTTAACTTAAATATTTCTGTGATTTTATAATTATTGACATTGCTTGAATTTACTTGTACGTTTAAGACCTTAAAACCAAAAGAAAAAAGAGTTTTACAAAAATCACTCAAAAAGTGCCATTGAAATTCGGAAAGTGAAATTCACCCAAACACCAGTCGAAAACGCGAAAAATGCATAATTGTGCCATTATAAACTGCGAAAGCACCATAACTGTTGTGGGTAAACGGGTAACCAGTGACGTTTCCTTCCACGGACAAGTGATTTTGTAATCAAAAGATACATAGTTTATTTTAAAAACAATTATTTTGGTTTTGTATGAATTTTGAGAAAATAAATATGTAACCAAGTGTATGCCATTTATAATACATTGCGGCTTTTACTTTGTGCGATATATTAGTGATCCTTTGTTAATACGCCATGAATATCGAACGAACACGCTTTTGTATAATGCATTCAGTTTCGTGGTACGGCCGCTTGTACATTTCTTTGGACAAATGTAACATTTAGTGATGTACTTTTTACGTTACTATTTACGTTAGGTAACACAGTTCTCGATTCTGATCGATTTTGAAAACAAAAGGACGAAAATTATTATGACCTTGGCAATATTATAAAAATATTCTATAACTCTTTTGTTATAACGTTTAGTAACGTTTCGTTTTTTTTCAGCTTGTAGTACCTATTATCAGTAGTATCTGTAATTTCGATAATTTTTGCAGCACGTTGCCTCGAATGTCCGAATATAATGAGCAAATAATTACATTCATGGCTGGATTAGTAGTACAGGGTCAAGAGCACGTCAAGCTTGACACTTAAGACGTAAAGCCATCTTTATGCCGCTCACGACAAGAACGGTTCAAAGTACAAAGTGTCAAGCTTGATGTGCTCTTGACTGTACGAGTAATACAAAAAAATATATAATGCAAAGAATTAACAGTGCGCTGTCTTTACAAAAACCTGGAGTTGGTCATACGTATGAGTTCGTTGCTTTCGAGGATGAAGGTGGTCTAGTTTATTCCATCTAAGATGCTATCCAAATATGCAGAGTAGCAGAGTTAAAAATCCGAAAATTATAAACAAATCACAAAAATTTCACACGAAGCCGTCATTAAGTAAACCTCTTCTGATTAATAACATTTTACCATATTTTGTCAGCAGTAACATTTTGATTTGTCTTGCCATTCAGCAATTTGATCTTTAATTACCAACAGAAAACCATCTAGTAAAATTAATTGAGGCAGTCACAAGTTCATATATTGACGTGCGTTTTCAATATTTAAGTTAATCAATAAGATCTTCTATTACAAAAAGATGTCATATAATAAGCTCATTTTATTGGAAGAACTACAATTTTAATATTTGAAGTCGATTAAAAATTAAAGTCTTAATTTTTATAAAGTAATCAACATTTTTTTAGAGCTGGTAAAATAAAGGACTTAACTATCTTATTCTAGTATTTTTCTACTATATTAATATAACGACTAATAATTCTTCTATTTAGAATCGATTAATTGAATGGACTACGCTTGTTTACGCGTATTCCGTTCAATTAATCGATTTAGAGCGAGCGGAAGGAGGTTTCCATCACTAAATAGTTCTTGTGACGTCGACTACTTATTTAGTGGGTCCAAAAAAAGTGGCACGCTTGGTTTTCATACAAATTGCTGTACTTGAGTTGACTTGAGGCGTCTATCTAGATATGGGTATGTGTTTGTGGAAAATGTAATGAAAATGTCTATTGTAAAAACTGTAACAAAAACCTGCCATTTTCTAAAAAAAGTTAGTTTATGATATTATATAACTATAAGAATAGTGAACGGCTTTTGAATAGTCAACGTAAACTGCATGGAACCTATCTTGATTTTGTGGGATCATAGTATGAATTTAACAGGCAATTCAATTTATGTTCTTAACCAAGATTGCTATATGAACCCATAGGAGGGAGGACTGGACAGGAAGACTGACGACTTGGGGGCAGTCGTCAGTCTTCCTGTAGATTTTACAACATTGCGATGAAGTCCTTATCCTGAGCTCGTATGACAATGTATCGTCCGGAAACATAATAATACTTACATTTTATATTCATGTAATACAGTTAGTAGTATTTCATACGCAACATTAAAATGTTTAAGTTCATAATGTGCTCATTGTTCTAGCTTAAGTATTTATCGAAAACAAGGCATTTTCTATCTGTTATCGCAGCGGTGGTTTTTCTTCTTATTTCTATGCTGCGTCAACAAAGGTAGCGGGAAAACATAGACTTCTGAACGAATAAAGTCAGTATTCCCCAATGAAACACGCGCTATCATGACATATCAATATTCGTTTTGGTTTTCAAAATGGCCACCACAAAGAGACGTAACGATTTCCCGCAAAAAATGGCAGAAAATTAAATTATTGGAGAGAAATGAAAACTAACTGCTTTTTTGCGAAACAATTACCTTACCTTGTGAGGAAATTGTTTTACAAAACAGCTTGAGATCCCTCGCCCACCGTCCACCCATCTCGCTACAGCGAGCGTAGAGAATATAAACGGATACTTGAGAAAATTGTAAAAATCAATGCTTGATAAACGTTATTTAAAATTTGTAAAATAATTCCTGTTTATAATTTTACTAATGTAGCAACAATTTCCGGTAATGAATACAAAGTACCTACTAAAAAATTACAACTACCCAACAAGACAAACAGCGGTTGGCAGTTATGAAAATTTAAACAAGTAACGTGTATGGTGAATTTCATTCCAACATTAATTAAGTAACAGTCTTCCGTCACTTAAAATGTATGAAAGGAGTAAAAAACCTGTCTAAATTAAAGAAAAAATATTTGTTATATACAATGTAGGCAAATATTGAAAACTGTAATTCGGTAACAGAATGAAATGTTTATTTATTTTTCATTACAACCGTAGAACATTAATTTCTAGGTAATTTATATCCGAAAGGAATTAACGTACACTTACACTTTACTTTTTTTACTTTACACTCATGATCCCGATCTAAGGAAACCCAAATTTTAATTTCTAAGTGGGTTTTTTTAATAATATCAAGTGACGGGCCGTGCAATTCGGGCTCCTGATAGTAAGCTACACGCCTTTCCATAACAGTGCAGTGCCACTCAGAGCCTTAAATCGCAAAGATCCGAGGGGCACTGCCACTGCCTTCGTCACCCTGAGACATAAGTTGACAAGTCCGCCGTGCCTGTAATTTCACCCAGCACCCTTACCCTTCAAAACTGGAACTTAGTAATGCTGCTGTAACATTACTGCTTGGTGGCAGAAATAGTTAAGGTGGCAGTACTATCCTATAGCCCTACAGAGTAGTACTGCCACCTACCCTGTAGCACGACAAGATGAGATTTGAGATTAGAGGACAACATAATACGTGAGATCTGTATGCGAGAATAGCAGTATCTCGCGCTTTATGTCGCTCTCGCGCTAGTTGCGCCCTGTCGTGCTATCCCTAGTGGACGAACTCTTTCACATGGAACTTTACTGCTATTAATGTAACTTAGTGTAAAGAATTACAGCTTCAATTAAATTATTTAACATATTGAACTTCCATACACATGCGATTATAAGTATCGATATTGCAATTGTATTATTATTACTTACAACCAAATAAAATAAATTACTTGTGACTAACGTTACAAGTCATTATTGCAAAAGAAGAAGACCACAATGACATTACTAGAAGGTGTTTGTCGTTTTTTATTTTGTTTTTCCAATCGTATTATTTCTTGCGTCTTAAAAATTATAATAAGCATTTAAATGTATTTTTTTTAACTTATTATAATATTATTATTCACCAAATTAACAAAAAGCTTCCACGATGGGACAATTGATCCAATTTATAATAAATCATTTAACACAACCACAAGTTTTAAAGTGATAAATGCTATTTTAGCATTTATTCGTTCCTGCTCATGTGTAAAGTTGAATGCAATTATTGATAGATCTCAGTATTGACACCGAAATCTCTAAACACGAATTTCTGACTTAGCGCGTTTTTCACAGAGGGTATAGAGTTAATTAATTACATAATAAATATAGTGTTTATGAATAACAGTATACTTTACCTGTTGTAAACTCTTCTGTGCTCGCATTGTCCCACAAAAAAAAGAATAAGACAAAAAATCTCAAGCAGTACCTTTCCATCACACAAAAGATCACTTTTAATGGTTTAGTTAAATATTAAGTTTGGGTGCTACACTTATAATAAAAAGGACCATAAGTGTTGATTGCGCGCGAGTAGCGGACACGCGTACCAATTGCTGCGCTCGGCGACAATAACCGTGGTCGGTTCAGGAGCACATTAGGCTACCGGCCGGGCCCCGGCCGCCTCGTCCCGTGTAACGTCACTTCGCCGCCGGCGCACAGCCTAATGATTCCGTTTGGCGGTTTGGCCAGCTACATCAGCCAGGGCAGCTACATCGTTAACCTTACTTTTTCATTGGAAAGGTGAAAATAATTGGGTCACTTTTGCATTTACTTATTGTGTAAACTGGGAATCGAATTGTTTCATTTTTCGACGGTAATTGGTTCCCAACTGTTTCACGTTATTTATTCTACACTGACGTAACATATATCTGTTCATAAAAGTGGTTGAAAGGTATATAGTTTGTTGTGTTTTGTATTCAAAAGTCGTATACCTACTTAAATGGCTAAACTGTAATATCTGAACTTCACTAAGAGCACACATATACCAACGTAGTAGATACAGACAGTTACACAAACACGCAAAAACTCCATTTAAATATTAGTAAAAACGCATTTATGAGTCATGCATACGTGTATACATATATGTATAAATAATAAGGGTTCCTAAAAATAAAACTCAGGCAAACTGTAATACTGCGGTCGAAAGTCCTAGAAAAAATTGTTCCCCATCAGTTGACTAATTTTCTAAACAGGAACAACCTTTTTTATGCTTTTCAGTCCGGATTCCATACAGGTCATAGTACGACTACTGCACTCACGAAAGTCACTGACAACAGCCGTATCACTCACTGATGGTGTTATCCAACGCTTCCAATTGACATTGAACTTCAGCAAGATTCATTTTTAGGGACGTGATGTCCTTGAGCAGCCTGGTGACGTCGACGTAGTCCAACGTGACAGATGGCAGCTTGTGCAGTTTCTTCGCTACGAAAACAGGCACGTTGTCTGGGTCGGTCTCCTTTAACAAAGTGATGATGTCCTGAAGATTCTTCTCTCTTCCATCGCTCTGACAAGATAACTCCTTCGGCCTTGCCAGGCATGGAAATGCAGCACCTTACCACTGCAAATCTCTTCTTCTTTGAAATTTGGTTTGCAGACCTGCATGATGCTGACCTCGTTCGTAGTGTCGATGGCGTGTTGGATGAACGCCAGCGCTTCATTGGCAATGAGTTACTGGGAACCCATAGTCAATTACGCGCAGCGGCCGCGCGAGTCGCGAATTTTATACTTCATAAGCTTTATAAATATTCTACATAATTTCGGTACTCATTAGGTAGCTGTAACTGTAACGTGACAGATACAGTAACGAGGTTCTAGTGTGTACGTGTGAAACAGTGTCCACTATCTAGAACAAGTACTTGGTTATCGTCGGCTCACTGCGAACAGCACGCGTAACATATCTTGCAACTTTTACGGTTACAACTCGCTAGTGAGTACTCGGCTTTACTGTGTAGTGGAGCACGTTCGGATTCGACCGTGCAAGCATTGTTATTATGTAGAGTCTTACTAGGTAGGGTATTCTGTAAGGTATTGGTGAAGATATTCTTTGGTTACACCCGTTTTGCATATCGCAAATTTCTATCCTAATGTTGTTACGAAGAAATTGCTACTTAGCAATACGATCACTTGTTGCACATTAACTTATTATTTGTGTACCTTCTTAAATTATCTAATTTTCTGAATCTAACAAATGAATAAAGAAATAATCCCTCAGTTCTTTGAGATTGTTTTTGATGTTTGTGTTTATCAGGTCTGGGGATCTCACCGGCCATCTAATCGGTCCGTGTGTGCTGACCCAAAAAGGAAAACGTTCATTAAGAGACTATGCTGTTCTCCGGCCTGTTATGAGTCGGAGCCCCATCTTGAAATACGAATATCGACAGGATGAGAGAAGACAGCGAGAAGTGTTTCTTTTATTTATGATGTTATATTACTTGTGAAGGAATTAATTGCTGTAATTGTCCTTTTTGATGGGCTTTATAAAAATACAGGATATTTTTATTCACATTATGAATGATATTTATGAGTGAATGATATTTATTTGCTTATAATGGTAAATATGGTTTATAAAAGGTGGTACAAAATCATTGACGTAACATGGATGCATTGAGTATACTCTGGTTATATACTCGATGCATGGATGTAACGTATTTATTATTGCATTGTCACACTTATATTATATTAAGTAGCTACAGTGGCTTGAAAATGTGCATATGTCACCCTGTACAGGCAAAGCAAAGTGATGAGGGCACTTACTTATTATAAAAGTAATAAAATAAAATTGTAATCACATTAAATAAATCATTACATGCATTAGATAAATTAAGAAGAATATGATAAGTTTCTCAAATTAATTAATTACATAATAAATTATATTTTGTCTTTGAAAAATTATTTAATATTATAACAACTTTTATTTTATGAGGAATTCTTTTAACATAGTATACATATTATTATCATCATGTCAAATGTCAAAGTATACATTAATGTCATGTCATGAAGATCTCAAAAATATAAAAAAATAAAATATTTTGTCAGGTAGATAGATCATTAATGTAGAGTAGAAATATTAGGGGTTAAAGCTTAGACTATAAAGTATGAAATTGCCGTTTTATTGCAATAGGTTCTTTGAATTTTCATAGAATCTTCATGGTTTGAGGTTTTCGAATGAAACTTTTTTCAAATGGTTTCTGTGATTTTTTTTTTTTTTTAAATTTGAAACATTTGAATATCGACTTTCAATTGTTTTTGTTATTCAATTTAGACAAGAAAGATGGATACTGCGAAAATTCGAGTGATTTTTGAATACGAGTTAACGCGGCAGAAACAGCCCGCAATATCAATGCTGCGTTTGGAGAGGGGTCTACTAATGAACGCACCGTGCGATTTTGGTTTAAACGCTTTCGTGATGGAAATTTCGACTTAAAGAACGAGCCACGAGGAAGACCGCCCACACAGGAGAATAACGATGAATTAAGAGAGATAGTGGAAGCCGATCCTAGTCAAACTACCCAGGAATTAGCGGCATGGTTTAACGTTATCTTACCCACAATATTGACTCACTTGCGTCAAATCAATAAAATAAAAAAATACGAAAAATGGGTGCCTCATGATTTGACTGAACTGCAGAAAGAAACGCGTGTTGAAACTTGTGTTGCCTTGTTGAACCGGTACAGAAATGAAGGAATATTGGATCGAATTGTAACATGTGATGAAAAGTGGATTCTTTATGATAACCGGAAAAGAAAAATGCAATGGCTGACCCCAGGTCAAATGCCACAACAGTGTCCTAAAGCAAAACTTACCAATAAAAAGGTAATGGTAACTGTTTGGTGGTCTCAGCATGGTGTTATTCACTATAGTTTTCTCCGATCTGGTCAAGCAATAACGGCAGATGTCTATTGTGCCGAACTCCGAACCATGTTGACAAAACTAGCAGTAAAACAGCCCCGACTCATGAATCGATCTTCACCATTATTGCTCCACGACAACGCGAGACCTCACACAGCACGAGAAACCATTTTGACTCTTCAGGAACTGCAGTTAGAAACCATTCGTCATCCTCCGTATTCACCAGACCTTGCTCCAACGGACTACCATTTTTTTCGTGATTTGGACAATTATCTACGTGACAAGAAGTTTTCTTCCCAGGAGGCAGTACAAAATGCTTTCACACAGTTTGTGCAGTCTAGATCGTCGGAGTTCTATCGCAAAGGCATTAATAACCTTCCCATTAGATGGCAGCAATGTATAGATAATAATGGCAACTATTTTGATTAAATAAATTTGTTAAAAATTTAAAAAATAAACAATTTAGATTTTCAGTACAAATCGGCAATTTCATACTTTAACCCCTATTAATAATGCACGCCGCATGTATTTCCGCGAAAAAATAATTTATTTGAATGTACGTGAAAACTACTATCTAGATATTTACAAATAAATAAGAGGCTAAACAACGAATTGCTAATCCTGTATTCCCTAGATTTCCTGGCGTTTGAAGAACAAGTGAATGAATGCGTTAAAAGATTAAATTTGTGTATCCAAGAAAATGGAGTTCATTTCGTGCAAGTAATTAGTTAAGATTACCATGTTTTTCGATTTATTAAAATACGTTAAGATTTCATGTTTTTTTTTTCATTTCATTAACCAATTGCGTGAGAGAGATTTTATTCTTATAATTGACCCTATCGATTGATTTAATAAAAGTACAGGGTGCATTTTTTTCAGATTAAAGCGGGTTCGATACCCGCGTGTTGCTACAAATTTTCGAAAATCTATGAATGCAGTTTTATTTCTTTTAAAAAATAAAGGAATGTTTCATTTAAGTAAAAATTTCT
>NW_020654810.1:15070031-15102238 GCF_003589595.1 Hyposmocoma kahamanoa
TGTGTGTGTGTGTGTGTGTGTGTGCGTGCGTGCGTGCGTGCGTGTGATTAAAGGTGACCTGTGCCGATTTTGTAACACTATTAGCAGTTGTCAATGTAGCTAGCCAATCCTCCATTTCATTTAGACTGTTTTGGAGAATCCGGGACGCTTCAACCGGACATTTACTTGAGACTAGTAGTGCCATGTCATCAACGAAGGTACACAGAGCCTTGTGGAACACCAGCAGAGATTTCATGAAAACCTGATGTGTAGTCGCTATCCCTTATTTGGAAAGTTCTGTTATTAATGTATGAGCTTAAGACTCCATAGAATGTATGTGGTAGCAAAGCCTTTTATATATAAAGCTACAAGTTTAGACTCACTTACAAAAATAGAACGCATACTTCCCGATATGGTGGAAAAAAGATATTTATACCGTTGTACGCGGATAGGCTCCACGGCAAACATTCAAATATGAGAAGACCTGAATGTGGAAAATGTAAACGAGTGATCAACGGACTGCAAAAACTATAAAACATGGGGGGGATTTTTGTGCATTTTTATGAGATACACCCTGGTCAATTTCCGCGGGAAGTAGAAAATGTTCGAAATTCAAATAAACAAGATGGTCGCCATACAAATTTCAAAGCCTCCTATCACGAACACTATTAGAGATAAGTAGGAGGTGCTCGAAGGAATGTCATAGAGGGTAACACTGGTCAACTGCCTGGGTTAAAAAAATTCCAGATGGCGATTTCAAAATGGCGGCCGAAGAAAAACTTGCTTCGATCCGGCTGAAAATTGGCAAGAGTCTTCAAGAGTCCTTAATCATAATAAGGGGTCAAAAATTTCTTTTCGCCCTTTTTTAATATGGCTGCCATATAAGTGTTTTTTTTTCGTTAAAAATAGGTGCCGAAAGAGATTTGCTCTGATTCGACTGAAAATTGGCATGTGAAGGCCATTAGAAACGGACAATAATTTGTGCTCAAAATTTGTTTTTCGCTATTTTCAAATATGACCGTCGTAGAAGCGTTCGTTGGCGGCAGAAAAAAAATTGCTCAGGTCCCTTTGAAAATTGGCATAATATGGGGGTCTCCAGGAGTGCTTGATAATAATTTGAGATCAAAATTGGTTTTTCGCCATTTTTAAATATGGCCGCCATACAAACTCTTTTAGCGGCAGATAAAAATTTGCACTAATTCGATTGAAAATGGACATGCGGGGTCTTTATGAGTGTTTAATAATAATTAGCGGTTAAACGTTATTTTTCACCATTTTTCAATATTTTTTTTACAAATTTCTTCTAATTCGACTGAAAATGACATGGCATAATTTGGGGTAAAAATTTTGTTTCCGCTGTTTTTCGATATAGCCGTAATTTATTTATGTAACTTGCTTTGCTTGGACTGAAAATTAGCACGAAATATTTCTAAGATTGTTTGATAATAATTTGTGGTCATAATATATTTTTGTAATTTTTAAATATGGCCGCCATTAAAGAGCTATTTCATTTTTTTTAAAACACAGTCCTAAGCGAGGAGGGCGAAGCCCGAAGCGTCCGGAGGTACCTAATTATAGCTTCGTATGGAGGTAATTATATACGGAGGCGTAATAGATTACGAGTACAAGATCTCACAATTGTAAAAATGTAAGGCATACTTCCCGATGTAGTGGAAATGAGATACTTATTATAGCGTTGTTGTATCTCAACCATATCTGTTAGATTCCATTTTCTTGAAAGCTATGCCAAAGAGAAGTATTTAGGAGGAAAAAAATGCCAAACTACTGCCGAATTTCCTGTACTGTGAATACCAAAACAACGATAGTCCAGAATACTCAGAAAAAAGAACTTAAAAATGTTCGTTTCTTAAATTGGCCCAAATCAGGAATCGAACTCCTCATCAAAAGCCCATAGTACTAACTGCTGTGCCATATGTGCATAGTACTAACGAGTCCGACCCCAATGTAGGTGGGGTACAGGGCTCGTATTTTATATAGCAACGTCTTGTGACAAAATTTATCGAAGGCTTGCTGTATGTCAAGAAAAGCCGATGAGAAGTATTCTCTTTTTTCGTATGACTTTCTGATTGCTCTGCATACTTTATGGGCTTGCTCTACGGTTTAGTGTTCTTTATCGAAATTGGTGGTCAGGGACGAATTGTGGAGAGGTGGAGGGAATTTTATTTAAATACATTTGTCAGTCTATATAGTACACACCTCTGAAACTGCTTGGACATAGTAGGCAGTAGGCTGATCGGTCTATATGGAGTAACTTCGTGAAGGGATTTACCTGGTTTATGAACCATTATTATTTGGGAAACCTTCCAAATATCTGGAAAACGTCCTACTCTCATGATTGCATTGAATAGCATTGTGAGGTATACTAATGCTTTGCGCGGCAATTCTCCAAGGAAGCAAGCTGCTGGCAGCAGATGGATGCGACAAGCCGAGGACCGGGCGAATTGGCGCACATTGGGAGAGGCCTATATACAGCAGTGGACTGCGGTAGGCTGATGATGATGATGACGAAGAATGATTTCTGTGGCTTGGTATGTACAAGAGCGCGTAAATAATATGGACTTAGGCACTCCCATAGATATAGGAAAAAAGGGACTCCTTGTACAAAGGCAAATATACAGCGTGTCCCAGAATTCAACGATAAGCGTCGCACATAGGGGAAAAATGACGATTTAGGCGGTCAAAATTATTTCTTTGTATTTTTGCGTTCTGGTGGTCAAAATAGTTTAATATATTAACTTTTGTAATTTGTCCAAGTAGAAACTAGGTGTATAAGGCATTAAATAAAACGAAACAACCAAATTCTTAAACAGAATTTATTGTACTTAAAAAACAAGACTTATAATCAAAATTTGAACTAGGATGACGATGAAATCCAAGGTTCATCATCAGAAAATACTTCCTCAGTTTCCTCTGCAGAACTTTCTGATGTTTCGGTTTCGGAGGTACTATGGTATGGCTCTGCAGGAATCATCATATCTAATGCTTCTTTGCTAAAAACAGAACGTATTTTTTTTGTGTTGGCCTGATACTCGTTATTAGAGGATCTGAACTTAACAAAAGTCTGTTTAAAACATCCATGTTACATGCTTCTCTTGAAAATTTTCTGGTGAAATTCTGTCGGTATTGACGAAAATGTTTATTTCGAGCTTCTGCCGCCTCTTCTGATAAAAGACCGATAGGTAACAAGGCTTTTTCGATCACAGTGGCACCGTGAATTAGAATCTTATGCAATGTTGGCGTCATAGGATGCCACGAATACAGCTTAACGTATAATTTGGCAGTTTGCAACCCATAATCGGCGAATTTTTGTAAGTCCAGTTTCTGACCACTGGATATTGCTTCCAAAATCACTTTGAGACGATATATTAGTTGAAAGTCAACACCAGTGATATCAGCTGCTTGCTTTGGGTTGGCAAAAAATCTTCTGCTTGTGTTTCCATCGTTAGTGGTGCCATATCCAGCCTTTGGTACATCAACAATGAGTCCAGTTTGTTCCCTGAAATTGGCTTGTATTTCTTCTTTTTTAATTTTCACAATTTCTTTTTCACTAGCTGATCTTATTTGCCATTTTTGTATGGTTATCTTATACGATAAATGCAATATGCTCTCAAAAAAACGTATTCTAGCGTGCAACACACACAAACCGAAAGTTAAAGCATCTTCATCTACGTTATACTTTATGGTTAAGTCATTAAATTGTTTTGAAGTTGCACCACAAATGTAACACCTCATGGTCGAGCTAGTTGATGTGACAGCGTTGCATACCTTGGCATCAATCATAGTAAACATCATTGTATGTTTAATAATAAAATGTTTTTCTCCTTGCAAAACATCACTGGTTTTTAACGACTTAATGGACTCTTCTATGTAGTTTATTTCAGAGTTGGTTATATCAACAGTCTCTTTAGTGAATCTCATTCTAATAGGCCGGCAGTATCTTGGAGAAGAAGGTGTTGGATTTTGCCAAATTATTTTCTTATTATCTGTACCACAAAATAATTGAAGCGGAACAAAACTACTTATAAAAATATATTTATCAGAGGCATCATTTTGGATCTTCTGCTTAAATTGGTCTTGTTGTGATCCATCAGCACCCCATTTTGATAATAATTGTAATGATATGCACTCTTCTTCATTCAAATTCACCAAAACATCTTCCAAATACATGGTCAAACGTTTCGTAGTATGGTCCAGTAAATCTTGTAAGTTTACTTCAGCACAACTTTCCGTAACTCGATATGATTCTTTGACCGGGTAACAATCTTTTTTTGCTTGTTGAATTACTTTATAATTGGGATAACGTTTCTTATCAGCACTTCTAAAGATTTCATATTGTCGTCTAGAAGCATCGGCTTCTACAAATATAGAAAGAGCCTGTAGTGGCGACAATCGTGGGACTTGCTGTTGTAATGTTGTGTATCCCATTTGATACTTTTTAGCTCGTTTGGGAGATTTTATTAAATTTTCAAGTATTTTGGATGCAGTTCTCTTCCCAGAACTATATAGCGATGTTTGTGTAGCGTGTAATAGTATAGTCTTATCAACAACACCACGAAGTTCTTGAGTCTTTTTGCGTTTGCTTCTCTCGCTGCATTCTTCAAAAGGTTTGAATGGGCGACCCACAGAAATTTGTGAAACTCTTGGAATTTCAAATGTTCCTTGTAACCACTTCTCATTTTTTACCAGGAATGTTTCTTGTCTTCTATACGCTTCTGTCCATTTTGTCTTAAATGCAGCCTTCAATAGCGAAAACTTCTGCTTTAAATCCTTCAGTTGATCGTCGGTGTAATTTTCATATGACAATATGAAATTTTCAAGATAATCTAATTTTGAGTCAAAACTAGGCAGATCTTGATTTTGCATTTTGTCAAAAAGATACTTCCGCGTCATCACATTACATCCCGAGCCTTCTCCCAGTCCTGAAATTAAAAAAAAATTATAGTTAAAGTGAAATAATATTATTATGCTATTTGACCCTGCTCGATTCAAATATGTCTAACACTCATTATCGCAAAAAATCGCAGCCAATTTTAGTGCTTTTAGTATGTTAAACCCTTTGACATTATAATTGTAGTAGAATCACTGCATAGAAATGTGAAGAAATACATCAAAAACCTTTTTGAATTCTGAAAAACCATTTTTTTCTTGAAATATTTTAGTGTTGACTTTTAGTGTCTCAAATTAATAGTAAATCTACATAAATTCACAATAAAAAAATAAAATATATACGTTTTTACCTGTCATACTGGAATCCATATGGTGTTTATAAAAAATCCCACGCACACGAGCAATAGTCACTTTTAAAGTACACGTTTTTGCAAGAGACGCTGCGAATCGATACATGCACTCAAAGCGATGATCAAGTTCCGACTGATCATACGGTTGTCATAGGGTCAGGAAGGGAAGGGGTAGGGCGGGCTTTTGTTCTATGTCTATTCAACTTTATCAGGGACCAGTTTTTTTTTACCTGGGCAGACTTTTGTAAAATCGACTTTTGGCCAGCTAAATCGTAATTTTTCCCCACTGTGCGTCCCATCGTTTTGTAAAAAAAAAAGTATGGACACCACTGCGGCAAGTTTTTTTAAAAATTGACCAAGACTTTCAAAAAAGGACGTCAATTGATTACGGAAAGGTGCGCAGTAAACAAAGGAGCAGAGCGTACTGACTTGCTGAGCACCGGAACTTCTCTACCTGCGTTATTGCTATTCAACAAAGGACATCTATCTATCTCTTTCTAACGTATATCTCTCGGTATTTTTCTCTCTCTCTAATTTCTAAATTGTATCGACTACGCACATGTGCCATTGAAATTCCAAGAAATTGCATTAAAATAATCTTTTTTCGGCACATAGTGAAAGTGATTATTATGAATAAGAACAATAATCAAGAAATTTAGTCTTTCTTAGAAATGGTACCAATATTTTTTTGCGCCTAGTTCTCTTAAAGTATTATACCATTTTGGAATCTTGGTTAGTTGCGTCAATTTTTAAAAATACTTGCCGCAGTGGTGTCCGTACTTTTTTTTTACAAAACGATGAGTGAAAGTCGACTGCAGGTAAAAATATTTAAAAATTTCAAGGAAAAAAAATATTTTGATGGATTTTTTGTAAAATTGCAGGCATTCTGGGAATTTTAAGAGTTGTGGTAGACAGCAGTAGTACTTAGGTGGCCGTTAAAATAAAAACATCAGAAATATCTGAAAAATTGTGGTCGTGGTGATTCAAAATATCATTAAGGGAGTAAATTTTCGAAGAATAACAATTTTTTACCGTAATTTAAAAAAAAATGATATAAATTTTTTTTCTTATTTTTCCTCAAGTAGTTATGCGCAGGTCCACCCTCCAGCGCCCGCTTATCGTTGAATTTTGGGACACGCTGTATATAGTCATAGGAAGAGGTTATTTAATTAAATACATAAGTATATCTGTTATTAATTAAATACATAAGATTATAAACCTTATTACCACAACAAGCTTACAACAGTCAAAGTCTAGATTAATATAATATTGCAACTGTAATTTGTAGGTAACAAAAACACAACATTGTACTGTATAGACATTTATTAACATCTCCCACAACAAGGCAACATGAATTAATGCTGATATGTAAGAAATTATGACGAAGCATTGTATATACTTGGTATGGTTGGAGAGGTAGTACACGGGAAGTCAGTACTTAGTACAAAGCATAATATCATGAACAGTTTTCATTACTTCTTGAGTTGTTTGAGAGATCTCACAAATAATACTGCTAGTGCTGCTACCATTACACTCCCTATGCTGCCAACTATTACTTTCTTATTTCTGGATGTTGGATCTTTAGTTAATGACTGAAACAAAATTACAAATTTAAATAAAAATATCACATTCCTTCATGCTTATTAATGAGGTACTACATGCTATGTTTTATTTAGTACAGTATATAGTAAGTAGCTTACTTTCATTTCTGTATGAAGAGCTATATCCATTGAATTTAAAATACTAGTCATTTCACTTAGCGTTACTAGTGCGATGTCAGAGGCATAGTTATCTCTATAGAGTAAACAGTCGGTTATGTTCTTAGTCTTTTTAACAGCTAATGTGTTAGAAATCACACTCAAATAGATCCTGTATAAGTGTTGTGAACTCTCTTCTAGGATCTCAACTATTTCCATTGGTGTAAGGTCCTGACCCGCAGTAGCCCTGTAAAAATTACATTTTATGTGCATGAGTCAGTAGAACTGTAGGATTCAAATGATACACATAAATTTGCATTTATTGGAAATATCAATAGCTGTACTGAATAAACAAATCTACATTCATAACATACATTTTATGTATATTCAACATATCACCTTCAGTGGAACGGAGCAGTATCCACATTGACTTACAATTATATGGCCATCAGGTCCGCGCTAAAAAGTGTCTGAACTTATAGGGCGTTAAAATCGTATACAGAGCGTCATTCACGCTTTAGTCTTCGTTTGTTCGACTGACAGTGAAGCAAGCAAAATTAGACAGTACTGCGATGACATTACAATTTAAATTCAACATTTTAGCTTTTTCATATTCCTTTACATGTCACTACGTTTAAATAGGTTGACTTGGGACATTTTTTTTGTGGTTTTTGTATTAGACCTGTCATCCATTTATTTGTAAGTCAATGAGTATCCATCAATGTTCAGCTCAGTGTACCGCTGTCTGTAAATGTTTATTCGGTTGGGCCATCTACATTTATGTACGTTAAAATTAAAAATGTTGAGTTTCCATTAACTTACATACGTTCACATGCCTCTTCATAGATAGGCAAGTTCTGTATTTCTGTCAAAATTTTTTTTCTTATTTCTTCATCATTCACTCCAATTTGAATGAGGTCATTATCAGTTAACTCAACTAGAGTATTTTGTCCAATATTAAGTCGCCTGGAAAAGTATGGCTTTGATACACAAGGAAACACGGATTGCAAGAAGCTCTTAGTGTTGTGATTGATGATTGTCTATTAAAAAATTGTATTTAAATATAACTTTATCACAAATAAATATCTTAATACTATATTATAATTTCATGGCTGCAATGTGCTAAGTTTAAGGTGGAAATGATATTTGACGTATTTTATCATTATTGGGATTTCAACCATCGACCTAATGAATGTTTACTCACATAAACTTTGGCCTTATGAGCATTCGATAAATTGTATAATCGATTGTTTGACGCTTCGATCAAACGTGTTCGTACCAACTTAGCAAACCCGGAAAATACACGAGTTTTATTATTATATATTAACTTTTGTTATGACTACGATTTTGTGTCAAAAATCGCGAGACATTCAGTATCATTTCACGACATTCGAGTGAATTGCGAAGGGGATATTTTGAAAAAAAATGGTTGCAACAAGAAGAAAACAAAATTCGTAAAAACCTGAAAATGTCGACATATTTTTCAGCTCCTAACCCAGTCAACAAAGCACTAACAGTGACATCGAAATCTGTTGGATCAATTTTGTTGGTTGTTGGTAATAATTCTTTCATGTTATCCGCATCGTTGTTTTCCATTTTTCGATGGTTTTTGATGATTTTTAAAAATTTTCAAACAAGAGCCGGCAAGGTTTGATTTGACATTGACATAAACAATGATTGACAATTTGACTAGAAAAAAGTAGCAAGCGTCATCTGTCACGTTTCCATTGGGTTTTTATTATATTTTTTTTAAATACATTTTGGTCAATAATTTCTATTCATTTTTTTCCTTTGTTTCTGGTACTAAATCTTTGCATTTGCGAGCGCCACTGCGGGAAGGGAAAGTTTACGAAAAATAATAAAAACGAATATTAATTTGGAAGAAACTATCAGAGAAAGTAAGATTAATATGAAATAACAAGATAACTAACCTATGGGCTCTCACAAATAAACATTGTACGGCGTCGTGACGCGACGCGACGCCGTCGTTTCTTGTTAGGTTCGAAACACACAAGTGCGAATCGGCGCATTGCGAAAACTAAAGTAAATATTGCGAAAACGCAACGCAGAAAAATGCGACGTGAATTGCTGTGATGCGATTTCGTGCGGCAAGGCATCTCACTGCCATGATTCGGGTAACCATTCCTTCGACGATCGTAAACGGTACTGAACGTATATTTTAAACTAGGTAGCGACGTGGAACATAAAAAGTGTGTTGCACTGCTGTTATTGATAAGAATACAATACAAAGAAGATTAACATCGCAGGAATGCGCGATGCGGAGCAATTCGCAAATTCTTGCGTTGTGTCATGCGATTGCGAGCTTGTACATTCGTGTGATGGGACGTCGCACCGCAGTTTTGTATGTCGACCCTTACGTGTATGAGCCCTAACAGAATAGTTGCATATTCCTAATGTTGAGTAATCGAAGAATTTCCATTTTTGCAAATCACATTTTTCAGAAAATTATACATTTTTCCAACATTTTTTCTTTATTTTTCCACTTTTGACCTTGACAACTTGAAGTTACGGAACGAAAACGATGGGGCCAACAACAAGTGGTGGTGGTGTGGTCGTTTTTTCGATGTTGTGAAATAAATTTGTATAGATAAATGCCACTTAGTAGAAAAACGAGATGGAAGGTCGTATTCCAGAACTCAAGTCAGGACTTGAGTATAATTTAAAGCACTGAAAATCATACTCAAGTCCTTGCCATTAGGGTCGTACTTCCAGTGCTTGTAATCATACTCAAGTCTGCTCAAGTCCTGACTTGAACATTGAGTACAGTTCTAGAGTACGACCCGTAAAATGATTTCACAACAGCGAAAACCCCCAACAGCCACACCACCCCCATTTGTTGTTGGCTCCATCATTTTCGTTAAGTAACTTCAACTTTTGACAGGTGTCAACGTCAAATGTGGAAAAATGAGTTAAAAATATTTGAAAATACATAATTTTCTGAAAAATATTATTTGAAAAAAAAAATGGAAATTTTTCCATTACCTAACACCCGGAATGTGCAGCTATTCTATTAGGGCTCATACACTAAAGGACACGACACACCAAACTGCGATGCGACGTCGCATCGCACAAATCTACAAGCTCGCATGACGCAACGCAAGAATTTGCGAATTGCTCCAAAAATGAAAGGAAATATATTCGACCAATATCCGGAAATATATTGATTTTTTTGAAAAATAAGTTTTTTTTTAAATAGACTTTTTTTAGAAATTTAGCAAAAACAATGAAGGGCTTGGAAGTTACAAGTACAGCTTTTACGAAGTTTATTTTAATTTTAAGTATATTACGAAGAAAAAACGAAGAAACAAATAGTGATGAAGAAAGTTAGAACTATATTCCTCTATTTTAAACCACGATACAAAAGACTTTATCCTAAAAATTCCAATAATTACGAATTCAAAGTTTTTGTTCAAAGTGATAGAATATAATGTGATTTAAGTGAAAACATAAATATTGACGCCTGCCGCTTAAACTTATTTAAAAATTCAAATAAATGAACTAAGTTATTTAAGAGAAAGTGAAAATACAATGTAGTAGAACCGCGAATTGAAAATATTTCTGAGGATCCCGATAATTAAACGAAGATGTGGCTCAAAAAACTTGTATCCAAGCCAGAACTCTTAATAAAAAAAATCTATGCAAACAAAAGTAAAAAAGTCTTTTATTTTTTTTAATTATTGCTGGCCATGGAAACAAAGACCTTCAGCCGAAAACATAAACGTTTAATTATATTTCTGTAAATATGGCCACCACTAGACATGGGGAATAGCGTTACATTTCTATCGCCGTGACCGTCGTTCCGGTTCCAAAAAAATCACAGTGATAAATCATCGTGATTTTGTCACGACTGTTACTTCCGTGACCTTGTCACGCCTATAACTTACATCATGGTATACGGTTTTAGCCAGCGGCTTCTTTCTAATACTTATAGCCGCTTTTTATACAATGATTTAAGTTTTTATTCCCTTTGTAATAAGTTTAAATTCCATTCAAAAAGTTGATTTTGTATTTAATGTAATTTTGTTTGTTACTTATTTAACGCGAATCTTTGAATTGTTAAAAATAGCAATAAAGTGTAATGTAATTATATTTCTAGTAGAATACACAAAGTAGATTATACATAAATATAAAATACTAAATCTTCCTATAATAAAACAAATATACAAAAATATTTTACTTTGTTCATAAATAGGTTTATAATAACTGCTGCAGATTTTTTTCATCCGCCCTTTCTATTAGTAATAAGCACCTACGATTCTTGTGAGTGAGCAAAGAAAGTCATCCTATTTCATTCACTCCCATCGCCGAATGGCTCGATTTGAAGAGAACTACAACGAGTGGCGCGCTCAGTCACCACGGAACGGAGATCGCGCATTGTATCAAATACGTATGTCGTAATGTGAGCAACGGGGATAGCTATTGGAACGGAGGAACACCTATGTGACTTTGGAACGTCGTTCCTTCGGAACGAGTCACGGTGGTACTGTTTGACGGCGGATCATCGTGATTTTTTCATCGTGACGATACGGGTATTTTAGTTCGAGATTCGTATAATTTCGCGTTTTAATCTTCGATTAAGGCACAATAGCACTATCCTATTATGCTTTAAACTAGATTTCACAAAATAATTGAAAGTCGAAATAAAAACGACACTTTTCCCTCCAAAAGGCCCAGAGCGAATCTGAAAAAAAAGTCTTTTTTTTTTTAATTTATTGCTGGCCATGGAAACAAAGTCCTTCAGCCGAAAACATAAACGTTTAATTATATTTCTGTAAATATGGCCACCACAAAGAGGATAGGCAATTTGAGGCGGCGTGCTTGGATTGACTCGGGATTCCTTAGAACGGGCCGATACGGGTAGTTTAGTTCGAGATTCGTATAATTTCGCATTTTAATCTTCGATTAAGGCACAATAGCACTATCCTATTGCACTTTAAACTAGATTTCACAAAATAATTGAAAGTCGAAATAAAAACGACACTTTTCCCTCCAAAAGGCCCAGAGCGAATCTGTAAAAAAAGGCTTTTTTTTAATTTATTGCTGGCCATGGAAACAAAGACCTTCAGCCGAAAACATAAACGTTTAATTATATTTCTGTAAATATGGCCACCACAAAGAGGATAGGCAATTTGAGGCGGCGTGTTTGGATTGACTCGGGATTCCTTAGAACGGGCCGATACGGGTATTTTAGTTTGAGATTCGTATAATTTCGCGTTTTAATCTTCGATTAAGGCACAATAGCACTATCCTATTGCACTTTAGATTTCACAAAATAATTGAAAGTCAAAATAAAAACGACACTTTTCCCTCCAAAAGGCCCGGAGCGAATCCCTAAAAAAAGTCTTAAGAACAGTGTTGCCAGGTCTACTGTTTTTCCGTTTTTGGACTACATCTACAGTTCTACTGTTATAAATAGCATCGCTAAAGCGAAAATCAACTGTTTTTTAGGAATTTTCAGATTTTTCGCTTTTCACAACTATTCTTGTCGGCTTTTTAGATTTTGTGACTCTCTGAACATATTGAACATTTGGCGGAGTTTTTGCAAAACATTACAATGTGGTCAAATCGTAGAACATCGTCCTTTCATTTTTTTGGTATGTTTGTTACGGCATATTTGTCATCACAGGTCTAGAAAATGCGGGGAAGTAACATTTATGGTATTAATATCCAAAAATACTATTTGAAAAAACGCACCTTTCTCCTTCGAGTTAAAAAAGAAATTAAAAATGGCGAGTTTTTGTAATTACAGTTTTTTCACAAATTAATTTGAATTTTAAGTATTATTACGTTTTAAGTTTCTTAGGGCCGTATTCCCGAACTCTAGTCAATGCTCAAGTCAGGACTTGAGTCTGATTTCACGCACTGGAATACGACCCTAATGGCAAGGACTTGAGTATGATTTCTAGTACTTTGCGTTGTTGTAAGTTGTTTGCGGAAAGTGCGTGAAAACGGATTCATCCCCAAGTTTGTGGCAAATTGCTTGAGGTAAATATGGCCTTAAAGGTGGAATATTTTCTTCAAATTTAAATGGTACCACTACTGAGGTGCTGCTCCGACGAACTGCCAGAAATCAGCCAAGACGAGATCTTGTTGGCTCTAAAATAGTTCCAAAACGGAAAAGTCCCTTGTGAAGACTAAGTTACTACATAGCTTCTGAAGTCTGGAGGAGTTCCTGTTATAAGTTATGTCTAAGCCCATCCAATTACACAGAGGAGTTAGACAGGAGAATGTCATATCCCCGAAACTGTTTACAGCCGCATTGGAAGACATGTTTAAGACGCTGCTGGAAGGAAAAAGATGGCATTAAATATAAACGGCGAATATCTCTCACGCAATTAGCGACATAGTCCTAATGGTGGAGTCCCTGGAAGAGCTACAATGAATGCTGGACAGCCTAGCATCCGCCTCGCAATTCACCTTCTTGAAGTTGTTTTCGAATATATTTATCTTGGGCAGATTTAGAAACAACTTCGAAAGGAAAGCCAAGAGGAGGATTCAGCTTGACTGGGCAGCGTTTGGTAAACTACGTCGTGTTCTCGTCACCCATACCGCAAGTTTGAAAACAAAGGTTTATAATCAGTGCGTTCTGCCTGTTATGACATACGGAGCCGAGACGTGGACACTCACGTTACGGCTAGTTCACCAGTTGAAAGTCGCTCAGCGAGCTATGGAACGAGCTATACTCGGAGTTTCTTTGAAGGACAAGGTACGGAACGAGGTTATCCGACAGAGAACTAAGGTCGTCGACATAGCTGGTAGAATAAGCAAGCTGAAGTGGTAGTGGGCTGGCCATATCTGTCGAAGAACCGATAAACGTGGGGAAGCGGGTTCTTGAGTGGAGACCACGGCTCGGAAAACATAGTGTAGGACGCCCTGTGGTCAGATAGAGTGACGATTTGCGAAGGGCTGCTGGCAGAAGATGGATGCAACGAGCTGAGGATCGGGCGAAATGGCGCGCATTGGGAGAGACCTATGTCCAGCTGTGGACTACGATAGGCTGTTGAAGCCTACTGTGGTACCCTCTTTCCAACAAAAAAGAATCTTCCAAATCGGTTCATAAATGCCATACTGCCAAATTATCGTACCGGAGTTATCGTGTAAAATACATACAAAAAAACATACGGACGAATTGAGTACCTCCTCCTTTTTTTGAAGTCGGAAAATAAAATTTTTGTTGTCAGATACCAACATAGTAAGATAACATCAAAAACATTACGTGACAATGTTTGAAGAAAATCCATTAAAAGTGTTTCAAACAATGTAAGTTCAGCATCTACCGTTTTTTTTCTCAATCTACTGTTTTATCGGTGTAATATCTTCCGATTTTTTCAGATTTGACCTGGCAACACTGCTGAAGAAAAAATATGGCGGCAAATTTGTGACAGCGCTCCGCTGTGTTTGCGTGCTTGTTTCTTTGTAATTTGTATTGGATTTCTGTGATTGCTTTGTTCTGCGTTGTGACATTCATTCCAAGAAAAATTTTGTAAGGTTTTATGTGAGAATGGATTACCGAACAGCGTTGCGAATGCAACGTAATCTGTACATTAACGTCTACATGTATGCAAGCTGGATATTTGTTATTGGGATTTTCCTCTTTATGAGGGTAAGTTAAGTATTTCATTATTACTTTATTTTATCTATTACCACTGTGGTATGAGGTCATTGCTACGTCTCGTCATATTGCAAGAACAGTTCTATGGTGTCAAACCAAAACACTGCAAGTCCCAGTACATTGTTTAAATTACAGTAAATTGTTGTAATTTCTTTACAAGAATCTTTAGGATATTTATTAGTTTTTCAATGGAAACGTAATTCATATCAATTATAATGGCCGGATAGAATTCTGTACAAAGTAAAATAACTAAAATAAAATAACTATTTTAGTAAATTATAGACATATTTTATGTTGTGACCCTGAAAAATTACAATAAGCGAAAAATCATTTTTGTAGTTTTTACTCAAAATGCTGTTTTTGATAATATACAGTGTATTGTTTGACACGAGAGAGTTGCTTCCTGTATAGGAGCTATCGTAGCTGCAGAGGTGTGTTGTAATTTAGCTATTTTAGGAAAAAAACCTTAATTTTCTTTACTTAATTTTAACTTCGCTACATGTTTTTCTAGTGAAAAAAAAAATTATTTAAAATATGAGTATAAAGAGCATAACAAGTTGAACCTTATAATAGCAGTAAAGGGCACAATTAATTATAATCAGTTGTACCATTGTAATTGAACTTTATACATAATAAAGACACAGTTCCCAACTGATCAATTGTGATCATCCCTAATTACAGTTCAGAGCCAAGGCCAACAAAGAGCTGAAGGATTTTCCTGGCTCTGACAGGTTTTATGTTCTCTGGTTTTGGCCAAAGGACATTAAAACTACATGTGCATTATGAAAAATGTTAAGTTTATACATTACTTTGTTGTCTTTTCAGGTTAACATGCTTGGACATCTTACAAAATACTTGGCAATGACTGTGTTTGCTTTGGTGGCAGCTATTGAGGGAGCTAGACTCTACTTTGGTTACTTTGGCAATGTATCTTGCAGGGTGGGTAAGTTACGTGTTCTATCATGGGTGTGAAGTAAATCTTAACAACTACATAGGTCATCGTTACCATATTATTGAGTTTATTTCTAAATATTTCCATTTTTTCTTCCAGGTTCCGGAAATGGCTGGATTCGTAATGCTGACCGCTATGATGCAGCTTCCTCTTATTAGTTTCTTTTTATTTAATCCTTATCTACTAAGTACGCCAATGGAAATAACCTTGCATGCCCTTTTATGGTTCATGAATTGTGTAGAAATTGTTCTAGGATTTTTGGCTTTGAAGCAGGCGTCTTCATTTGCGAAGAGTGTTTATTTGTCCCACCCCAAAAGATAAGTGAGATGAAATGATGTTTAAGTTATTCCGTTATAATAAGTATTTAATTTTTACCTAATATCTGATGATCTCGTATTTATGTAGAATATGTAAGTAGATTAGGCAATATTGCCAAATAAACTAGTCAGTCTTATAAAAGTTTTTATTATGTTGTTACACAACGCGAACTCACTCATTGGCATAGAATTACTAGCTACTAAGTGAAAATATAAGCAAAGCATTGAAGTAAAAAAAGAGATAACATTCCACATAAACACAAAACTTTGGTGTTCTTTTCCTTATTATTGCACAAAAATTTATACATTAGCACAAACTTCTCTCCACCAAATCCACATGCCTTTAAAATTAAATGAACTAGAGTCACATTTCTTTGGATAAAGCATAAACTAGCTCACAATAGCATTTAATTCAAACATAAATGCACAGCATCCACTAATATTTCTTATTATCATAATAATACTTATCAATATCAAATATACATAATTTTGTGATAAAATTCTCTCTATCCCTAGTGACCGTCAGGATGGCTGGTCGCCAGTCGAATGTGGCACTGGGTGTATATTCAAGAATTGCTACCTATTTGGTACTATTTGCTATTTTTTATATATTCTGAGAAATTAAAAAAACTAATTCACCAGCCATTCTGACGTCAGGATGGCTGGTCGCCACTATGTTCAGCATGAAGGGAGCAGATTTTCCAGAAGTATGTGTTACCAATAATTGCTACCTCTTTGCTACTTTCACGAATTAAAGTTATAAGTTTCTTATCTACATTAGTTAAAAAAATATAACTAATTGAAAATTTTACGAAGAAGTGCCTGTTTAAATTAAAAAAGCAAAAGTTTTTAGTGCTTTATTGCCATAATACAAAGGGCAGGTGTTGGCACTTCTTCATAAAATTTTGAATTGTTTATATTTTTTTAACTAATGTAGATAGGAAGCGTATACATTTAATTCGTGAAAGTAGCAAATAGGTAGCAATTATTGGTAATACATACTTCTGGAAAATCTTCTCCCTTCATGCTGAACAAAGTGGTGACCAGCCATTCCGACATCAGATTGGCTGGTCAATTATTTTTTTAATTTCTCAGAATATATCAATATTACTTAGAAAAGGTAGCAAATAGGTAGCAATTTTTGAATATACACTCAGTGCCAGATGCAACAGGTGACCAGTCATACTGACAGTCACCTATTCCTTTTGAGATTGCATAAAAAGGAACAAATCAATTTCTGTCCTTGTATTTTGAAGGCACTAAAGTGATAAATCATTTATATTTATGTATATAATTAAAAAGATTTCTTTTAAACTATGAGATTATGATGAAATATAGTAAACAAAACAATTTGTTCTGTGGATGAGCCAAATTCCACAAAAATGTATCTTTTTACCGTAAAATATGAATATTTTTGTATTATTACGTTTTGTTTATCTTAGTTTATTGTTAGACTTACAACTATAGCCTCAAAAGCACAGTTTCATTGATGACATTCAAATTGTATTAGTAATAGCAACTGCTACAAATATTTTAGCCTAATATTTAATAAAAAGGGTTATTAAATTTTATTACCATACACAAATGACTAAAATTTGCTTTTTTGTGACAGTTGGATTGGCTATACAGATAAATTTTGCTTAAAAAAGTGAGAATATTAAATTAGTAGTGTCATTTGGATTCTCCAAATAGACTATTATTTTCCTTGAAACAGTCATCAATTTTACATCTAACTAAATGCAATTTGATATTATAGTTTGTTAATTTGGGTTCAAACTCTTTGCCATCTTCAACATCCAAGGCTTTGAGCATTTGTGGTAGGGTGGGGGACATTTTGCAGATAAACTGTAATGAGAAAAAATGTTGATTAGAACAGACATTTATATGATAATTTTTAATGTTTTTTAAAACTAGGTGGAATGTTGATTCCCTATTGAAGCACAGACGTGTTTCTTAATTTTTTCCACAATTCTGCACATTTCACAATAACTTATTTTTCCCATCGATTGTATGCAGTGTCCTTTGACTGGTCACAGATTGAAATTCAATATATGAGCTTTGTTAATTTCAAATTTCATGCCTATCGGTTGAGGAAAGGCCAAGTAATTTCATTTGTAGATTGTGCAATTTGAGCAGATGCCAGGATAGCTTTGTTTGGTGCTCTTAGATTATACAACATTATGAGCAATGTCTAAGGAAAAAACAATTACACTTACAGTGAAAATTTGCTGTGTTACCCAGTTGTGATATTTCTTCACAGAACCTTCATAAGCTACTGAAAAGATCTTTTTCATTCCTGAGTCATGATTATTCAATTTCAGACAGGCAATTATTTCTTGAAAAACTAACTCGAAGAATAACAATGCCCTGTAACAAAATAAATTGAAATTATAACAAATGAAAAATCCATTTTAAAAAACTAGGATTATTTTTATACATATTACATTCAGCAGTTTCAGAGGATAACTGAGGAGCATCAAAGCAAGAACCACATCACATTTTGATATGTTCTTCTTTTTTAATTCCAAATGGTAGTTCTTGTACAGACGGCAGAAACTACATATTGATGGACCTTGTTTGTTGTACTGGACAATATATTCAAACAAAAGTGTATAGATCGATGTAATGTTGACTGTACATTTATTTTAATAATTTATGCAATCTGAACACATTGCGACATATCCTTTCATTGAGACTAGACAAAATAAGAATCAAAATTTATCAGTTTTTGTGTCGAAGCTCCCTCAAATATATACCTGTTAAGCCATAATACACTTTCATGCCCACAGTTTCCTTTTGTGGATTCTGTAATCATTAATTCCAGTAAACATGTATTTTTATCGAAGTTGTAGAATTTCCTTATTTTCTGAAACAATAACATCCTTATTAGACGGGAAGGTGATCTCACATTGCCTATTCTAATGACAAATTCTTGCTTAAGTGTGCATAAATTAGACATAATATGAGATAAAACTTACATCAATATTTCCTTGCATATCATATTTTACTGGTGCAAATAATGTTCCTAAGCGCTCTGCAATATAAAAAAGGATACTGTTGGTGTGATGTTAAAAAAGAATTACAATCTATAATTAGTAAATAGTTGATTACGTCATTATTAACATACCTACTAGTGAGACTAACCCCGAAGATGCCTCAAGGAATTGGACCATGTTAATTCTTCCATTGATTACAGGAGGGAAATGGCTAAGTGTGTCATAAAAATTGTGTTCATCTTCTGCCTTCGAAGTGGTTGCCATTATGTTGCATTTATTATTAACTTTGTATGTACAAAATATCACACATCAACATTACTTATTTACCAGAGGTAACGGAAAATACTGATTTAAAATAACACAATAATTTTTATGTCCCACTTCGATTCGTCGCTGACATTTGTTTGTTTTGACTGTCTGACGTTGACTTAAGTTTGACATTGACAGCTCGCGATTTTGTGGCTTAGATACTTATTGTGGGATATTTACAAGTAGAATACGGCTTTATTACATTTTTTTTAATATTTACGATTATTATAATGATGCTTAATAAATATAAATAAATAATTTACATTGCATGTACGCTCTTTCTAAGACTAATTAATTGTATTTCTTTTAAATTATAGACTTATTTCAATTTTTTTTACTTTATCTCGCTCACTTTATTGTCCATATTTCAGTTACACGATATTTTCATATTCAATACGAAAATGTTTGTTTTAACACATTTCCTAAATCATCTTCTACAACTATGGTTAACACTTTGGTCTTGGGCGAAAATGTGAAAGGTACTAAAAATCTTTTTTCTGGTATGGGATCAGTAAACTCGTAAGAATCGAGAACCATTCCATTTGAGTCGTCTCTTACTTCGACTATTCTTATTCCAGCGGTAGATATAATCATCATTTTATTTTTATCAAACTTTAAGTATCTCGTAATAGCTTGCCTTTCTCTACCGTACTCGTTATTAAACCATCGGTGATAAGATAGTAATACTGCACAATTTCTCGTCCAATATATGGAATCATTTCCATTTGTTCGGTTAATATTCCTTTTAGAGTCTGACATTTTATTCGTTATATTTGAATACACACTGGATGGTCTAGTTATGGGTGTAACATTAGGATTCCTTCTTACTATTTCAGATTTAGACATGGAGGCAAAATTTCCCAAGGTAGTTTTGCTTCTTGGCCCAAGTACACGCAATGGTTCTGCGACATTCATCGTTACACTTATATTACGTTGTAGTGCGACTGTAGAATGCTGCACCGGTTTGCCACTGTAGTTGTTCATATTATCTCTAACGATAGATGCTTTCTTCTCTCCAACAACAAAGACGCGATCGATATTATCGAAACCTCTCCCCATGATCCCATCTTTAGTATGTCCAAGATCAAAAGTGTGTCCTAGTTCATGAAAAACCGATCCTAATGTTGTCGCAAAACATCCAGCTAGCGTCCCGCGATATCCACTATCATCCATAAAACGTTTAGAGTTGACCAGTGATGTGTCAGAGAATTTAGATACTATATCATTCACGTTTGTGGGCCAAGTATACAAGCAAGCAGTTCCAAACAAAGCTAAGCCTCCCCCGCCCAATGCAGCATAAGCTTCAGTAAGATTGACAATCTCGTCATGCGTCATAGGTTTATCTATGTCGGTACCTTTAAATCGTGTGCAAGAAATAAATCCTAAGAATTTTCTTTCATTACTGCCCAATTCTGAAAGCATGAGTTCTCTACCAAAGTGTGCCCACAAATCGGCTTGTTTCATTTTTCTCGCTTTGTTTACGTTTAAAGTGCTTCTGAAAATAATACATTCTGGTTTTTTAGGATTCACCTCATGCTCCAATTGAAAAGTTTTTCGTCCGACACCACTCTCAAAAAGTTTTTCTGCTGTAATACTTTGAATTAACTTCGAACCAATCACAATTCGAGCAGAAGCGCTTTCAATAGAATTGTCTATATCAGGTGGACATTGGAAGCATCCATCGTGGCCTTGGCAAATTATGTATACTGGGGTAACTCTGAAGTTTGTTTTTCTAGGCGTATAATTAAGAAGCAGCGTTCTTCGTTGTTGGTCCGCGTATTCAAGTTCAATTATGTTGTCGCCTTTATCCAATTCCACAATCACTTTAAATTCTCCATTGTGCACATTCCATTGCGATTTTCGAGTCAATCCAGATTGCGTCACGGCACACCATAACTTATCGTGATTGTTTGAGTTACCTCTTGTTATTAATCCTTTTATAAGAACCAGTGCATAGTTGACTATTTCTCCATGTTGAAAATTTGTTACAAAGATGGAAGAATTGTGTTCATTTTTGTTTTCTTCACTGATCCTGTTATCCATTACCTGAAACGTATAACAGACCTTGACTTAATGATATGACCTTGATAATTTGCAACCCTGTATTTAATGATGTACTTATTTTTATTCGTTTAGTTGTCAGTACCACTGTAATTGTCTGATTAAAGTATTTAAATTCACTGATTACAATTAACTCTGATTATGATCAAGTGCTACATTATTTAGTGTTAGTGGGGCATTTTATTTTTGTATCATCTGTATTGTAAAGGTCGCGTCAGCTTCACACATAATGGCAGTGACTCACCATGATGCGGTTAGCGAGGAGCGCGCGGAGCCGGCGCGGCGAGAGGACTGCGGGCGCGGGCGGTGCGGCGAGGCGACGAGGCGACAACTCGCCGCCATGCGGCAGTTCCTCCTCACTTCCCACTTAGCAGAACGTACGTGCGGATGGTGTGCGCATGCCCGCCGATGCAGACCGGTGGCGGCGCGCCCCGGTAACGATTGCGCCCACCAGACAGGTACGCGACAGTCGCGACTGGCTGTCTCCTCCGGCAGGAGGGAAATTTGAACACTGCGGCCACTGAATGCGCCACTTATATCTCTATCATAACAATGTTTTGGTTTACTATTGCGTCAGGAGGTAATAGCCTACTTTCTTTATTATGAGACGTTAATAAACGTAAACGACGTTAGATAAAAGTCATTAATACATCACAACAATTCCTTTAAACAAGATTAAACATAATTAATTTAATCACTTAACCATGTAGACGTATTCTTCGGATTTAGTTGCTTTGTTTTCAAAAATATTTATAAGTATATATATATACATAAAACATATATATATATATATATATATATACATACATACATACACACACACACATATATATATATATTTACATGCAGGAATCCTGAGTTCTGCTTGTGTATTTGGTCCAACAAGTCTCCAATTAGAGTAGGCAACAAAATTTTTCGCCCGTCGGGACAGGCTAAAACGTCTAATCTGAGATAAACCAAGGGACAGTTAAGTAGCCGGTCCAATCCACCTCTACAATACAATTTATTATTTTTATCCCTCCATCCACTACCGATATACACTTTATTAAATATTCTTTTGTTCATTCTAAAATTATGGTTCCAATTTATGTATTAAAAGTGTGTATATGTATGTGTATACGGGTGGCTGACAGGAAACTTTGGAAAAGTTTGTAAGTATGGATTTTAAAATGACATCTTCATCTTCAAAATTACGATTTTTTTAAATTGTAACCAACGCAATCTAATAAAGCTCATAAAACTAAACTTCTAGTTTAAATATTTCAAAAATATGTAGTACCAAAACCCTTAAATATGTGTAAAAATGGCACTTCTGAAGTAATCTCGGTCGACACAACGATATACATAGGTACTTACAATTAAGTTTTCGAAATTACTTCATGATACATTATGTGCGCCTAACAAAACGTGTGGTTATCGGGCGTTTTGTTGAGTGAAGTATTAAAGATTGGTAAGGCGCAAAATAGTCTTTACATTATTTCCAATCCGTTACCAGTTCGGTTTTTGTTATGCTAACTAAGAAAATCTACTAACACTGTGAGTTTTTGCGTTAGTGTTCCATGTATCGGTTAAAGGGTTCTTGGAAATGCGTTAAAATATTGATACAGCCAGTGGCGGCATTTGCATTGCAGTCATGGCCGCCCTAGGCCCCAGACCATGTAGTCAGTACCAGCCGCCCCTTTCTCAGCACGCATCATATACTTATAGACTACATAATGAATTTACTTTATTACCAACTTTTATCGAAGTCGATTCAGAAATATAGTTAACTATAATAGCTGCTAGTTTTTAATATTTTCGGATGTTTCATACATAACATATCAATCCTGACACAACTCTCGAGCCTCACATACATCAACTACCCTTTTCATACAACTTCTTTTATTCTTGTCACTTCGGATCCCAGCCTTTTTGAGGACATCACTGATCTGATCAATGAATTCCTTCTGAGACGTCCTCTTAAAAGCCTCCTATCCAGATTCGCATCATAAAGCTGTTTGGTAATTCTTCTTATATCCATCGGCTCTACATGCCCAAACCACCTTAACATTCCTTTCTCTATTCTAGTCACTACATCCTCTTAAGCCACGTCTTTAACGTATATTTGTTTTGTTCACTCAACTTTATTCCACAAATTTTCCTCAAAGATCTCATCTCCACTGCATTAATTCTACTTTCATGCTTCTTCTGCCATACCCAACTCTCACTACCAACGGAGGTTTCAGATTTAAATGAAACACTTAAAACGGTTTTAGGTGTTTAGTCAGTGAATTTTTTGTCACAATTGGCCGCCCCTGAAATCTGAGCGCCCTACGCCCGGGCCTAACTCGGCCTTAGGGCAAATCCGCCACTGGATACACTCGATGTAGGACTCTCCAACTTGACTCTACAAATAAATTTTAGTTAAATAACGGGCAGATACTCTAGATAGTAGATTGTCTTATATCTTATATTATGTAATAATATGATATTTGCTATGTTTTGTTGTGGTATATTTTTCCAGATTTCTCTCGCCCATATTCCTAAGGTAAAGATATTAAAACATAAAAGTTAGTCTTAAAACTATGATTACTAATGGTTAATTAGCGGAAAAAATAGTCACATCAAGAATACCAAAAGAGAATTAGTGATTGTTGTATTGTTATCATATACGAGACAATCAGTCAATGTGTTGTTATCATAATAACACGTGGCGATAAAAAAAACACTGATTACCTCAAGCTCAATCTGGAACAGGTTTTCGTATAAAATTTGGATTTTGGTGTTATAATATTTATTATAATATTTGGTAGTAATTTCGAAACCTCTTTGAAAGAGCTTTATTGTATTATTTTTGTAACAACAACAAAGGTTTCATTGGTTTTGTATTGATTAATACATGAAGTAATAATAATAAATTGATTTCTTTATTATATTATGATTGTAAGTCGTATGATTACAAGTCGGTGTACGCGACAACTATGTTTCTAGACAGGATTGGGGTCGGTAGTTCGATATGTGACCAAGCACAACGGACAACGATATTGTTGAAGCGCGAGGCGGGCAAACAGGCATGCAGGCAGATCGCAGGAAGCCGGCATCGGCAGGGCAGTCGGCAGTAGCCAGTCATTGTCCCACTGAACGCTGCACTTTCCCTTTTATCGGCGAACGAACCCGGCCCATTACTACCGCACTCACGCGGTTACACCATCACCACTACAGTTTTGGCTGCGTTCGTCGCACCGGTATGCATACTAATTGTATTATATTTTAGGGTTGTGTTTAGATTTCACCATTCAGCTACATCGCACTGCCGTTGTGGCTTTGAATTATTCATAAGATGCCTCAACTGTTGTTAAGTTGAGTTATTTAGGTATGATGATTGATAACATTAATAGAATTAGAATTAAAAATTGACATATAGGAAACCTAAATTTTTGTACCAATTGTAAGAGATGCCATAAGAGAAAGATTAGCTGGTAGAAATCCCTGTATGGGATAGGTTCGTTTTTGTACACTAACGTTTTAAATTCTTTGTTAAAATTTATAATTTGTTTTGTTGTACTAAAGTTTTTACATACATACATACGACATTAATTATTGTCAGCTGAGGGAAACGTAGTAAAATTTCTTGTACAAAAATCCTATACATATGTATAAAGGAATGTATCAGCGCAAAAAGTATTTATATTTTTTATTTTTTTACAATATTACTTGTACATGTATATGATACGAAAAGAACACAATTATTTTGTTTGGATGCTATTTTCATGTATAAAAAATATTAATTATTCGAAACGATATAGATCCTAGAGGGTGCATAAATAAAAGCGAAAACAAAAATAATAATAAAAACAAAACATAATTACTACTCAATGCCAAACATACACTATGCAAAAACTACCGTCTTAAATACGTGGAAATCAACGTTAGAAGTAATTCCACCACCTAATTGACTACCAAAGACTGCTGAGAGGCTCTGGCCACATAGAGGCGGAGCGTTCGGGGTGCGGGAATTTTTGTAATGTCCGAGTTCCCTGCTACATGGAAACCGACAGCGCGGCGGATTGGCGAGTGCCGTCAGGGGCCGAGCGCCTATGGCGGACTGGGTGCGGGCCGAGCACGTGACGAACGCGAGGCGGGTGCGAGCGTAGGAGTTGTGATCCATTGGGTTCCATGCAACCGCCCATACAGAGCGGTAGCAGTGGCGCTGGGTCCAGGAGTGGGAATCTAGCGGGGGCGGATATTGTATTTTTTTTACTATTATATATATATAATATTATATTATATATATAATAGTAAAAATTATATAATACATAATATTTTGAAAATTCTGATGAATGTAAATAAAAATATTTATTAAGTTTCAATATGAATTCCACAGAATTTTCTTTTGCGTTGCTTCCGTAACGCTTATAAAAGCAAAACACACACCGACAGCCATGTGGCGCTTTCTGTCTGGCTTGAGCTTAATACGCACATACCATAACTATTTTTTTCGGCAAAAACATTTATATGCGATTTAAGATCTGAAAAAACTTTTGAGTATTTGTAATATGTAGCAAAGCAGTCGTCAACACCTAGGAACTCGTCGGATACTTAGGTAACATTAGTGTTTTCTGTGGGTCGTAGGTACTAATTGCAATCGCAATCCGAAAATTCTTCACATCAATATTTGTATTAGAACATCCATAATGTACTCGAGTCACAACACTTCTTGTGATAATACCTTTTTAACTGATGTTTTTGGTTACCCAAATATAAGTTTATGAAGGCTATATTTTTTATTATTACGTAAGGCGCACATTTTAATAAGGATGATAGGTTTTTACGTCTTGTGTAAGTAGCTTTCAATCGCGATTTTATGCATAAAAGGAAAAATATTCCACTATAATATCTTTAAATTAATTCCAAACAGCAAATTTTAAAACCGCAAATTATAATTTATTGGCGAAATTGTGAAATTTCTATTTGGGGCAAAAGTCACTGCGGGTTTTAAATTGGCGACATCATCATCATCACATTTAGAAATCAAGAGCTTTATTTTTTGTAGGAATTCCGCAATGTAATCTTAGATTAACGTAATAATAATAATATTAATGAAATGCCTGTCCAGGGAATACCCTTTACTATAAATATCAAAGCAATGAAATTAATTCTGGAGCACTATCTAGAAAACACAAACCTCTAGGTCATCAATGTTGAAAAATTCCTCGTATAAATTGGTCCAACTGGGACCGAACCCAAGATCTTTTCTTTCTCACAATGCTAATCGCTGGGCCACCGAGATAGTAAAATATTGTAGAGCTACCACATTGGTAGTAGTAACGAGTATTTAGTCAGTTATTTTTAATTGAATAATTTAACAATGAAAATGAAAATATAGTATACCCACTAAGTTGTATATTTTAAATTGCAAGTTTTTTGGAAGTTCTGTTGGAGTAACACTTATTTTTTTTAAATCAAATATTACCAGGTATTTTAATTTCTAACTTATTAATAACTTTTAAAGCGTAATCTATGTATTATCCTTAGCACCATGCTACAACAGTGATGTTAAATTTGAACCCAAATGTTAAATACAATTAATTAGGTCAAATGCATACTTAACTTTTTATGCCACATTCTTACAGAGACATATGTTTATTATTAGATAACTTTATTTTTAATTTTTGTAACTTATTTCCAATTACTGAACCTGATTGAAATGATTATAAATAAATATATCCGATTTTGTTGTTAGAATTTTTTAAGCTACTTTAACTTACTATAGCTATGACGTGCATTTACGTTTTGTGGGAGTTATTTTGGGCGTATGTTATGAGTTTTTATAACTAGATTCGTGTACGATGCAACACAATATTTTGGCAGTCTTAGGGTTCGGTACGTGCCCTGCGTTAAACGTCGTGAATATTTCGTAACGCTGGGCTTTGTTAATAATAATGAAGATCTGCGTAGTTTCATCACAGTGCGCTTGTTGAATAGCAACGTCCGGTTGAATGAACTATTGCACTGTGTCCTTGTTTTCTGTGATTTTCCATTAAGTGCCGCGTCACGTGCCGACAACTTGCCTTTACTGCTCCTCACGTGTCCGGTCGGACTATCTCATTCATCATGTAAACCTACACAATAATCAACACTTGATTTACCACGATTGGTTAGACTACTGCGCATTATCGTCTGACTCTACTAACTATATCTATGCTACTACGCTTAATATTGCGGGTATTGTCAGATCTGTTTTACCAATACCAGTTTCGGGAATTATAAAATAATGGAGCGTTATCTTTTTAATAGCCCTGATGACAAAAGCTATTAAATGGTTCAGTGATTTCCGGAAAACAAGACAGTGTTTGATAAAGCCGTACAAAGTGATCCTTGAAAACTTGCTTTTGGAAGAAAAATATTGCTTCTACTAAAATACTACGACTAATGATATACACTCCAATGCCACTTTATTATGGTGTCCAACAGCACCTTGCCCTTACACTGACTCTGAACATCCATCTGGTTCTTCTGTTATTCTAATGCTGGCTTCCTATGCTCGCGCCAACGCGCCGTAGGAAGAGTGCCGCCCGTGGCAGCACGCCACGGGCTCGCATGTACCTATGGGTCTGTGGCGCGAGCACGCCCTTACAAACCAGCGCTGCCCGTGGGAAGCCTCCTTAAGATTTTGCCTAATTTTCGTTCATACTAACATTATCAGCATCATAGTTGTAGTCAATAATTATATAATTGTGTCTTTACTGTTATTGTTAAATCTCTAGTAAGTGGTTAATCTTTTTACGGGATTTCATTAACAGAAAAAAATGAGCCAACTTAACAATGAATCTTCAAAGATGCAATATGACCATTTAAGAGTGAGGCGATCAATCAAGTAACTAACAATGCTTATGTTTCACAATGATTTTCAGAAAGCACACATGTGCAATGAAATTTATCTATTTGTCGTTTGCTTTTTGTTTGGTGGGGAGAGATTTGTTAATGTAGAACATCTTTACCTTGTAGAACAAATTTTTAATGCGTCAAGATAATTCTCTAACAGAGAATGGTGTTACAAACAACAACGGAACGCCAAAAACAAGGTCGACTCTCAGTCTATGCGAGAGTGTTAATGATTATGGGTAGGCGTGTACTATGTATTTGCTACAAAAGAATGATATCTGCTTCAATCTACTTGCAACAATTCGACACAACACAGCCCCCAGGCCTGCTCTCGTTGCCATGCGCTTAGTTTTGTGGACCAGTGGAGCACTATTCTGTTATGTTTAATACGGTTATTTTTTGCCAGTGACCCTGATTATGCCTAAGGCCCTTCATAAAAATTAAGTCAATCAAGTTTCTAAAATAGCGTCGCCATACCTAAGCTTTTCATATAAGTTTAATTCGCTGATTTTGCATGGTTAAAAAATTAATAGCGAATGCCGGGGTGAGTCACTTAATTTATGTCGAATTTGAAGTAGCCTTTAGTTTCTAAATAGTTGTAAATAAATATTTCATTTTTATTATAATACCATTGCAAGTTTGGATCGGGTTTCGAATGCATATTGATCAAATCCTTTACTTGACCTTTATGGACAGTGACTTTTTCGACGTTTCGACCATTTACGTCGAACGTTATTTTTATAGTATGTGACATCGAATTTCGATATTTGATCGTCATTTATTTATAATAGTTGATAATATTTATAGAACAAATTAGTTGTTATTAAGATGTACGTGTGTTCACCCACGTTCTAGCTTAAACAATGGCTACCTACCTAGCCTGACCTAATCGCATCGGCCGTTCCTCTGCCACCGTGCAAGAAACTGACCACACATATTGAATATGAAATATCTGCAATTCATGTGTCACTTTTTGTCAGAAGTAAGCATTTTCGTGTTCGGTCATTGACCCTAGAATTGCGTTGGCTAGCTACTTTCTCTCAGTGTTGGGTCGAGGTGTGCGGCAGGAGCGGTGAGAAGGGGGTCCTGCCAAATTAAGTGCGTGAAAGGCCACGTTGTGGTTCCGGTAACGCTACTCTGGCATCGCTTCCTAGCAATCCACCTTCTAAAACACATTTTAACGAGATTTATAAGTACCGATTGAGCTAGTATATTTGTTCAAAAAGCGTAGCGTGCCTACTCGTAGATGTTTCTTTTGAGACCGAAACTGTTGGTGCGAAATGTCGTCACACCATCTTAGAGCGAGTCAATGGGGTCGATGAACTCGACCCAAGCAGTGGCAATCGCAAATCAGCAAAGCCTTTTAGTAATTGGAATCCAGGTGGTATTGCTCACGTGCGCTGTAGGTAAAAGAGTTGTATAAGCACTGTGACGCTTTCTACGCCTTGTAATCAGAATAAGCAAAGAAGTGAACGGAGAAATTGTCGATGTTAACGGTTCTTGCCGTAAAAAAGAAAACAATAAAAACAAAAATAGCTGGGTGCAGAGAAGTACGTCTATTCTTTCTTTAAGCATCGTTAATTGATAGTGTTAGGATACTAATCAAGAACTTTCTTAAGAAATACAAAATTTACTCATAACGCATATCTAAATTAAAAAAAAACGGTGTCATTATTACTTGTAATCCTATTAACTAATTCTTGAAAGCCTTAATTGTACCTTTGCAGGCACGTCTCACCCTGTGGCATAGATAACCATGAGCGCTTTAGGTTCGGAAAACTTAAGAACAAATAAAAATAATCAGTACATGAACTCTCAATTACATTACCTACTACTACCTTGGAAATGTCTGCATTTAAAGACCATGTTGGTCACGTTGCGGTCGTGTGGCCGTTCGCTGCACTAAAGTATGAGTTACGAAAAGCACGCGTCGTCATCACAGGAATACCAATTGGGCTGAATTGGGCGACTCATAAAGGTCGAAGGCAAAATTATTTATAAAAATTGCGAAACGACTACATAAAAAAAAGAGTTGGCACATTGGACGTGCTTACGACGCCACGTTCTCTCTTTTGAAGGTTATACCGGCAGATTGTGCGTGTACAGTTAAAACAAAACTGTCATAATTTTGTCAAGAAGTAGTTTGAACAATAACGAAGAACATAGAAGTAAAGTAACATCTTGTAGCCCCGAATACGTGAAAATGACGACTTATTTAATAATTGTTACATTGAGATGTTAATAGAATAGTTTCTTTTGTATTTTACAGGAGTTTACGCAGTAGTAACTTTCTATTGGTATTGCCTGCAAGTTGTTGTAGATGAAGGCGTGTAAAGAAGAGTACAATGCTAAGCTGCAACGAATGCGTGTAGGATAGCGGCGGAGGGGTCGGATAGCGGCTGAGGCTCAGAGGTGCGGTTGTTCGGGGTCGGGTGTTATATTTCTAGATCATTGAACCTCTGCAACCTTGTGCGTTGAGCCCGTCCGCTCTCCGTGGGCTGACGCAACCGCTCCAGCCCCTTCTCTACTTCGACCGCAACCATATCGCATAATGGTTCCTTTAGGGCACACCTGCTCTAAAGAATAGCCACAAAGAATGATTTTGATACTAGAGCTAACCGATTGACTTAAAGGTTAAAATTAATTGTACATTGTTTGGTTTTACTCAACATTCAAGACTATTTATAGTAAATCCATAAAAAAATAGAGAAATACACGGAGATAGTACACACATATCACCAGATAGTATAGACCATTATTTCTTGGCAAATATAGAGGTCGATTGATTACGTAGAAAGTGCGATTTTTATACTTCACATTGTTATTATTTTTCAGTATATTTCAACAATAATTAAAAATGAAGAGCTTTTTGTTAACGTAAATATACATAACACAAATTGTAGGAGTTTCTCGTTTCAATATGAATTGCTCGAAACACAATTTATGTTTAAACATTTTTATACTAAAATTTAAAATACAAATATTATTTTGTTAATATTATAATATTAATAAAATAATATTTTGTGTATCCTTTGTAAACAGTTTTAACCAAAGTCAACGTGAAGTTGGAGTTTAATGAAAAGCAAAAATTTTACAAAGAGGGGAGGCTGAGTGGGAAAAAGCAGAGTCGGTAAAGTCGTAGCGCTAACGAACCACGTCCGTCCGCAAATAGTCCGCGAGAAGTGCGAAATGGTCGCAGGCTACAATTGGTGCCTGCCCCGAGAGCGTTGCGAGGTGAGGCTTACGTAAACCGCTGACATAACCGAGTCGACGACCGCCGCTTGCGCAACCACTGCCGAACCCGCAACCCCACGCACCACGCCCTCCACCTCAGACCCGTTACCCTCCGTCGTCCGCCGAATTGCCTAATTGTGCCCAAAATGCATCAAAAGGACAGAACAGTCCAAAATTCGAGTTACAACATCGGCAATCATTAGTGCAATAACCTTCTGTTCAGGTGGGAGACGGAGGTACATATTCGTGCATTCATCTCGATTGACATTTAATATGCAAATAGGTATTATAATTGTTTCCACTTCATAGGAATGTAACGCTTGACTTAATTTGTTATTTTAACATATAGGTTTTCATAATGCATTTGCAAGCCATTTACGTAGGCGTCCATTATGTACTCGCTAAAAATTCTTGAGTACCTATTCAAAATGTATGCTAAATATTGCGTATTCACCACAGGCTCCAGGAACTGCGATACTGAATTGATTGCGCATAGTCTCGTGGTTATGCACGTGACGTATGTGGTACAGTTATCCTTAGTGAACGAAAGTGAAAACTAAATACGGACCCGGTCAACGAACCTAGAGGCAGGTCAACGACCGGCCGAACTGCAAAGGCCGTTGGTAAGTGCGGAGGCCGCGCGACATTTAGCCGCTTGTTGCCGGTCGCGCCCGCACTCGCGCCCGCTGCGTGTGCGCCGTTCTGCACTGGATTGCACTTATAATACCTAGCACCTAGGCACTCGTAAATATTAATTTTAAAATCATTAAACTTAATTGAGGAAAGGAATACTTTATTATCTTTTACGCGAAGTTTAACATTTTTATAATATTTTCGTAATAAAGAAATATTTGAACTTATATATTATATTATATTATATTATATTATATTATATTATATTATATTA
>NW_020654810.1:15102248-15286778 GCF_003589595.1 Hyposmocoma kahamanoa
TATATTATATTATATTATATTATATTATATTATATTATATTATATTAACTCTTTTAAAAATATCCTAATAAATAAATATTTGAAGTTCTTCTACCACCTTCTTGAATATATATAAGTTCAAATGTTTATTTATTAGGAAAATATTATAAAAATGTTAAACTTCACGTAAAAAATAATAATATGTATATTTTACGAAGCAATGTTTCATTATAATAATGCGTGATGTTTATTTTTTCATTTCGAATGGAGGTTTATTTATTTTATTTATTTAATAGTTATTATATTATTATATATATATATATATATATATATATATATATATATATATATTAATATATATATATTTAGTACTTATTGCGCAGGAAAAACAAACACATCACAATAGAAAAAAGGAAAATATGAACAAAAGCTACTACAGTTTATTTCTAAAAGAAATTTCTTACTGCATACAGTACACAATAACTTAAAGAACGGGCTTACATGGACAACGAAACGAAATATTGCAATACAAAAACTATATAAATTTTATCACCTACATAAATACTTATAGCTATATTTAACTGCTGTAGAAGCTCCTTGTGAAAGAGTTCGTCTAGGGAAGTACTGCCACCTTACCTATTTCTGCCGCCAAGCAGTAATGTAAATATTACTGCGTTCCGGTTTCGAAAGATAAGGGTGCTGATAAAAAAACAGGTACATGGGCCTTGTCAACTTATGTCTCAAGGTGACGGGCGTAGTGGCAGCTTCCTTGAGATCTTTGCGATTTAAAGCTCTGAGTGACACTGCAACTGTTATGGACAGGCGTGTAGCTTATCATCAGGCGCACGACTTGTTCGTCCCGTCATATTATAAAAAAAAATATTTCGTACATTGACTTACAAAAGTTAATGATTTCGTATATTTTATTTATATTACCTAAGGTATGGATGGAATAGTAAGTCAAACTAGTTAACTCTTTTAAAAATTGTGGTAGAATCAAATAAAATTGTTTCATCACTTATTCTTATTTTATAATTCTTTTCAAGACTTTTAACACCACGCTCAAATATTGACCTACGTTAAGTACGTAACTGTATTATTATTGTAGTGATTAAAAACTTAATGTATTTTGTTCATTCATTTTGAAAATAATTTAACCAATGTACATAAGCACAAATTATACATTTTCGGAGAAGAAAAAATAATCGATACCTTTACCACTCCGCTTTACTGAATAAATATTTTCATGCAAGAATACTATGAAACCAAATACTACGGTAACTCATAATTATTCAATTGAGAAAACACGATTTGAAAATTCAGAAGTTACTGAAAGTAACCAATACCTAAATGTATTCTCGTTTATAAATGAGTAACCAAGTATTATGTATAAATAAAAATAATTATATTATTCGCAATAAGATCCATTCAGTGTTTTTTGTTTTAATTTTCAAATTGTGTCTTCTCAATTCCACAATTTTAAGTTACGATAGTATATGATTTCATGCGCGCATGAAACCATATACAACGTAATACAATGTAAGCATAAATCGCAAATTATGCTTACATTGTATTCTGTTGTTGTCACTATTAATAAAATTACATAAAGTTATTCATAGGTACCAATAAATGATTTTATCCATTATGGTATTATCATTTTCCTTACCTCTTACCTTGATATTTATAATGCTGTGATATAATGTAGTTGGATTTCTAAACTAAGGGGAATAACCTAAAGTGATTGTGATGAAACTCTCGATGAGATAAAAGGACATAATGTAAAAATTAATGCATACATTACATTTATTTCAAAGTCTACGTTTACAAAACTTTGTATACGAACTCATAGAACCTTTTTTATTTTACCTTTTGTTACATTATAGCGTTAATGAAACGGTAAATAAGCTCAGTAGAGTGGAATGGCCATTGCCGATTTGGCTCAATATTATCAATTTATTTATAATCATCTGTTGTAGTGGTGGTTTTCAATTTCTGTACATTTATGTAGTTAGATAACCATCAATTCCTATCTTATGCAAGGGATACATAAGTTGTCGTAAAGTTTAATGAAGACTTGTTCATGTTTTTAGGAAAGCCTCTATTCTAATCAAATATGATGTGGAGACTGAAACGCATATAATATTTTGTGCAAATATTTACAATTTTTACTTACTCGTTTTTTAGATGGCAGTGAAAAGCCGGAAATGAAAAAATGCTTTATAGTGATGATGCTCAAGTTGTGTTTAGTTGGTCAATAGGCCATTGGTCTGTCTTGTTGTGGTAGAGATTTAGTTACTTTTTAGGAGTCTCAAATTGTATCTTAAGGCCCGTACATTCCGTCCTCTTATTACAATAATGCGCTACTCAGAAATGTATTATATTTAACTGGGTAGTACCAAATGATCACATATAAATTTTAAAATATAAAAAATTAAAATATTGGTTATCATGTCCACTGAAACATGGAATTTTAGTTGGTATTCGTTTTACTCAGTATTTAACTGTTTTGTTAAGTATAACCTAAAAATCTAATAGACTACTATTTTTTTACTTATATATTTGTTTCTGACATAATAACTAATAATAACTAAATCGGGCATTAATCGTGTATAATACGTATTTTATTAACCTCGACATTTCAGACGTGTTGCAATGTCCATACATAAATAAAATACGTTTTACGTACGATTAAATCTCAAATTAAAATCAATAATGTGTGAAAATAGAGAAAGGTGAAATCAATACAATATATGAGTACAGTTTCTATGTAATGGAATTCGACACCGCACAAAATTTACTTTTGTTGTTATTGTCTTATTTTGCAGTATACATTTTAAGTGTTTTTGTCCCATTTTGGAAGAATTAGCATGTAGTCTGTGATTAGCGCTTAAGCGAACTTGACAGAACGACTATTGAGCTATTGAGAGGTGTCAGTTCGGTGCATATATTGAGAGGCGTCTATGTGGGCAGTTCGCCGACTCAACTAGGCCGCGCTTCTACCAAACGGGTCTTCACTTTTTGTTCGTGATGATGCGGAACAGAAGAGAGAAATTCGGCGAGATATAGCAGCACTCGTAAACGAGGACACGGTCACGAGGAGTCATCGGCTCCGAACTCGCTGAATGTAGAGCATCGGTGTGTTTCTCTTTGGGCCACGGCACAACCTGTCTGCAGCACGATCGCTGCGACCGCCCCCCTAGCCAATACACCAGCTCGTTTGCCGTTAAAATGTAGTGAGCAATGTACATTGTATTCTTATCCACCCTAAATGTAGCTGATTCTCGTCTCAATAAGTAAGCGTATTTCTATTAGTTATTTTAGATCGTGAAACGATGGTAGGTATTTGTATTAATTTGTTACATGTGCACATTCTTTTTGAAAATTATATCACGATTTCATATAGTAAGTACTGCTTACGTTTTCGATTTTAGATAACGCTTGCCCGCGTAATGTACGTCTTTCTTCTATCAACGGTTTTTATGTGACAAAAGCGTTGTTCGGTGAAGAAATGGCAGAATTTCCGATTATATTTTCGAAAGCACAACGAGTCCTTATGTAAGAGTTCAACGTGACACTTGGGGCGAGCGAACCGCGCGGTTGTCCGTTCAGCGCGCCACTTTCCTTGCGCTACACAATATTTGCTTAGCTATGGTTTTACGCTACGGTGCGGAGCGGTGATAGTCCAGTAAGAGAACGGTTGCTTCGCAATTGAGAGCTGTGCGGTATAATCTATACGAATCACTGTGACGGCGTAATTACACCAATAACTTAATTTTTAAGTTATCTACGAGGGCCGCCTTTTATATTATATCGGGACTAGAGAACAAAAACAAATACATATCAAAGAAAATAATTTTATTGATTTTCAAAATATTGCCCGTGATGATCAATAATCATCATCAAAAATCTGATCAAAAAAAATATTTGTGCAAGCGTTTAAACCAATTTTCGAGCTTTTTTGCCACTCTAATTGAGGTATCTCCAAAACATGCGTTGCAAATGCATCAACGTCATTTTCGGCGTCTAAAAACCTTGACTTCGCATTTTTTTTGATGTGCGGGAATTAAAATAAATAATTGAGTGCCAAATTAGGACAATGCGCTGGATGACCCATCAAACCGACGTTTTACTGCTCAAAAAGTAACTTGTTCGACCCGATTGCATGCATTGTCGTGGGAAGAATGATATGTCTTCAGGTCTTTCTTATTTCTCCGATGACAACTAGCAAACAAATGGTTTGTATACCATCCAGAATTGACCGTTCTACATTGTTTTAATGGTACGATTGCGATGTGTCCAAATTTTCCGAAAAACCAGGCGACCATTTGCTTCGAAGCGCTTCGTGTGCGAACAACTTTCATTGGATTGGGCTCATCTCGAAAGTATAATATAATACAGTCGACTGCTGTTTACTTTCGGGCTCATACGCGTAAATCCACAATTTGTTACATGTTACTATATCATAGACGCGTTTTGAAAAACCGCAATCGTATTGTTTTAGCATTTCTTGGGAACAATCGACTCGAGCCTTTTTATGAGTGATTGTCAAGTTGTGTTGGAACCTACGTGAACAAATCTTTTTGACGACCAAATAAATGTTCATGCAATATTGAGTGTATGCTTGTCCCTCTAATGCCAAAGTATGCGTCAATCTCACGATAGTTCACGCACAGCATCAATGTTTTCCGGAATAACAACCGATTTTGAATGACCTTCACGAAATTCGTCTATAAGCGAACTACGGTCTCGATTAAATTCTGAAAACCATCGATAGACACTGATTCTTGATGGAGTTTCATCGGCAAAAGTTGTATTAAGTTCATCAATGCACTTTTGTTGAGTTAAACCAACCACCAACTAACCACGTCGAAAGTTGTAGTTTTACTTTTTTTTGTACTATTGTGTTTTTGGATTAGTTTTTTTAATTTATTTTTGTTTGTTTATGTGTATCGCATGTGTGTGTTTTGTGATAAATAAACCATTTATCGATCTATCTATCTATCTAGAAAATAATGGCATGAAAATGTTAACGACTTAATTCCAGTTTTTGAATGAAAGGAAATTTTCAAATTATTTTTAAACAACACAAACAATACTCATGGAAAAAAATTTAATACATTTGGCGCCAAAAATTACAAACTATGCGATTGAGAGGAGATTTGACAGATCGCAACACTAGGGTTGCCAAATACCGAAATATAAAGGTTAACCTATCGTACGAGTACATTTTGTGCTCTCTCTCTAACTGTGCATCGTGATGAAACCTCGATGTCGAACTCCACACACGGGTTCACAGCCCTTGGAAAACGTGTGATGTCCTCAACTTGCATTACTATGGCTTAAGTCCTCTCCTTGTACATCAGTGGTGCGTATAATGGGTTGAAGAAGCGCAGCAGATGTACGCCTATGATATTTTGGAGATGGCATAACGCAGCTTAATTCTAAATATATGAGCTTCAATAGTTCCGGATTATTATTGTTTGTTTGTTTAAGTTAGCAAGTAAATCAATTGACATATATTACGAGGATATATGTTTCATAATAGCTGTGAAATGCAGTCAGCATCAGATTAAACCAAAGCGATTAAAACTCTTTATTTATACAAGTGTACGTACAATTTGCTGACACTAAAAAAACTCGTTTAAGCAATGAAGGAGGAGGCAGAGGATGTTTGTGCTTGCCGTGATGAGTCCGTGTCGAGTGTCGTTCAAAGAAGAGTCGCGCTCAATGGCAGCAGCCACACCATCACAAGTCGTTGACCTCAAGCTACGTTTCGCATTTGGCGAACAATGATTTGAAGTGGCGAGGTGAACGGCCGCGACTCGGAGGGGCTGAGCGTGGGCAGTTATTGACCCATATTCGAAGTGAAATGTAGATCAGTGGGCGAGAGCGGCGAAATTCGACGCGGACTCGAGAGTCCGCTCACGACAATGCTACGCCCGCAGCGGTGGCGTAGCAGTCGCTGAGCATACATTTGCCTGCGGTCTGCTTATGCGCTAGTTCACTAGTACAAGTAAACTATCAAAATATTTTACGAGAAAGTATTTTGTTGTATTTTGAACTCATATAATAGTAATGAAAGTAAATGATAACAATTCGCATTGTATTATAAATAATACTTAAATACGGTATGAAACAATTTTAAAAGTTAACTGGATTATGTAAGATTGAATTTCGGGTGACCTACTTCAACACGTGTGCATAGGAACAAATTTCGTGTTCTGAAATAAAAGGCAATGCTTTATTACCCTTCGAAACAGTTAAACGACTCATTGTCCAGTTCCAGACACATAAAAGTGCCAAATTTGCGAGGGCAAGTTTTATAGCATTGCAAATAACGGGATTTTTATAACTAAGGGCTACACACATGAAATCTGACGTAGTAATTTTGAAACAAAAATAAAACGCTATCGAGGGCCATGATGACAGTTTATTTTCTGTGTCTTTAAAAGTAATATTATACTGGCACTAAGACGAGATACTAAAAGTAAACGACAATATTCATACAAGTATAATAAACATTATTAAAATTTTGTATTATATTCCATGGAAACACAGGATGACGGGTTCAATTCACCCTAACCTAAATTTTAAGGTACTAAATGTATTGAAGTTGTGAAAACCAAAATATTGGATATACATATAGCGGTCACTCACTAGGTAAAATAAAATAAAAAATTTGGTTTCCATACTTACCAATTTAAATTTTTCGTATATTTATCTAACCACATTCACTTGACATCGAAAGAAAAATGTAGTGAGATGACAACTATCTATCGCATATTTTTAAATTTTTCAGTTCATGATGTTCTTTTATGTATACTGAATATTTCATGTACTAATATTTCAGATGAAGCGATGAAGACAAATCAAATTATCAAAGGTAAACAGATATGGATATGATTACGATATTAAACAATTGATCTCCTTGACTTTAATCAATATTTAGTTTTACCATCTTGGGAAAAAGGGCGCTTTCATTATTTGTAACAAACAAACCGACATGAAGATTACTGATTATGTGAACGTCCGTAACATATAAATAATGCAATCTAATAAACAAATACGAAAGCCAAACAGGAGATGGCTTGTTGACGATATTCGCGATGCTCGTGACATGTTTTGATTTCCGCTGATAAATTGCCTCGAGGTTGAATTCGTTGCTTCAAACACACAAAAGCAATCCGATGAAAGTTTTAAATAAATAAACCACTTTGCTATTGGCACGAAGTGTTTTTTATTTGGTGTCGTCAAACATATCGAAGACCAAGCGATATGAACCTAGCAGAAAGTTTATTCTATTCTATAAATTTGTGTTGAGTTTTTGGAATAAGTAGATATTTGTTTAGTATATTTCAATAATTCACTTTCTTAAAAAAGACCAAAAATCAGACTCATTTCCTACTAAATTGTTGTGTACAAACCATAGGTACAAACATAAATATTGCTGATATATAATTATTGCAAAAACTTCCTTCACTTGAGAGCATTTTTAAATCTATGAAATCTTTGGTAGATATGTATGTAGGTACTTACTAGTCTTCATTAAAATTTCTAAGGTTATCTAAAACAAAATCGAGTCTGGTATTAGTCGAGTATCGATTGCTAGTTCCAAGAACGATGAGAGTCTAATTATAGCGCACGCGCACGCCAACCTTATGTCACACAGCGAGGAAATTTGTTCTAGACGGGTTTCCGAAAGCGGCTTGAAGAAAGTGCTTTTGCTGAGAGAAGGCACGACGTGGCATAGTTTCCACGAGAGGTGGTTGCGCCGGCGCTTGTCTCCGCGTAGGCTTTCCAACGTGCTAATTTAACGAGTGAACACTCGTCAGTCCGCTACAAGGGAAATATACGGGATTAGCGTAATGGATGGGCAAAACGCACCGGATGGAAAGACGTTCTGTGGATGCAGCCTGCCGGTTAGCTTTTCCGACTTTTCCCAGGCGTTGGTACGTGAATGTTAACATATTACCTTTAAATGCCTTTTCATTTCTAATCCATTTATCATGCACACATAACGAAACTCTTATATATAAGTACGAGAAATTTTATGCCTATGGGGAATGGTATAATATGACTGACTAGTGGGTGAAACTTGTTTTTGTAGTAGGTAAGCAAAGTTTTTTGTTTTTAAACATTTTTAACAACCTAGATATGTATTATTGTACCGGGAATCGAAATAAATAAACAAGAGAAACCGGGACCGCCTTATTCGTGTTTTGAGTTATTTGTGTTTCCGCGATTATAATAAAATAAAATAAATATATATTCTTAGACAGATTTTTTGTGCTATCCAAATATATATTCAAATGTTTAGAAAACACATGACAGAAATAGATTATTATATCTATTACTATTATCTATTAGTAAATTAATATAACATTATTTTACTTAATCTACTTGTACATTATGGGATCATCCAAAAAAATGGTGCTTGTTCTTATCTATTATATGTCTACGTACGTGCATACGATTTGTTACAAGCTAAAAATACTACAGTGAGTCACGGATTGAGTGCTTAGCTGATGACGTACCCAGGGGTTGAATGAAAGATGCACGCTATTATTCAAATCCATGTTCCTGTTTTTGCAAAATGACGCACATCTAAACAACGCGAAATGAAGCTAAATCTGCCTACCGTACAGGTACAGTTTTTTGTAATATGGTCGCAAAAAATAAAAATATAGAATATCAGAATCTTAGCCTGCAAAGGTTTTTATTTTGCGTCTTTTAATATTTTTTAAAGTGGATTGTAAACGTAAACAAATACATACGAGTACTTGACAATCTTCAAGTATAAACAAAAATATTTGAAATCATGAAAAGGCTCACTTTGAATAAATGCTGTACCTATAATTTTATACTCAAGTACCAAAAATTGATAAGTAATAAAAGTGCCGTGTGCGCAATCACTCGCGCGCATTGAAGTCTTCTGTACGTCTCATTGACGACTCCAATGTAGCATAAAAGACTTCAACGAGTTGTATCAATTAGACACTTCAATTCGATATTTGCTTAGCTTTAAAGTTAGTTACTTTAAAGTTAGTTTTCATTTTTGAAAAGTTGGTTTTGATTTACTTCGAACCTGGTGTAATATTATGGTGGTGCAGTACAAGGATTCTGTACGCTGCAGCTATTATTAGGCATGCAGAAAGTGGGAATTTCCTGAGACAGTTACAAAAATAATCTTTCAAGCCTACTTCTCAGAATACTCGCATACTCATTGCGAGTGCATCCTATATGACGTCATAGGCTGCTATGCGTCGGCGCATGGAGTCCTTGTCTCTGCCTGCAACTGGTTCTCGGAACGCACTCCCGCTTCCAAGAAACATATTTTTTGCACACCTGTTCTTATTCTGATCTCCATTAACTGTGACCGTGCAACGAATGAGGCCATCAATTATTATGGCAGTCAGTTTTTTGTTTCCACTCGCTTATTGGTTGTGATTAATGACTGTCACGATCGCGATATGTTTACGACGGCAAAAGCTCCTCTACAACTTCAATGTTGTTTAATTAAAACCTCGATTTATCAATTTCTCAGTGGTCTTACTTTAAATAGACGGTATGCCTGTAGGCGAGATGGAAGATGGAATGGATACATAATTTTGTCAATAAACGTACAAAAATGTAACTAAAATATTGTTATTAATTATAATATTAATATGTTTTACAGTTGATATTTCGAAGCAATATGATTATACTTTTTTCTAGAGTAAAATGAGGAATATAATTTTGGGTCGGTATCATAATAACTATATCTTCAAAATGATCTGATCAGCGTAAGGACTAGATCGCAAAAGGACCACCTCTGCAGAAAGACTTACACATCACTTACAATTTTTATGAGAAATTCTTTAATTTCAAACTACTTTTATTAATTTGACCAGTTCCATAGGCTTGTATTTAATATTTGATTGTTTCATTGACAAACAAGCATTTTATCTAATATCAAATAAAAAACGATCCCGATCATACTAGACTAAAGTGCAGTGTAGTGTACTGTGATGTGACACCTATTTATTTAATAGTCACAAAACTTTCATTTTGTTCTTGTAATAGTTAAGATAAAATTTGCGATCTTCAATGAAAATGCAGTCATTTACACCAAGTTTATTCAGTACTTATGCTCAACTTCATCAATCATTTGTATATCTTATGGTAAAATGCAGATAAATGTACATAGAAAACTTTATCTTTAGGATTTTTTTATATTTTCCTTTAAGGTTAACGAAATTGACTTTCTGAAAGTGTTTAAGTAAAGTATATGTATTTTCTATCGCAAATCAGACTCAGGATTGTCATGTTGTAGTTTTACAAAGCTTGATTAATGACGAGAAGAACAAGTCGTGTGTCTGATGGTAAGCGACACGCCTGTCCATAACAGTTGCAATACCACTGAGAGCTTTAAATCACAAAGATTCGAGGAGCACTGCCACTGCGCCCGACACTCTGAGACATAAGTTGACAAGTCCCATGTGCCTGTAATTTCACCAGCACCCTTACCCTTCGAAACCGGAACGCAGTAACATTACTGCGTTCGGTTCCACAACATGAACATTCACACTACTGCTTGGTGGCAGAAATAAGAGCCCTGCTGCTACTTATGGTTTTCTATCATTGTTTCACTGCAAATCGAAACAGGGCTCACATAAGATGCATGGATACATCTCTGTAGAAGTGATCTTGTGGGTAGATAATGGCGGCAGAGGTCACGCTATCACCACACGAGTAGGTCTGCGTGACCTTGCTCTACATCACACTCCAGCCTTGTTCCGCGGCTAACAAGCAACAAACGCTTATCGAGTTTATGGAGCTGACCTTATTGTTTAGTATACCACTTTTTGGATGCACAATACACTACTGGAGATCTCCCTCTTATATTGTTAGAACCCGGAAATGCCGGAGACGTGTTAAATGTAAATATGTGCAAGTAGTAAAATTTTACTACCAGTTTTCGAATGTCAAAGAGAATGTAATATGACTTAATTGATACAATATGTACAACATAATTAAATTTCAATTTCGTTATTGTCAGAATTTGAATGTTGAGATACTTAAATGTTTTTATTTTATTATAGCTACAAATAATTTAATTCCTTTCTATATACTACTTTACCAAAATTTAATTCAGGTATCTAGAATTTAAGTACCTACTCATTACAGAAAAACTTGTTCGCTTTGATTGCATGATATTTAATGCAGGGAAAGTTCATACAATGTGCAGAGTCTTCACAGCCAAGTTAGCAAAGTATTCACTTAAAAAGACCAAATAAAATCTTCGTACGATGTTTATATAATTATATTTCTAGAAGCTTTAACAACGTATAGGTAAACTATGAAACGAGTGTATTGTATAGACCATTTGCAAGTTATTGACCCTGAAAATAGAAAATACGAAGGTTGTAAAATACGTGCATTTATGTAGGACTTAAGTCATGTTGGGTTTAACATTTAAGTTTAAATTCAACACTATGCCGCTTACAATACGCACGGTCCAATATACAGTGTGCTGTTGCTCGTGTTTGGGTCTCAAAAATAAAAAAAAACGCTAATAAGTCGTTAGCCACGTCACAAATCACGGACCGGCAATTTACAATAATGTCTCCATTTTTTTAAAATGAATTTAAATGAAAACATAATTTTGGCATGTTTTTGGCATATAATTATATGTAAACCTTGAAGTGTTTAAGACGAAAAATGTTCAGTTTTATTGATGTTCTAATAACTTAGTTTTGTACCTCGCAAATTACACGCATAAGTTTAGTAATTTATAAATAAAATGCTTGTCATTATGCTTAATTAATCTAGACATTAGTAATATCGTTTTAAATTTGCATTACTTCCGTAGTTTTTATTTGAAGTGATGAGGCCGTCGTCGTATCTATTTATATTCCATATATTGTAAATTGCGAGTGTACACCGTGAAAGAGGAATTTATGCAATTAACTTTTGATCCCCGAACTTCGGAGGCCCCAAAACAGGCAGGACGATCTGATTTATCGTTCTTGGTCTTTGACAATAAAGTTTAATATTTGCTAATTAAATTTTAGTAAACATTCATTTATACGTCGACTCATAATTATATATATTTTCCACATGTTACTTTTGAAACATTAATATAATGAATACATAACAATATGTTTTAATAAATTTCGAAGAGAGCTTTAGTGCCATTGCTACGTACAATACTTTTCCCCGTCCAGCGACAGCAGACGAGGCGTTAATTTCCTCAGCTTTCCATGAAAGAGGCAACTTGTGCCCCCACCCTCGCGTGGGGCGTGAAAGCACAGCGGCTGTGCGCGGGCGCTGCTAAGTGTGTCATGCGGGTCGACGAACGCCGGCCTAGACCCACATATTGCAATTGGGGCACAATCAGCGACAGTACGCCGAGCGCGTTGACCCCGGCCGGTGAAATGCCCATCTCTCTCCTTTACACTCTTTCTCTCGACGTCGCTTAGCAACGGCTTTCCCATCGGTATAAACCTTCACATCAGTGTGTGACGCAGCGCTTAAACTAGCCATGATGTACATGTGAGAAACGAATGTTTATTTATTGTATACTACACGTTACCTAAATGGAAAATTTTTGGGACAGAGGCACAATAACTATTTGATTTATTTTGTCTCAGAAAAATGATTATGTGTTAACCTTTTCGATGTAGTTATTGGTCAAATTTTAATATATTATACACACATATATACATAAACTCTGCAAATATTTTACATGCTACAAGATATTTTACATGCTTTATGTGCTCAGAAACTTCAATTATCTACACGATAAGTCAATTTACATACATACAAGGTACGTGCTATAGTTTTTTTAACAGTAAAACTTATATTTCATATTAGTGGCATGTTGTTCTCTTGAGATGGTAGATGATTTTCCTTGTAAACTGGTAAAACAATACAAGCTTGCTTGTCGTGACGGATCGGCGTGTTTGTATTTTCTCCTGCCATCCATCCGCTTGCATGTGGCCATCCGAACTATTCGACGGAACTGACACGTAAGAAACAGCCATTATAAATATCAAATAATACGAGAATGTTCAATCGTCGCTCTTTTCTAATAGGTAGATACTATTACTATGCATTTGTCAAAGAATCGGGAGCAGCCAGTGGAAAATCATACCGGGCCGACGCATTCGCATGCGTGTGTGGCGCTCCGTGCTAGTGTACAGCAAATAGTTGAAGTATGTGTGAACAGCATCTGCTTTTCACTTTCAGGAAAACTCTCATCACATCAGAGAAAGTCAAGTATTTCTGAATATGGCACGCTTAAAAAATCTTAACTTCATCTGTAAATATGTACAGTCGAGAACGTTATCCCAATATACTTGAATGATATTAATTTCAACTACGCATAAAATACATCTAGCTAAGTAACTAACGCTATAATAATTATTTTTAAATAAACATACAAATATATAACTTCGTTGTAGTCCCATCCTAGGAGAAATGAAAGTGGGTAACGTCGATCGCGATCCTATTATTACAATAACAGATTCATAAGAAACGACACAAAGCCCTCGCAACTATTGAGGTCAATCGTACTTTCGAAACTTGATCATTATTGCTGTCTAAAAATGTTACTTCCGAGATTTGAAGCTTTTTTTCAATACTACTCATATCTTCATTACTTCGATGAATTTTAAATTTCTAAACTGTTATTGTTCCATTGACGTCAACTAGATTTATTTCTCACATTCAATCTACATAACATACATTTCAAGCTTGCAAGAATCAATAAAGTACTGTGTGGAAGCGTAGTTGGGAACAAACAAATAAGAGTGAACGGAAAAGAAAGTAAAAATGAGTGCATTGGCTATAAGAACTAGGCAAACGATTCACTTGAATCGTAAAACGTGCAAGCAAAAGCGATGCAGTCGTTTCATCTAGTGGGAAAAAGTAAATCTACTTAGTTGGAAACTCGGGAAGTATGGAGCCACTCGTCATTGTTAGTACTTGCGACCCCCACGGCTCTCACTGTGGTGGTCGAACCCTCGTGCTTTTCCATGCACTTTAATTACATATTTTTTCCCCTATCTACTTCTTCACTTTCTTCTTAGTACACTTTCTAGACTTTGTGGTGAAATGTCTACGCTTTCTAACGTAACACTAGTGCAAGTTTTTCTTGCCGGCTACCATTTGAAATGAAAACGAGTTGATGATGCCATTCATTGTATCGTATTAATTTGATGTAATCTTTCTCTTAAATGCGTGACTCTGTAGTTATGGCTGTCTTTTAGTGCTACATTTAAGCAGCTTTAAGATAAGTGTTGGAATTGTCATCTAAAAAATTGATACTGAACATTGATGGTCAAATCAGTTGTAAAATATCAAAGACACGCAAAATAAACAGTTTCTCTCTGTCTGTTATTCACTTCGTAACCTTCGTATTTAGGTCACTGTCGTTGTGGAGGCTTGCTCTGGAAATCTGCATAGACGGATGTCGGTGCTATTAGATATTGTAGGTTTCTCTATCGGAGAAACTTTCAGACTGAGTTAAGTGTGTCGGAGGTCTGCTCGTGGTCTTGTTGCGTGCACCCATGGGAATGGGTTCGCGACAATAAACTAAGAGCCATGTCTATGTGGGCCATCTCAGGCCTTTTAAGCGGGATCGCGGTGATACAGCCTGCCACCGCCTGTGCATCTGAACGCTGTGCAATGCAAATTGTTTACCAGGAACTTAGTTCAGGCAGGTTGTACAATATATCAATGTGAAAAATATACAGGGTGTACAATATATCGATTTCTTGTGCTTTTGTGAAGACTGCGGAACATTCTTTACTTGCGCCTTGATTGGTATGGTGATGGTTGATTATACATGATAAATAGAAATCTGATTTAGCATGATAGATCCCAATGTAAGAAAAGCAACAATAATAAATTTTCGTATAATAAAATCAATAATATCAATTTGACCAAATAAGGAGAAAAGCAGCGCCATGTCGTACAAGGAGATTAAGAATACTTTAGTTATGTCCAATTATACATAAACTTATAGATTATAAAAAACTTAAAGAGCAGTAACTAAGTATTCACACTTACATTCGTATCATATATATATATATATATATATATATATACGTTATACGAGCGCTTACTGTTAAATTAAATTATAATAAATTGTACACAGATGTATTTTTAAGTTAATAATTTTATTATAGTATTCAGGCGGTGAACATCAGTGTGGAGACCACGACCCGCGCAATACGACAGCGTCCGCGGGCGCGGCGAGTGCGGCGGTCGTGGCTGCGCTCGCGCACGCGGCTCGTTGCCGTGCTAACCTACTTGGCGAGCGTTGATCTCTTTGTTTGTAAACATGGCGTCGTCGCCATTGCCACCGTCCGATATGCGAAATTTTCTTATTTGGTTCTGTATATTCGCCATTCTAGCCAATTTTAGAAATTAGTACACTTTCAGTAGTAGTCTATTCATTATGAACTAAGAGATACTTTATTTAGCTGTTAAAAAAATTAAGGTGACTAATTTTGAATATTATACCCCCTTTTATATTTATTTTTTTACTCATACCAAAGAAAAGAATTGTAATTTAATTGATCCTTGTCTTGTATGCATGAATGAACTCTGTACAATTAATTTAGATCGAAACGTTTTCGTCTATTGTTTTATTTCATGTCACAAAAACCAGCAAAACGAGATTAAGGTAGAATATCGTCGAAAAGAAACTACGTGTATTTTATAAGTTCCTTACCTACCTGTAAAGTGCAGTCGAAATGAACAACGTTAACTTCACGTCTTGTTTTATATGTTGTTCACAATTGAGGTTCGGAAAGTTTTTATACAAGTGCCTATATTTACGTATAGGCATTACATTTCAATCGCGACTGAAAAGAGTGTTGCTACTTTTAAATAAACAGTAGATACATCAGTAATCCTAAAGTTGTGAACACGTAAATTCGTCACGTAAAGTCGATAATTTGGTTGCCATGCAATATTGACTCGTTCGCAAATGATTGCTTGCATTTGTTCAACTAAACAAATCGTGCTGCCCAAATATTACGAACACCTCATTGTTTAGCATCAAAGCATTTCGTGCTTGTTTAAACAATGTACGAGATATGACCGCAATTTTCGAATTTTTTTTACACAACGACGATACATGACTTGCTACTCGAATATTGTGAATAAATTAATGATTTGGTATTATAACTCTAGTCGTAATATGAACGACATTGGCACCAGTTAAGTACACAAACTACACGTATATTCAAACAACATTCTTATGTAAATCTAAATACAATCTGATTCGTCTCAGTCACCGATAGGGTAATATTTTATAGCGACCGTCATGCGGTCTCGACCCTCACGCTTGGTTTTATTACGTAAAGTCACCACGCCTATAACTCGAAGCTGCGGTGATCCCTTCACATTAACAGGGGGTCGTTGAACCGGTACAATTTTGCTATTCTTTCGAAGAATGCAAGGACACGGATGGGTCGTTTGTTGCTCAGCCGGTGGCGACGTGGAAGCTTCGACGGTACGGATAGTGAGGCCATTGGGCGGCGCGGTGGCTTGTAGCACAGCTGCTTTTGATGCTCGTATCGCTGTCCAACACTTAATTTAGATTAAACATTAAAATGTGCAAAGCACCAACTAGTTTCTGCGGTCTCTGTTAGAACAATATACGGTCCAAATCAATATTTCATAATTACGTATTTAGAATTGATAAATATTTTTTGTGCGTTCATCTCGTCAATTAAGTACACGATCTACAGATTATACGGCGGAGTCCAATAACCTTGTTTCCCTTGGGCATCATTATGAGAGACATTAATTGCGACATGTCTTGAGTTCTCTTTGTGACCTTATATATGTACGCTTTATTAATTTATTTACGAATTAATTAAATGCAGTTAAAGTCCTATTGATAGGTAATATATACATCCGTGCGCATTCAACATTGGTATGGAAAGAAGCTCTCTTCCTTTTTTGAACATTAACGAGATACTAGAAGACACATATTTTACTAAAACATAATTACTGATTTCATATTATATCTAGCAATATTTATGTTATATAGTAATATATATTATATCTAGTTATATCTAGTAATATCTACACGTGCTATTTCAGGAATCTTCTCGACTATTGTGCAACAGCTGCACAGGCTAAGGGTAAATGCCTCGATGAATACGTTGACCCTCGGCTGTGACTGGTCGACCACCTTTTTCGCCCGAACTAAAAATAAAAGAAGGAAGACGTATACACGGGATGTAGGCATTCTAGACGGTGCCTGCGAGAGTAAACGATAAAAAAATAAAAGAATCTAACCCGTTCAGTGGCCTGAGCTGGGAGTAGACGACCGCACCCGCGGGCGCCGACTCCGGCGCTTTTGTCTAGGCCAAGTACGATCAAAAGTTAATAGAGAATACTCGCCCCGCTAGAGATGAGGCTCGCTGAACTCATTGACAAGAGTACCTCATTAGGGGCTGTTGTTGTGTGTTGTGGGCTGCGCTCTTTTATCGACTTTTGTCTCTAATGAACTTTCAATACAAAAATTTCAATAGTTTTTATTTGTTTTTGTCCCTTAAATTTTGTCATCGAATTGTAAATGAATACACAAAGTCAAGTGTAATTCATAGCATAGAGCGAGTCGTAATAAAATAATGGAAATGGCTTTCTTGTTTAAAATTAACAAATAGGCATGATTTAAAATCAACTTTATGTATTATACCTATGTTACACAAAAGACAAGCATAATAGGATACCTGAGAAAATGCTGAGAAAATTATGTTTATGATCAAGACGCGTGCTCTCAAGTCCATTTAATTAATATTTATCAAGGAAACTGCATTATATAAAGTTGAACAAACTCATTTTAAGCCTTTTGCTACGCAAAAACGAATTTAGGTTTCAGCTTGGTTATGCTTGATCTGTCAACTCGCTTAAACGTAAAATATCCTTTTAAGTGCTAGTTGCGCGGGCGTCTACCTCACGGGTAACCTTGCATTGTGTCAGTAACACTGTCCGGGGGATAACTGTACGAAGCCTGAATGAGAATAGCAAAAAATGGAGAGCCGCATGCGCTTCACCTGGACGAAAGGGCTGTCACTCCATCGTGAATGCACAATTTTCTCGGTACATTTTATGCATCTGGTTGGTAATTTTATATTATTTCTTTGGGACATGGTATTCCAGGAATTGTTTGGTTATTGAGTGATTAGGTGCGAATGGTTCACTCGACCGAGGCAGTGACACTATTTATCATTCCTTGATAGCACCGTTGTTTAGCTTGGTCTTGGTAGCAGTCACTTAATTAAACGCTCCGTTTACGTTCAAGTACGTTTTGTCACGGCCCAGGTATGGGGGCATTCTCTCGCAATCTTATTTGTGTAGGTATGTGATCTGTATATTTATATTCAATTAAGTTGGTGATCGTGATTGAGGCTGTTAATATTTATTATCGATGACGGCAGCGAGCGCAGGCACGTGGACTGCCTAATGTGCATTAGTCGGTACTAGAGATCGGTACGATTGGTCCGATAACAGCAGCTCGGCCGCTGACCGGCCTTCACACCTCGTGCCTGCGCCTGCGACTGCAGGCGACCTCGCCCGTTCGTCACACGCTTCACAGCGCCCCGCACTAGCTCTTTATTGCATAGAAATACATATAGAATACTTTATATTCTAAAACAAATCGTTTTATTAATATTGACACGGTTTTTACTTTAATTACATGCAACAGTGGTATTCACCGCTCTCCTATCAACCGAGATGTGCATATCTATCACATCTAAGTTTAAAGTATTTTTTTAGACAATAAGTTAAAATATACAGGTACAGAACAATGAAAGCTTAAATACTAGAAACTAAAAAATGGATTAAATTATATGAATAAAATTGGAGCCCCTCGACACGGTGCCCAAGATGTTGGCAGTGTTCCCCCTTTGTATGGTTAAGCTAATGGATTGGGCAAGGTATCTGCCAGCCCTTGGGTTTCCCAGACAGTCTGTTAATTTTTTGGATAATATTTTGTACAGATGAAAGACACCGGAATGGAGTGGACCGTTGGGGACCGTTTCGATTCCAAAGGCTGTAAATAGGTAGTCGGAGCCGAGGTTCTGGTACCTATTACACTTTCTACTACTTATAATTCTTTCCACCAGCTCAGCTACGGAGTCAGCCTTCTTGTTGGTGTGCTAGAGATGGGATGAGGAAAGGATGTCGGCACACGTGGCGTCCCACATCAGTGCCCGGCCCGTACTTCAAGGGATGAGAGTAATTCCGTCCGGGCGTTTACCATCAGTTCACGACTATGCCGCTTGGTTCGAGTACAACGGGTACGTTAACCGTGGCCTTACGTCTTTGCCGCAAGAACACCGATGCGGGGTGCAAACTGGGACACCAAGGCGGAGGCCTGCAGCTATACGAATGGTCTCGGTGGTTAGGAAGGTACCGTTACTGGCAGAGGGGAAAGCGTGTAAGCCAGTGGCCAGATTCCCACCTGGACTCCGCTTCCAGACATGCTCGGTCTATTGGGGTGCAGTTTAAAGTTATTTATAATTTTTATTTCGAATAATTATTTATTATTTCAAAAAAGTATTTTCATCTATAAAACACATGGTAGGCGCTTATAATATTGAGAGATACTATTACCATTTAATTCTGTCTAGTATTACACATTCAGTCTGAAAATGTAATAATAGCAGGTGGGAAAAAAAATATTATTTATTTTTTCAGTACTGGCAGATCATGTTGTCAGATGCAACGATAATCTGTGATAACAGATTATTTTGTTACAATATTTATTCTAAAAAAATGTTTGAGAATGAAAAAAAATTTAAAAAACCAACTTCTACAAAAACAAAAGAAAAGCTTTCAAATTCATAAATATTTTTCATTTATGTGAGGAATATTTTTTTCACGTTTTTTTGTAGTTTCTACGAGTATAAGACATTGATAACACACTGTATGGGCTCTGAAGGATGCCTTAAGGCAATAGAAAAAATAATCAAACAAAAAATAACCATTACAACTAAAATTGCATATCTGGAATACGACACACAAAAGAGTTTTATACCACAGTGTGGCAGTCAACGATCTAATATAAATAGGCGACATTAGAGCCACCTTGTATTTTTAGGGTGAAATGTAATTGATCGAAAGCTTTGAAATTAGATAAACGTCATTTTCATGTCCTTGTACAAACTTTGGATGTTTAAAACCGGAGAAAACTTTTATTCGATGGTATCAATATTTTTGTGCGAGGGTCATGCCAAAAGAACCCTAGATACTCTTCAATCACTCGTTTCATACTGGCAAGTTATACACCGTCATAAAAGCAGGTTATTTGCTAATAAATTTGAAAATTTTTGAATTTGCTTTTTTTTTCGGAGACAATCTGGCGGGAATTTTATTCGTAGCTCCACTCTCTCGACGTGATTTTCGTGTTATGATTTATTATGACTAAAAAAAAGGCTTAAACCCGCAAGAATGTTTTGAACTTTTAGCCGCAACTTTTGTTGATACTGCTTGTTTCCGAGCTACAGTTTCGTTCGAGCCACAGTTCGGTTTGCTGAATTTAAAAGAGGACGGAGAAGCTTTGAAGATGAGGCGAAGTCAGGTCGGCCGCCAACCGCGGTTACACAAGAAAACGTTCAAGCTGTCGAAAGAGTAATTCGTGAAAACCGACGAACTGCGTATGTAGAGCTTGAGCAAGAACTGGGCATTGGATCAGCAGCATTGCAAACTATCATTATTCACTATCACTATATATCACTATTCACGGGCAACTGTCCTTCCATAAGCGTTGTTCGAGATGGGTTTCGCACAAACTTAACGATGAGCAGAAAGAACGTCGCGTGGATTGGTGCAAATTTATGATAGATAAATTCGACTCTGGCGAGAAAAAAAATGTTTATGATATACTGACGAACGAAACAAACTGATGGTTATATAACTATGATCCTGAAACAAAGCGACAGTCCACTATATGGTGCTTAGAAGATGAGCCGACGCCAACGAAATGTCGTCGTACACGAAGCACACAGAAACAAATGGTCGCCTCATTTTTCTGCATGACGGGACACATTGCTACTGTAGTGCTTGAGGATCAAAGGACAGTTAACTCCGAATGGTATATAACAGTTTGTGCCCCAAAAGTCTTGTCAGCTTGGTGTGACAAACGCCCGAAGTCAGGAATACGGCACTTCCTCTGGCATCACGACAACGCTCTGCATACTTCTGCTAGAAAACTCGACTATTTTCACTGAAAAAATTTATCCGCCATATTCCCCTGACTTAGCACCTTGTGATTTTTACCTCTTTCTAAAAATAAACAAAAATTAAAAGGCTTAAAAGCAAAGAAGATGCCTTGGCTACTTACAACTTGGAGATTTCTGATATGTCTAAAGAAGAGTGGTCATCGATATTTTCCAAGTGGTTTAGACGAATGGAAAAGTGTATAGGTGTTCATGGTGAATATTTTGAAAAAATCGATAACTGTAATAAAGAATAAATTTTATAATTTTTGAAAATCTAATTTCTTTTGGCATGACACTCGTATTCCAGCCCTTTAAGGTTAAAAATGCAAGGTGGTCTTGTGGACTCAAACTATGTTTAACTCTCTATAATCCAAAATTTATTTCACGTATTACATACACATTGCAATTTGTAATAATTCCTCCCCTTTTGACTCGAATAGCAAACATTATTAACAATAGGCGACGTTGATACCTAATCTAATGATCAGCTATCTACTACCTACCTACTATATAACTACCTACTTTTAACAGGACCTAATACTTTATAATACAGAACATAAAAGATACGTATATTTTTTACCATTTTATAAAAGGTTTTGATAAAAAATATTTTACATAATGCACAAACACATATTCCAATACCAGAGACAATTCTGAGACGCGGATGCCATGGACACACACATAGACAACCATAAAATTACACCCAAACTCACAAGAGAAATAAATTTAGGCCATACAAATATTTCTCCCGACACGGGAATCCAGCCCGGGACCGCTGCGATAAAGAGCAGCATGGTAACCGTTCGGCCTTTGAGGCAGTTTGGTATATAATGCACACTGGCACTGCCAATGCGCCCATCACCCTGATACAAAAGTTGACAAATCCCATATGCCTATAATTTCACCAGCACCTTACCCTTCAAAACCGGAACGCAGTACTGCTAATAGCTGCTAGCTTGACGGCAGAAATAGGTAAGGTGGCAGCACTTCCCTGGACGAACTCTTTCACAAGGAGCTCTACTGCTACTAAAATTATAGTAGAAAAAACAAATATACGCGATTTAAATCCGGAAAAATAGTTTCATTTCCTATGTGTAACAATCGCGAAAACCTAAGAACTCGATATATAGTATTTTTTATATAAAATTGTAGTATTATTTATTATGTAGTAGCGTTAACAAATAAAAATAAATCATATAAGTATAAATCTTACCAGGTTCAAGTTTTTGTACACAAGCAAAGACTTCAATCTATAGACAAGAATATTCACAGAAACTATAAGTTCCAAACAAAACACTATGACAGTCCAACCAATTCCTACTGTCGGTGCGGGGTGTGAGGGGCGGGTGCGAGACCAAGCTGCCATACACTCGTGCTCGGGACACACCATTCAGGGTAGCGGCATTTACGTTAAATACTTCGTGTTTATAGTGATTTGTTATACAACAGTTGTAGTGATTTGTTGAGTGGAAAATGGTACAGTCATACTACGTGAGCTGTTAAAGACTGCATATCATTTCGCATAGCTAAAAATCTTAAATTTCGTCAGTTTCCGCAAACAGAAGAAAGGTGAGTCAAATAATTTTATTTTGTTTGGAATTGAAATGGTATGGTAATGAAATTATATTTTGCTAATACTTTTTAAAAGCAAAATGGCGGACCTTCACGACGCGCTGCGACTAAAATCAAGCAGCTTGCTTTTACTCATTACTTATTAGAATATAGTATTATTGGTTAATCCAAGTGGATACGACTTTTTCAATTAAAAATTAATATGAGTATCGTCTTCGGTGTTTTAGTGGGTGCTCGTTACATACAAATAAATATGGCTTTGGAAAATGGCGGACCGGAGTTTTAAATAAAATCAATAATTATGGGTATCGTTTTCGAGGTGTTTGGGAGTGCTTATTACGAATATGGTTTTAAATTCCAAATCCAAGACGGCGGACAAGAATTAAAAAAAATATATTTTTGGTCGTAATCATTATGAAAATGGTATTTATTTATAAATCCAAGATGACGGACACAACTATGCAAATAAATGTAATATGGGCATTGACTTACAATTATATGGACGTCGGGTCCGCGCTAAAAAGTGTCCGAACTTATAGGGCGTTAAAATCGTATACAGAGCGTCATTCACGCTTTAGTCTTCGTTTGTTTCTTCTGACAGCGAAGCAAGCAAAATTAGACAGTACTGCGATGACATTACAATTTAAATTCAACGTTTTAGCTTTTTCATATTCCTTTACATGTCACTACGTTTAAATAGGTTGACTTGGGACATTTTTTTCGTGGTTTTTGTATTAGACCCGTCGTCCATTTATTTGTAAGTCAATGAATATGGGTACCATTTTCGAAGTATTTGGGGGTGCTCATTATGAATATGGCACTTATTTCTAAATTCAAGATAGCGGGCACGACCTTTCAAATAATGGCAAGTTGGGTATCGCTTTCAACGATTTGGGAGTGCTCATTACGATTATGGCACTTATTTCTAAATCCAAGATAGCTGACACGACAAATACAAATAAAAGCAATATGAGTATCATTTTAGCTATTATCGAGGTTGATGATTATGAATCATAATTAAATCCTTTATAGACTTGATGCATTGAATTGAAGCATTTGGAGGACCCATTATTAGTCAGAAAAACTTGGAAAAAAAACGAGTGAGAGAGTGTTTTGGTTTAAAATAAAACGTTTAAACATAAAAATATTTTTTTAAATATATCCTTGTATGCTACACCTGCACATATTATAAAACGGCTTGTGAGAAAGCCCCACTATGGACATAGTAGTAGTACACCCACTCCAACAGACTAAATTAAAAAAAACACTTGGTGACAACCCTGCGGTATGACGTAATGTCTAGACGAAAGCGGCATTACGCGAAACTTCAAGGCGATGTCCCACTGTATGTTTTTACACTGTGACAGTATCAATAGTGACAGCGTTTTGTTTTAGTGTTGAATTTTGTCAAAGAGTATCAGTACCTTAGTACCGTGGGACAGACGCGACAGTCTATATCTGTTGGGAATGAGTTGAGAATCGTCATTATATTATAATACAGAACAAAACCAAAACAGATTATCGCGTACCTTACCGACTTCAAAAAAAGGAGGTTTTCAATTCGACTGTATGTTTTTTTTGTATGTATGTTACGCGATAACTCCGGTATTTGGGAACCGATTTTCATGATTCTTTTTTTGTTGGAAAGAGGGTACCTCCATAGTGGTCCCAATTCTTTTTGAAGAAAATCATCCGCCTCTAAGGGTGGCTGATCACGCATGAACATGCATTTTTATAAATAGCGCCTAAATTTTATTTAAGGAGAAATTATTTTAATGGTTGGTTTTGCGATTCTCCAATTAAAGGCGTTTTTCTCTCTCAATACTCGAGTCTACTACTACTCGAGTAGTGAGAACCGATTTTTATTATCTCCTGTGTCAAGTCCTGTATTGTGGCGAACTAGGGGATACTTCAATAGTACTTGGCAAATAGATGTAATTCCACGTAATTTTGAGGTCGGTTTTTTTAGTACTCTGTACTGAGATTATTTTATGTACTGATATTTTTTGAAGTATTTTTGCAGTACTGAAGCACACAAAGGTGGCATTATTCAATTGTTTCAAAGATGACGTACCAATTACTAAAACGAAAAAACAAAATAAGTAAAAGAAAAAAATACAGTCCAGTTGTTTAAATTATTGATGTTATGTTATGTAATTTTCTTGGCGAAAAGGCAAAGATCTTTAGGCCATGCAGCCTAGTCTTTTTTATATATTATTTAATTTATGTGGTAACCATAATGTTTTATTCATATTATACATACTCTGTCATTGTGTAGATAAAATACTCTGTTGCTTATTAATCTATGATATTATGTTTTGTCTTGTTTTAAAACGCGTCATTATATGCTTGCGGAAACGAGATGGATAGCGTGAAATTTTGCTTAGTATTTTGCGATTTCAAATATTATATATAATATACAAATTAATCAAAAACCATAACATTACTTAATAATTTAAAACTTGAAATTTATGTTCACTCAATTAGTCAAATAGCGAAATGTGAGCAACTGCTTCCGCTATATAGAATGTTTGACAACCAACTAAATAAAGTGTTGTGTCGGAACCGCACATCAGTCAAACACAGTCTGTGTCGCATCTAGTACGCTAGTACACATACATAGATATCGTGACACACAGTTAACACTTTCTTGTTAAACATTTTTAATAATCTACTTACGCGTAGAGAAAAACTTTCTACAGTAAAGGGGTTGTACACAGGTTGACGGATGTTTATGATTGTAAATTACATAACAATATATTTGTATGATACTGTACCTTAGCACATAGTAGCTGTTGTTACATATTTGTGTAAGAAATCTTCAAGTAATTTTAATTGACAAAGTTTACGGATCCATTTGTTTGTTGTTCTGAGCTTGGCTACTTTTCACATCATTATCCATAGTGTCATATGTTTTGTTTATTCATTATGTTTTTGAAGGGATATAATATATTGCTTACGTCAGCGTCGTACTGGCATTGACGTCATCGACATTAAATGATTCTGGAAATTTCAAGATAAATGATTACACATTCGAAACTCACAAAGACAAAATGGAAAATTGAATAATGGAAACCCATTGATTTTCAAATTAAGTGTTAGGCAAATCAATTCTGCAGCTTAAAGGACAGTCGGCTAACGTCTGACCACGTGACAACACAAACTGTGCCCCTACAAGCTGCGCGTAACGTTAGTGATACGTCGCGTCTGCCGTCGTCTGTAGACGAAATTAGTAGTACTTATTTTATTTGTGACATTACTCTGTAGATTATCCAGCACTCGCAGATAGCATAGAAGGTAAATTTCAGTATAGTTCTTGCAATTTTGCTTTTAATTACTATTTATGTATCACTGTAAATAGATAAAAAATGCATTTAAATGTTTTCGACTCCTTATCTGAGCCTCGTGCTGACATGTTTGATTTATGTTTTTATGTTGGTCAGCCCGATTAGACATAATAGCGCGGGTTTTTTCAAGAACTGGTCATCACCATACGTATTAATCCTTGCGTACTAACATAATACTACTTGCAGTACTTCCCACATGAAGATATTACAAACTAATATATTTGGAGATATTATAATTATCTCGGACCAACTCTTTCTAATAAATGATAATATTAAGTTACATGAATGTAGCAGGAAAGTTGCACGTAAAGTATGATACTCAACATTTAATTTTAATTCTATACCGCTTCATACATCATATAACGGCCCAAAGCGTAAAGTTTCATTCGCTCTGGGATTGAGTGCACATAGTGATTTGCTAAAGCCAGCAGATAACTACTCTGTATTTGTTGAATTTGAAATATAGCTGCTAAAGGAATTTAGTAAGCGTTTTTAGAGTGCGAGGATAAAAAACAGTTACCTATTCCGTGTTGGTTTTGATTACCGGGATAGATAGTATCGTAACCACACTTAAATTTTTCATTTCTAAAGTCATTAGGGTTATAATCATACCCTATATATAATGTCTGGTTTATTTTTTCTCAAATTAAACACGTAAAATGTTAAAAAATTGCGCTAGATCATACATTATTTATAAGTAAATTTCAGTGTATATCTACTTAGTGATAATCTGAAAAATTAATTTACTGTTCAAAGTATTGTATATATAAAGATAATCTTACGTAATTACGTAAGGTTATCTTTTATTTTTTTGATTAGTTAACTAGAAACCATATCTTTCCGTAGGAAATAAAATGTTATAATAATTTGGTTCTAGAGCACAATGGACGTCATTTTCCTATACCTCTGCACTGTTGTGCTGGGATACTTCATATTCAAAAAAATTAAAGATTGGCAAAATCTACCGCCAGGACCATGGGGTTTGCCTGTGTTTGGTTATTTGCCATTTCTTGACCGCCGCCTTCCACATTTAACACTAACAGAGTTGTCAAAACAGTACGGCCCAATATATGGAATAAGCATGGGAAGTGTTTATACTGTCGTTTTGTCGGATCACAAATTGATAAGAGATGCCTTCGCAAAAGACAGCTTCTCAGGGCGCGCACCCCTCTACCTGACGCACGGAATAATGCATGGCAACGGTAAGTGAATACTTAAACGATACAATATTGTTTAACCGACTTCAAAAAAGGAGGAGGTTCTCAATTCGACTGTGTTTTTTTTTTCCTTTTTTTTGTACGTATGTTACGCAATAAAATTCTTTTTTTTTTGGAAAGAGGGTACCTTAGTAGTGGTCCCATTTAAATTTGAAGAAAATAGGTGTAAGAAAAAAGTGGCAAACTAGGGGATGAATGGATTTTGAGGTCGGTTTTATTAGTACTCTGTACTGAGATTATTATGATATCAAGAGACGGGACGAAAAAGTCGCGCGCGGTGGTAAACGACACACCTGGGACGGTGTGACCTCGTTACACTGTCATCCCACCTCTTTGTATCGCCTCTCTCCGCTTGTATCCTAACATTTTTTATTTTACATGTATTTAAATTTTAAATTAGAATTTTCCATCTTCCTTCACTTTCTCATTTTGTTTTCGTACCACGGTCACTCGCAGCTCTACTGCAACAACAGGCGGAGCTGTTTCAAATTCCATTTACTAAAATCTTATTTTTGATTCTTTACCAAGTTATAATACAAAACATAATACAACAGGCGGAGCAAAAGAATTATCAAAAATTTGCTGCAATAGTTTTTTGACCAAAAATGAAGCCATAATCCCGGATATAATGGTGCCGCCATTGAAACCCTGTACACCGACCTCCTTACACCGTCATCTCACCCTTTGTATCGTCTCTCTCCGCTTGTATCCTATCATTTTTTATTTTACATGTATTTAAATTTTAAATTTGAATTCTTCCATCTTCCTTCACTTTTTCATTTTATTTTCGTACCACGGTCACTCCCAGCTCGACCGCCACAACAGTCGGAGCTGTTCCAAATTCCATCGCGAATAATCGCTAATTCTGGTTCTTTACTAAGTTTATAATCATTAAATAAGCTAAATCATGTGTAATAATTTATAACAGTCTACAGCCTTCGTGTACCTATATCTGTAATTCAGTTACTCGGGGTAAGTGCCTTAATAATAAAGTGTAGGAGTGTTTTATACTGTTGTACCTGTTTTTTTACATTTACCTTTTTATTGTTACAGCCCTTTCTTTAAAATTTACTTCTTTAATAAATTTTGTGGACCGGAAGTTTCCCGTTTCATTGCCGTGAACCTGTTCACGGCTAGTTAGGGTTACAACCCTTTCACGCCTACCCATAACAGATGCTACTCAGAGCTTTAAATCGTGAAGATCTGAGGGCGACTGCCACTGCGCCCGTCACACTGAGACATAAGTTGACAAGTCTCATGTGCCTGTGAATTCACCAGCATCCTAAGTTTATAACCGGAACGCAGCAATGCTCACATTATTGCTTGGCAGCCGATATAGGTAAGGTGGTAAGTACTTCCCTGGATTAACTCATTCACCAGGAGCTCTACTGATACTACCGTATATTCAAACTATGTGGCTTATTTATTATATCAGAAACAACGTGGGACATTTGTTTCGAAATATCCTGATCAAACTGAAATTAACAAGATAACTTTCTGATTTTATGGTATTCTTGCAATTAACTGTAGACGAAGAAGATAAAACTACTACAAATACTCCAATAATGAGGAGGAGTACTCTTAGAAGTCAGTGTAAAAAAGACAGACAGCTACCACAAAATTTTATGAATATAATCGTATCAACCAATTAAGTATTAGTGGTAAATTTGCTAATTACAATTTTTTTAAGGTATAATTTGCGCCGAAGGAGGACTATGGAAAGATCAGAGGAAGCTGGTTACGACCTGGCTTAAAAGTTTCGGAATGACTAAGCACGGCGTGTCGCGAGATAAACTGGAAGCACGCATTTCATCCGGCGTATATGAATTACTTGAAGTATGAATTATTTAACTAAATTTACTTTTTGCTGATCTTGATTTTGAAGCACCATTCATTATAATCACCATCATCATCAATCCATTTACGCGTCCCGCTGCTGGACACGGGTTTCCTCTCACGCAAGAGCTTAGGCCTTAGTCCGCCATACTGGCTAAATGCGTATTGCGTACTTCACACGTTTTTCGAGGGTTGTGAACCTTCTTCAACGTGCTAGTTTCATCACGATGTTTACTTTCACCGAATAGCTTATGATAAATTTCAAATTATATTTCGCATATAAATTCAGAGAAATTCAGAGGTGCGAGCCCGGATTCGAAACCACGACCCTCTGCTAGAGAGGCAGTAGGTCAAACCATTAGGCCACCACGGCTTCTTAAACCATTACGCTATACGGCTTCTTCCGAAGCATTACAATGCACCGCGTCACGTGACGGAGCGCGAGACGCAGAATCACGCGCGCGATGGCGGAGACACAGATCTGCATCAACGCGCGGTTTAATCTGCGTGGGGGCAGCGGCCTAGCGGCCCCACGTTACTTAAAGTATTCGCTTCGCAGTTGATCGCCGTAGTGATTGTATATGTAGCCGAGCTCCTTCTTTGACAAGAATGGTTAATAATACAGAACTCATTCAGGACGCTGCAGTCATACTGTACCTTTGGTTGTCCCTATCTACCGACCCGAGAGACATGGTTTTCCGGAGAGACTACGGGCTCGACGGCAAGATCAGGGTACCTAAAGCTCCGGTACCTATCTGGAAAATAGGGAGGGTACTGTACGTGCACCCGGGGCGGCTCACCTGAGGCACAAGCCTCTCGAAGAACCGGGTGAAGTCAAGTGACAGAGGTCGGTGACAACCCTGTGTACTGGCTGATCTGGGGTCAGAACCTGAACTTGTAAGGTTCCTGTGCGCGTACAGGTTATAGTGTCCTTCTCGTATAAGGGTATCTCTAAGGGTAGGTAGGGAGGGTCATTATAATCAAAACTAATGTAGAAAGATATGGTGCTTGTCCCTTTGGTTTTTGTTTACTCAAATAAAAAGACACCGAACATATTGGATACATCACTTGATCGATAAATGGATAATTTCAACTTCATTACAAAGATTTAAGAAAATATAAAGATGAATTTGATCGACTTTCAATAACAAATATAAATTTATCGACGTCATGATCTATTGTAGAAAACTAAACATGTCCTTAAGCTTAGAAGTCTGCGCGGTAGTGCGGAGCGCAGTGTGCCATACACTGCGGTTCGCCGCGCCCCTCCGCGCGGAGGTAAAACAGCGCGCGCCGCGCTACCGCGCGGAGAAGCGTTATCAGTGTGTTCGACGGCTCGTGTTTTCCATACAAACTGAGGGACTACAGTACAACGTTAAAAAACGCAGCTCCGCGCTCCGTCGCGAGGCGTGGTGTAGGTGATAATCGCCTTATTACAAAGTATATATTTAGATTTACTTCAAAAGATGTATTTAAGTATTTCAAGTTACAAAAAAGATAATTTTTACCTGTGTCTAACAAACTTCGTGACAAATCAGTTTTTATGTAATACAAAAAATCGTACATATTTCTTGTAAGCGGCATTTAATGGCACAGATAAATGTTGCTGCGCTACGAGCAACAAAAAAATGATCTTTTACTTCGTTTTTTGTTTCTTTAATTTACAATTCACAACCTGAATATATTTGGAATTTTAGAATGTCGACAAAAGCGGCGGGGCTCCCATGGATTTGACACATATGCTAACGAATTCATTAGGAAATGTTGTTAATGAAATTATATTTGGTTACAAATTTCCACCTGAAGACAGAACTTGGACTTGGTTTCGACAAATTCAAGAGGAAGGGTGTAATGAAATGGGCGTATCAGGTGTAGTCAACTTTTTGCCTTTTGTTAGGTAGTTTCCAAATTTTTTTGTGTATTATGTGTTTATTTGTAACTGCAAATAAAGTAAATTACCTAAATGTCTTTTTTAGGTTTCTATCATCATCAACTAGGAAAACCATTGAAGTATTAACGCGCGGTCAAGCTCAAACGCACAGGTTGTACGCTAGCATTATATATAAAAGACGCAAGACTTTAGGATTACAGACGCCAGAAGGAGCAGAATATCCCCTACATCATAATTTATTTAGTGAGCATCCTGAAGGTCATATCAAATGTATCAAATACAGCAAATACTCGTCCAATACAGAAGAACATTTCTTTGATCCGGAGATCTTAATTCCAACTGATGGTGAATGCATCTTGGATAACTTCTTAGCCGAACAGAAGAAGAGGTTCGAAAGTGGCGATAAGAATTCATGCTATGTAACGGACGAGCAACTACTCTACCTCCTGGCGGACATGTTCGGCGCAGGCCTTGATACAACATCTGTTACACTCGCCTGGTTCTTGCTATATATGGCGCTCTACCCCGAAGAACAAGTAACTCCCTTTAATGTTTCGTTATCAAAATACATCATTTGCCTTTTACTGAGATATCCTGTTAAAGGTTGAGAGATTTATTGCGGTTTTGGTGTGAATTTTCATGTATGAGATATTTTTTGCAGGAAATAGTCCGGCAAGAAATGCTTAAAGTTTACCCAGAAGAAAGGCAAATTGACGGAACAGATCTTCCTCATCTAATGGCAGCTATCTGCGAAACACAGAGAATACGCTCGATTGTACCTGTAGGCATACCTCACGGCTGCCTCGAAGTAAATCCTATGACCATAAGAAATTTATTTCCATTGGCGTTTTTTAAATCTATTACTAAAACATTTTCTCCAAACAATCCTTTTCTCTACATGTAATAAAATAAATTTCAGGATACATTTCTGGGAAATTATAGAATACCTAAAGGAACTATGGTGGTTCCGTTACAATGGGCACTTCACATGGACCCAAACGTCTGGGACAATCCGCAAGAATTTCGACCAAGTCGTTTCTTAGCTCCTGATGGAAGCTTGCTTAAGCCTCCCGAATTTATACCTTTCCAAGTTGGTGAGTTACTCTTTACTGTAGATATTCTTCAAGATAATTCCGCGATGATATGACCTTGAAAGGCAGAAAGAAATTGTCAGCGAGTTCAATTACCCATAAAGCCGCCTTGTTGAGTTGTTACCTGTCCTTGCACTCTGTCAATTCGTCAAATAAATTATACATTTGGCTTATGGAGTTGCTACGGCAGATCGCTATTAGGCTGACAAACAAATAGGTTTATGTGTTTTGTATCAATTCTCTGTAGTTTGTTGCAACTAGGCACTGAAGAATAAGAATCACCTTTTGTAAAGCTGTGAAGAGACTATGACTTTATTTCAGGCAAGCGTATGTGTCCCGGAGACGAGCTTTCGCGTATGCTCGCGTATGGGTTGGTAGCGCGACTTTTCCGACGCAAGAGAATTCGCTTAGCCTCTAACCCACCCACGGAACAAGAAATGATGGGAACTGTAGGTGTCACTTTATCTTCTCCACATGTGAAATTCTTCTGTGACCCATTGTAACTTATTTTTAATAAGATTTTCTGGTTTGTGTCTACGGTTTGTGAACTAGCATTTACATGTTAATAACAATTTAGTATATATAAAATATGTATACTGAATATTTAATGAAAAAAAAATTATACACTATAATATTTGCATTCAAGTTACGGTGTGTTATTCAATAATTTTCCAACATCATATATGTAACTATTAACAATTTTCAACAACTGTATTGGATTGGGAGTGCAAAGTATTTATGCTATAGCGAATCGCAGCAATCGCTATAAATCTCCTTTATATGTATGTATTTTATAGTCTCTTTGAGGTTTCGTTTTATATTTAAATTCTAAATTTAAATGTGATTGTTTTTGGCGCCTTTTATTCACTATTGTTTTTGTTTAGCTGTATGTGTTATATAATAAATTAATAAACTGGAAGTACATTTGCTTTGGTCTTGCTCACTCGTTGTTAGCACCTACCCGAACCCATTGATACAGTCCGCTACAGATGCATATTTTTTATCAAATTACGAAACTAACTCATATTGAAGCATCATCGTTCATAGTTTTAAATTGTTTGTTTTTTTACTTGTTTTTGTTGGTTTTAATTTGTTTGTTTCTTTAGGATGCTGGTTTTAAATTTTTGTTGTGTATTATCATATATATTTTATTATACACTCGATACATAGTGTTTCCAATGGTACCGTTGGTAATTCAGATATCTTTTGTCTACGTTTAAGAGGAAGCAAACAGCATCTTTCGCAATGTTTCATTTCATTATTTCTTGCGAATACTTTGGACATAAATAGTAAAAAAAACAATAATGCGCCAACTAAGTTGAATGACCATGAGAAAAGCGACGTGTGGGTCGACCAGATACTTAATGTATTAAGTGTTTGGCATTATAATAAAATACGATCAATTAGTTGGGCTAATAAACTAAAATTGTTACGATGCCTCATTATTGGGATTACAAACAAAACAATATATATGTTTCAATAGTTTTTCATTTATTGATAAAGTACACCTTAATCATTTAGATTATGAAAATACAACTATGTACTTAAAACTTATCTAAGGATGGTAAGTTACTGACAACGGTAAACTACTTGTTTTTAAATATCGGGTTTATGAAAATATCATTACAGAGGCAACTACGTTGCAAAATGTTGAAAATCAAGACAAAATTATATCCAAATACGAAACTTAAAATATTCAATCGTATTACCATCGGCGACGTAGCAGCCACCGTTAGACTAGCCTGCACTACCACGGCATGGTACATGTTACACTATAAATAGAAATAATAATTGACGAGGCACTAATGGAACATAACACACATGAGATCACACTCAACAATAACACTCATAAGTGATATTTACTAATAAATAATGACCTAGAATACGCGTATATTTTGGTATAGGTACTAGAGCTTAATACAATACTTAACTAAACGCTACAGTGTTTAATACAGTGTGATTTGCTATGATCTGTAATACCGCCTTTATAATACTACAAACTCACACAACCAACTTTATGTATATAATCTCATCAGAATCATACGATACAAGCTAAAGTCTAAGGTCGGTTAATTAAATGAACACTTTTATGCACAGCCTCAACCATCGCCACAGCGACGTAGTCACTTAAATATAAAGACTTAAATAATGGTCGTAGATGCGCTCTAAAACGAGTGATCGATGAATACTGGTGGGTGAACTTGGCAAGCGCTCTTGCGCAGCGTGCTGATTATGGTTAGGCGGCTAGTCAATGTGAACCAACGTGGCGCAACACCTGATGCTCAACTACGAGTGGCTCCGGAGGCGGTGGAGGAGGTTGTTCACGGGGCACGAAACGTAAACGGAAGGATTCGGGCGCGATTGTTGCCCCCACGATGCCTTCTAATGATGGCAGTTCCACACCCGCTTCCGGAAGCATGTCAAACTGGTGCATGATACTAGCGAAGAACATAAACATCTCCATACGCGCCAATACGTCACCTAGGCACATGCGCCGACCCACGCCAAAAGGCATAAAATACTCTGGTCGTCGAACTTTGCCGTCAGCATCGATGAATCGGCTAGGGTTGAACTTATCAGGCTCCTCCCATAGATCGGGATCCATGTGCACGCAGTTGATCAAAGGTACCACCTGCGAGCCCGCTGGAATTCTGTACCCATTTAGGTGGACATCCCTGTAGGCAAGAAACGAATGTGTTAGTAATTTGTTTTCTAAAGTTTATAGTAAACAACACATACAACTTCAAGTAAGAAATTAATAACATAAAATCATATTAGAATACTTACTTAGTGGGAGAATGAGTAGTTGCGAGGGGAACAATATTCGACATTCTCAAAGTCTCTAGGATGGTGGTTTCTGTATAGGGCAGGTTAGGCATATCCTCGACGGTGGGAAGGCGGCTGCGACCCACTACGGCATCTAGCTCATCCTGGACGCGCTTCTTCACATCGGGATTCCTCAGCATAAACACAATCATCCATAATAATGACGACTTAATGGTTTCCATGCCGGCGGAAAATAAGTCACCAAGAATTTGTTTTAGGTGCAGTTCTGAAATAGTACGTTTTATTAACGTAACATATTTTATAAATTTCTTTATCTTATGAAAAATAATAAAAATATAATGTTTCATATATAAGGATGGCGTTATATTTACCATGATCACGTCCTTCGAATAACTCTCCAGCCCTGCCCTCGGTCTTCGCTTTCTCAATTTCTATGAGGTAAACATCAATGAGGTCTCTGGAGTTGTCCACGTCAAGAGTTTCGCGATGCTCATCGATCAAAGTTTGATAGAAATCGAACATTTGTAGGCGATTTTGAATTATTCTCTCTTGGGCTTGTGTTTTTCCAGGGAGATACTGTAGAGCAAGCAAATAACATTAGACATTTACTTAGCTATCACGAAATGAGTTAAAATTTTGTAATGAAAGTTAACATACGTTGTAAAGAGGGACGTATTCTCCGTAGTGTATTTCCCCGAAAAGCCTCATGCCTTCCTCGATGAGATGGTTGAGGTGCTCAAAGCGCTCATCGCCCTGACTAAATCTCACGGACATAGTGATGCCACAGATGACATTAGACACAACGAGAGCGAGTAAGGGGTTTGCGTCAATGGGAGTGCTGTCAGATGCGCGTAAACTGCCCATCAACTCCAGTACTTCATTCTGTAAAGTTAAATTTTTTGTTAAGTCATTAATTCCAACGTACCTACTTATATGTTAATATTTTCGTTTGAATTGACCTACTTGAACAAAAATTACAGTCAGTTCTAATAGTAACGAAAACACGAATGTTATAAAATTTATTATCACCAACTAGGATTGATTAGATATAAATATTCAGAGAAACAATGTCATGAAATGATAAGAAGTGCAAACCTTAATTCTTCCTTCCATGATTTTCTTGCCATTGCCCATGTATGTCATACCAAACTCGCGCAGTTTCTCATGAAGGAACCGGCGCTGGCTCTTCCAGAGGCGGCCCTCGCTATTGATGATACCTGCGGGAGGCGCGGCGCGGTTAGACAAGCGGATTGACCGGTAAGTGACGCCTGGCGTCAGGGGGCGGCGCGAGCGCAGACTACCGCCCGCGACCCCGCTACCCTCTCCGCCCACACGCACATGTGCTACCGATAGTATACCGGGCATAATACTCTCCATTAATATTATGTATGCCAACAATTACGCATTTTTTGTAATTTGATAATAATTTAATAAGTTTATAAGAAATTATTTAACAAACAAAGTTAAATTTGAAAACACGGGTGATAATAGTATTATTCACTTCGATCGTTATCATAGTGTTTTAGTACATTTCTTTGTTTTATGAAAGTTTTAAAATGTATAGATTAAAATTTTTACATTTACAAATTATGAATTCTTACCTAGTCCTTCCAGGGTGTGCATAAGCGGCGTGTTGGGTCGGCCGGTGAACTCCTCGCGACGGAATGCCTCACGGATGAGCCGGTAATCGCTGAGGACCACTGTCAGCTGGTTACCTAGCCGAGCGGAGAAGAGCGGACCGTAGCTGCGGGCCAGTTCGAGGAAGGTTTTATGACGCACACCCACGAATGGGAGGTAGCCCACAACTGGCGGTCCCCATGGGCCTGGTGGCAGTTTGCGTGCCTCACGCACCAGCGCCATCAGCCACATCGCCAGCAGCACCGCGCCTGCTGCCACCAACAGCGGCACAGACGTGCGCGATGCACAGTAAACTACCACTTGCCACATCCCCCATAATAATTTAGAATTTGTTAGCATCGTTAATATCATCGTAGTCTTTTTTTAGGATTTAAATCAACAAAATAGTCTATAAATTGTCGAGCAAACGAAACATTCGTGCGAGGAGCTTGTCGAAGATCGCGCGATACTACTATACTGAGAATGCTATGATTGTATATCGCGTGCGACAGTCGTTTGCGCACTGGGCGCCGTTGGCGTGGCCTTGCGAATAAATAGTAGCCTGCGGGGTGGAGCGCGGTTCGTCCCACCGGCGCCTGAGCCCTCTTTCCGTCGCTTTTCTTCACTCTGGTAAACGCTACGAACGGCGTAGCAGTGCTCGTAGCACAAATTTATTTTAAAAAATAAAAAACAATCGAGTAATAAGAAGGTTTAATACGTAATACGTAGAAGTTTAATACGTGGTATTTGTTTCAATTTGTAAATAATTGTTACAGAATTATTTACAAATTATTTCGTTAGTTATTTAATTTTTTGAAAGGATTCAAAAGAATCCCATAATTAATTTAAAATGACAGTAATAATTTACAACTTAATAAATTTTGCACGTGCAAATTATTCCAAGTGTTTTAAAAATCACACTTAAGGATAATGTATTAAATATGTATGCCAATGGTAAACATAACAAAAGTACTTATATAATTTTTGCTTCTTTAAATATAGTAAGTGTAACAAGAGAGGCGGAGACAGAGAGAAAAATAAGTAATTAATAATTTGATAATGAACTAAGACAGTATTTTCACGTTTTTGGTTGGCGTTTTCAGTGATTAATTTTACGGGTTGGTATCTAGGTTCCTTTATTTGCCAATTTTTATTCGGAAACTTAGACTTCGTCCTTTTCGGATTGTTTTATAAAATTTATCAATTTCTTTTTTGTTCATATGATACATTCGAATGTGGACACTTGGTCAAGGCATAATGTATCGTAGTGAAGGAACGAGGGCTTATCGAGGTCGTACGGGTATGCATGCATATGATAAGATTAACGAATTGCGTAAGTTGGTGCGAACAAGGTGACGGCGGGTCAACGACTCGCGAGCGAGAGCCTTGGGCCAGCCCGCACGGGTACGCGCCCGCGTACCAGGCCCGACCTCTAACTGACACTACAAACATTTCACAAACTGGACGCGTCTCGCAAAAAGATCGCTCTCAGCTCTCAGATTCGTTCGCAGCTACGGTCCGCTCTTCTCCGCTCGGTTAGGTAACCAGCTGACAGTGGTCTTCAGCGATTACCGGCTCATCCGTGAGGAATTTCGTCGCGAGGATTTCATCCGACCCAACACGCCGCCTATGCATATGCATATAACTGCCTCCGTGGCCGAACGGTTACCACTGGAACGACTGCCACGCAGAGGTTCCAGGTTCGATTCCCGGGCCGGGAGAAATAGTTGTATGGCCTACAATTATTTCTCTCGTGAGTTTGGGTGTAATTTGTGGTTGTCTATGTGTGTGTCCATGGCACCCGCGACACAGGGTTTCCCTAGTGCGGGGCTATGTTGAGTGTATGCGTCATTTATTATTTATTTAATTATTTATTTATTTATGCACATACTGGACGGACTGGGTATGTGTTCGTCCCGTCACTCGGTATTATAAAAATAAAAGTAATAAATAATAGGAAGCAGCGATTTCCATAGGCGCCATTGCACCTCTGACGTCTCCGATCGCAACGAGCGTAACCAGTTTAAACAAAACCTGTCTGTCGTAAAATATAAAGAAGTTGACATGTTTTGAATTTTTTTAGACTAAAATAAATAAAAAAACTCGCTGCATCACGTTAGGTATGATATAAAACTCGTCTGATTTGATAAGATTTCGTCTAGACATTTCTAGATGCATTAACGTAGAAGGTAACTTCATGAAGTATCATTAGTATGAAAGTGTCTATCTAGTGATACACTACATACTAGTATATGAAAACGTCATGTATTCTGGAACATTCTTAGAAAATTACATTAAAAATTTAAAACATAATTTATTACAATAGGTAAAGCTATATATAATTGTAATGGTACAGTCGCTAGAATCGAAATCAAAATTTGATCTTCCTAGAAATCATAAAAATATGTAGAAAAATATTGATATTTATGCAAATAAACAACGTCCACGGTGGCAAATGTTTCATAGGCAGATGCAGTTTTACAATTAATAATAATAATGCACACACTCAACATAGCCCCTCACTAGAGAAACCCTGTGTCGCGGGTGCCATGGACACATACATAGACAACCACAAATTACACCCAAACTCACGAGAGAAATAAGTGCCAGACAGGCATGGTAACCGTTCGGCCACGGAGAACGGCCAGTTCAGAATTATTCACTAATTAATTATTTATTAATTATCAACTAAACATTCATGGAGATTATTTATTTTAACTTAGCTACGTGCCTACGTATTAATACAAAAGACTGTACTTGCTCATAATCAATTTATATTCGTGGGTATTGTAGGCAGCAAGCATCATTTGCATATGTAGATTATTCTTGTAATTAAAGTTATTTATTGTGTTTATATCTAATAAAATCATTGCATTATTTAAAGTAATTGGATTATGGAATACAAACAAATATTACATAAGAAAACGCAGAGAATACACAAGAGGAAAAACCATTAAATAAATGAAGACTAGCTCAGCAACATTTTACGAATTCGGAGGATGATGAATGATGATATAAATGGCCACATTTGCATTACATTCGATTGTAACAACTGACATAAATCATTTACATATACAATGTATCGATTTGCATTGTCACCATATTTACAGAGGTTATCTTATTTCTGAAACTGAACCCAAATCGCACAACTAAAACAATAAATCGCAAAAAAATTCTTATATTCTTATTTTTTATTTAATTGCGGTAAACATAGATTCCCTATCACCTGATCCAAAGGTCATTAACTTTTGCACGGCACGCGCTACCAAACAGCGAAAGATGAAGGAGCCGCCAGTGTTGTTATCTCTTTCTTAAACGCAAGCGCTCGCGAGTCGCGCGTCTTCAATCAATGCGGTCGCGTACGCACTGGGATAAGTGGGAGAGCTAGCCCGCCGCAATTCTATCATTTCTATCTAGTATATCGCGAAGTGCCGCGTAACCTGATTTGTTTTTTAAACAAGAGATTTTTACTGTTGACCAGAACTGTAATATCATCAAAGTTGTGCTCCTTCTCGTTGTGGACGGCAAGTGCGTGATTATTACTTATAGGATGTGAAACGTTTAGTTTCCACGGAGAAGATTATGAGTGGCGAACAATTCCGCGCCAAAATCATGTCCGCTTTCTAACTTGTGAAGTTACATTTACTAGTGCTCAGAAAGTTGAAACCAAACTTTCGACAACGTGCAAATTTTTGCATAGCCAGTGGTGGCGGACACTTGTAGTAATTCCTTCAAGTAGATAGCCTAAAATGAGCACTTGTAGCTTCTACTCTACTTAGTACAGGGATAGCGCAATGAAACAACATGTGTTTACTTCACGTACATGTGCGATTCGTCCGCTCACACCACTGTCTAGTGTCGTAATGGCGGGAACGTCGGGCCGCTGTGCAACTAATGTTGTCTATTGTCTACGGTACATTACGTGTATAAACTAGAGCACCAAATCTAAATTACAAAAAAAAAAAACAGACATTTTTAGTCAACTTCCCTAATTATTGTAATTAATAAATTATAACAATAATTAATCATAATTATATAAAATAGATAATTAAGCAATCTAGAAAGATATGTTTCGTTCGGTGAAATGCAGGGTGACCGAGCACTCGGACCCCGTCGGGGTCACTGCCCGCGCGCAGTGCATACGATTTAAATATAATTTTGCAAAACTTTACTAGATACAATTACTCAGAATATTGAACAGAATATTTTTTAAATATTTTAGTTGATTTAGTATTATATGTATATACAGTGTGTTGGTTTGTATTCTCGCCATATTTAAGAAATTAATAATAAAAATAATGCTAAATCATTGAAAAATATCAAACAAAATATTCTGGTCAATATTCTGGCTAATTGAACCTAGTAAAGTTTTGCAAAATTGTCCCTATATCGTATGCGCCTCGCGAGAGCAGTGACCCCGCCACCCACTTCACCGAGCGATACGTAATCTTTCGCGATCGCTTATCTACCTATTTTTTAAATTATGATTATGTACTAGTATTGTTATAATTTACTAATTATTTACATTAATTAGAAAAGTTGACTGAAAAAAGGTTTTTTGTAAGTTAGATTTGGTACTTACCAATTTTAGGTTACATGAAAGTATTACTAGAAGTACCTAGCTCCATAGCTGGTGGACTGGCTTCCTACCGGAGGCACCTCCAGCTATACAGAGATTCAACTTAATACTTAGTAAGTTTCGTTTCAACTTAGGACATTGACTTCACAACTTTGAAAGAAGACGATTTTTGCGCGCAATTCTTCGACACTCGTAATCTCCTCCGCTTAAACTAAACGTTTCACATCATGCCAGAAGAATGATCACACACTTACACTTGATTGTAATGCAGGTTCTAGTGAACCTGACAGCGGTTCTCTTTTGCACTAACTTTTGTTTACATATCAGACCACGTGGCCTTTCGTGAGAGACTAGCTAATATTTCACTAGAATTGCGGCGAGTTCGGCTATTATCCCACCTCATCCTTATGGGTAAGCGAGTGCACTAGTTAGGTTGGCGCGTGTGCTGTGTTTGAGAAAGAAAGAGATAGCAATACTTTCTCGGTTCCTTCTGCTGCGCTATAAGTTTAGCACGTGCCGTGCAAGTCAATGACCTTTGGATAAACCAGGATCAGGTGATTGCGAATCGATGTTTACTGCAATGAAATAAAAAATAAGAATTTAGGTTTTTTCCGATTTTTTAGTGATTTGGGTCTAGAGGTCATTCTACCTCCGTAATAATGGCGTGAATGCAAATCAATACACCATATTGTTATGCTTTCTTAGAACAAAATTCGTAACTTTATCTTCTGAGTTTAAAAGATTGTAGGCTTATGTGATTGTTACACTTTGGAAATTAAATTTTTTTATCGGATCTAAATCGCGTATTTGATTTTTTAAAGAACCCAATGTTTTGGGCTTTTTATACGTCTTATGGTCACAGTTCACTTTTCACGATTTAGGTTATTTATAAAAAAAAAAAAAACAAAAATAATTTCATTTCTAATCTTAAATTTTTTTAAATTTTATTTGAGATATATTTCTCACATGTACACTGAAACGACAAAAAGTCACAGAATGTTGTCTTACTAGTGTACAGGGCCAAGAGCACATCAAGCTTGACACTTAAGACTTAAATCCAACTCTATGCCGCTTACGATAAGAACGGTGTAAAGTACAAAGTGTCAAGCTTGATTGTGACTGAGTGCTCTTGATTGTACGTGTCAGAAATATATCTCTTAGATTTTAAGACTTTTGTGGTCATTATATAAATATCGGGAAAATAAAAAGAAGTCATACCGTGGTAAGAAACCTGATATTAGTGATAATCATTAAAATATCTCTTATTGTAAAACGGTTTTCACTGTGTATAAAACTAAATTACTTTGTTTCAACTACTTATACACGGTAAATATTTAGAAATCGAAGCAAATTTTAAACAAAAATGATCTAGAAAGACGACACCTTTCTAGATTATTTGTATTGATTGTGTATGGTAATAATACTTCTTTTTGCAACCCTTTGACAAGAATGTGTCGGGCCTACAATGACTCTATACTCCTGTGAAGTTGACCACCCCTAAACGGAACCCATTAATGACATATTATCTTATCTTATATTCCTGCTTTCGACGTAAGTATACCCGGATTTTTTTTTTAACTTTTTGGGGTGGTCTGCTTCACACTGTCACCCCAAAACGGCTTTTAGTGATTTTTTGTGCGGCAATCGTTAGTATATAGTAAGTATGCTCATACTGGGCGTAAGTGTGCTTGGATATATATTTAAAAAAAAACAAAGTGGGGTGGTCAATTTACCCATACGTTTTACACCGTCATAAGTTTTTTCAAACGGACCCGGAAACATCTTGCGTAGGTCGAAAGCAAATCGTAGTATGCGTTAGTACCCCTGCATCCGATGGTAGTGTCCCAAAATAACAAAGATTTTTTCAAAAAACAATTTATTAGGTGAGCCGTTCAAAAACGCACGTGGCTGCGTTGATGTCTTTCATATGAAGCAAAAATCTGACCACGTCGATGTCTTTTTCATATGAAACAAAAATCAGTCGATTAAGTATAGAATATACATTAGATAAATACTTAAGTTAGCCAACTTCACAAAAGTTGATTTTGTGGCTGATCCCGGCAATGATTTGACATGGATATTTGATTGTACTTTTATAGACTTCGTAAACGAACCCGCAGTTTCTCCCTTTCATTGTTATAGTCATAGTAATTTTATTTAATGTTACAGTTTTGTGACATCTAGGTAAGTTTTACAAATATAAAAAAAAAATTGTTCACTCTTGAATGGCTGTGTTGTATGTACATTTTAACCGCAAAAAGCAGGAGGTTCTCAATTCTACTGTATGGGTTTTTTGTATGTATGTTACGCGGTAACTCATTCGGTAAGGCATTTTTGAACCGATTCTGATCATTCTTTTTTGTTCGAAAGAGGATTCAGAAGCAGCGGTTCCATTTAAATTTGAAGAAAATATTCCGTCTCTAAGAGTGGCAAATTAGGGGATCAATCCAGTTTCGCACACTTTCCGGTAACCGTTTTCAATAAATCTTGGCAAATAGATGTAATTCCACGAACTTTTGAGGTTGGTGTTTTAGTACTCTGTACTGAGATTATTAGGTTTACATTCTAGACTAGAAATAGTAATAATGTTATGTAAACTGTTTTGTACACGTATTAAATAAATAAATAAATTTATTTTCATGTAGTTTTTACTTAGTTAACTAGAACATTAATAAAAAGCATACTGTATTAAATATTCAAAGATCATGTTAAGGTTATTTTCTTATCAATCAAGTTTAATAAACGGAATCCTAGAGGTCATATCAAAAGATTAAGTGGCCTTGCAAGCTGAACAATCTTGTCGATTTTTTAGATTATGGACTCCAAATAAACCTATATGTTATGTACATAAATTATAATAAGAATTATATTATATAAAGATAAAGATGTTTATCACGTGATAATATGTAAATTGTCTATTTTATGATATGTAAAGTATTATTAAAATAGTCCGTGAATGTGTTGTCGGTATAACACTATTTGTATACCGGTATGAGTTTTTTAGGCATTGAATTAATTTATTTAAAAATGTTGACTAACTACAACGCAGAAACAATAAAAATATGTCACCACAATTGTGTAACAATACTATTTTTAGCAACGATTTTTGATCATTTAGTGTCTTGTGAAATAGACATACCTATAGAATATGTTTTTTTTATAATATTAAGTGACGGGATGGACAAGTCGTACGCCTGATGGTATGCTACACGCCTGTCCATAACAGTTGTAGTGCCACTCAGCTTTAAATCGCAAAGTTCTGAGGGGGCACTGCCGCTGCGTCCGTCACCCTGAGACATAAGTTAACAAGCCTCATGTGATTGTAATTTCGCCAGCACCCTATGTAACCTTTTGTTGTTAGTTTTGTACATAGAAATAAGACAGACAAAGCGAAATGGTACAAGCTTCGATAATAGCAGCAGATACGCTAAGACCGCAGGACGCAATTTGTCGTTAGCGTTTGTTTACAAGCTGCCGGGTGGATAAACAATGTAAGTAGGAACAATTACCTGATTAAAGCAAGCCTACAGGCTATCTCAGCGGTGCAACGGCACAGCTTGCTTCAGCACTAAACCTGCCGATTCATGATAAGTTGACCCAACTGTCTTTTGTCTGTATTACAAAACTGGAACTAAACTTTTACACTTACCTTTTAAAGCTATACAAAAAAATTAAATGCTCGGCGCATTTACAATACAATATATATACATGAAAGAAGAAATCGTATAGAATCGCAGAGATGTACAACCGCCCGTTAAAACCCATTAAGTCAGGTTAAAACCCATTAAACCCATTTAAATTTAAAGCATTTTCATGTAAATTACATTGTAAAAACTTTGTACCCTTGTAAGAGTAAATAAAGATTATTATTATTATTATTATTGTTGTTGATTATTATTGTTTTCTTATCCGGACAATTCGATTTAACTTTCTATTAAATCGATCGGCTTGAAAATCGCATTGAGATAAATCGATACAAAAATTGTTAGATCGTATGCATTTGAATTTATCTTTATAAAAATCGAATCGTAATGTGGAATCCTTAGGCTTAATTTATATTGCAGCGGAATGGAATGGAAGCGATTTTTTGTAACAATATGGTACATAGCATAATGAACTTCATGGTCAATATAGGTTTAACGTATAGACTAGATCCCAGCCAAAATTTTCCGCGGAATGCGCGAGTCTTCTCGAGCATGCGCGAGAATTCCGCGGAAGATTTTGATTTGTATCTAGTTTGTACGTTACACAATAGTATCGTTACAAAAATTCGCTTCCATTCCGTTACGCCGCTATGTTGTGAGAATCAATTGCAAGAAGGGTATTGTGTGGAGATGCTTCTCTCTCTAAAAAAAAAGGTTTTAAATCAAAATTTATAATAAGTATTAAATAATACCAAATTCCGTACTCGCCGTTTCTGCCCACGATTTTATTTAGAAATGGGACAACACCCAGCGCTTTGGGTGAAAACCCGGTTAAAACCCGGGTGGGTTGATTAGGAGTTAACCCACTGCCCTCTTGTCTGCCCTGGTCGCATAGAGTTTAATAAATAAATTTTGATTAAAACATTACCCTGTACATTTCGAAATATTGCACAAAGTAGTCTTTCATATTTCGTTCAGTGTTGTGACCCAAAACTAAAGATCCTGTTTGGTGGCGGATACTCGTATCTCATATCGACGGATTTATTACAGTTCAATTTGGCTCTGATCAATTTAGGCCAGGAGAAATAAATGACGCCGATCGGCGAACTATTTGTTTTTCGATCAAGTTACGCTTTTGAACTTCTAGCCGGACTAAAATTTGCATACACTTCTTGCTTGTAAGTACATATACCTATACGGCTTCTTGTGAATGTGACTATGAAATTAGAGATTTTTGTAACGTGTGTCTCAACAATATATTACTATATAACATTGTAACGATACCAACCCTCTTCATAAGGACTGCAAGTTAATGTCATCGTTAAGTTTATCGTATAGAAGAAGTCCGTATACGAAGTATCCTCATCATCAGTGTCGATACAGTGACGAGAAAACTGATTGGTAAAACAATGCGGCACTGTCTTTACCACGCCTCGTTACAAAACGCGAGGTGCAAGAAATTAATCTGGGCTTGCTCGAATACAATCGGATATGCTTCATTTGACAGAGTCTACAAAATTCTATTTAGGCAAGGTGTTAAAGTTTTCTAAAGCAAACCTAATCTACGTGAAAGTCTAATTACAATGTTCTTTTTTTCTCCGTTTGTATCCACAAGTTTCCAGTATTTTGCTGGAAACCGAAGATGTGAATATGGATTAAATACACATTTAGGTACCTATTCAATCTTATCCGATTTAACTTAATAAGGTTAACAACCTTTACCAAAATATAATTACCAAATGTGCGTCCAATAAGTTAATCTTCAAACATTGCAGAGTCATTTGGGACCTTTAATTGAATTGGTAAAACCAGTTAAACATTTACTAGATTTGTCTGGTTTTAAAGTTTGCCGCTAATTAGCGCTAAATTGCTTCTATTTGTTGAGGATTGTATGTATCATATTATTTTAATTAGTCACAATGACCGAATAAAATTTCTTAGGGCTATTCAGTAACTAAATTAAATGCACCAATAACGTAAGATTACCTTCTTTGTTGTATTTATGTAAATTATTATTTGTTTATCTACCGGATATCCAATTAGTAGTAACTGTTAATTATCTAGAATAATTGCTACAATGTATAAGTATCTATGCTTATCTTACACGATACGACAAACACATTATTCAATTTCGAAGCTGATTTTTCTTTAGTACAACTGTACTAATTAACAGTTACCAATAATTATTATATGTAATAGTCCTAAAGAAAACTTTGTGGGAATAGCCCATTACGACTATGAGTATACGCAGGCGCAACATGTGCAGCGCATGCGGTTCAACGGCCGTCCTTTTTATCGATGCAATCATTCGTCGGTTTAGTTCCTAGATCAATAACGTATTTTCCGCTCACGTAAATACGGTAAATAGTTCTACGCAAACAAAGACGGGTAAACACACAAACAATGAATTGTGATTTTTTTTATAGGTCAGTGATATTTGAAGTCATTAGGTGTTGCAATCTTTGTTGGGTGCATTATTTTGAATATTTGATATTATAATCAATGACCTTTAGGTAAATAAATTAGTATACATTTACAGAATTAAATGTTTGCTTTAACAAATTAAACTATGTTTTATTAATATGCTAACAAAGCAAAGTTCCTGGAAGTAGTTAATTGGGAGTGAGTGTTCTATTTGTCATTGCACTACCCATTAAATGCCTTTAATATTTTTGCGATATTTCGCAGACAGCTTAGGCTTTAATTTAATTATTATTATAGTCAATTGCCTGATTCTAAATGATTATATTGATAGATTGATAGCGTCTATTAAAGTCAACAGACATGATCCTTAAAAACGAAAACGAAGAAGGTAGTAGAATTGTTTTCTTCTTCGATGCATATTGTATTGTGAATACATATACAGAGATATCTGTAAAATACTAACAATTTCCCACTAATATCATAAACAACAACTTTTGTTCCATGAATTTCTATAATTTATATGATTTTAGTTTCGTACAAAACTAAAAATATTTAAATAGATCAATCTCAGTCCTCTACCTTATGGAGTCACCACATTTATCGACACAGAACCGCATTAAGCTGTTTGGAAAAATCTTTCAATAAGAGGGAAATGACGTTGTGCGTTTCGCATCGGCGATTCGAGCGGAACGCGCAACATCTTTTTAGCTCTTATTGTATGGACATAAGGTTTTTTTGACCAGTTTACTACGGTTCCGTGTGAATAAATGTGGCGAGTCCCTTACTAAAGATCTAAACAGTGTCAGATAGCACAACAAAAACTGAAAAAATCTATTTATGGTAAATTTATTATGTTTTGTAAAAATTCATGGAACGAAAGTTGTGGTTTACAGTGTTAGTAATATAATACTGCAAGGTTGTTAGAATTATACAAATAACCCTGTATACAATATGTTTAGTGTACTTGGTTACATTAACAGTGCACAGACCAGAGATTACATAAAAAAAGAAAACATATAAATTTTCGCCATACAGTGTGCGTCAAGTGGGTTGTCGTTCTTGGCACAAAAACCGCCTTGCTTTGTAAGCTTAGCTTAGTATTCGTCAACTCACTGGAGAAATGCAGTTGCTTCTCCTCGATTATTTACTCGTAATACTTGCCAATACGTCTTCAACGTACGGATGGAAAATTGTCTAATCATAACAACTGATTTCACTTATTGATCTAATTTAAAATGACAGCAATACAGTTTTAAGCTGTGAGTAATAGTTACCTCACGCATTTATTAATCTTTTTGCCATACTGTTATTTTAGTCTGACCTACTAAAACAACCTGCTACGGAATAGCAATCATATTATCACTAGATATCGAAAGCACCTGTAGTGAAATCACTAGCACCTAAAGCTATTTTGGAGAATCAGCGACTTACTTATTCATTTGCGTTTTACATGAAACAAGTAAAATTAGGCAAACCACGTGAATGTTCCAGATGCTTGTGGAATACGTATGTGATCCAGATTGCGCAGAACAATTTATCACCGTTTTCGATTGTTTGTAGGCGCCGCTAGGGCGAGCGTGAGATCAAAACAATCGTGTAGAAAGGAGACGGGATGTTAAAATACATTATTCCTCTTAACATAAAAAAAAATCACGTGCACACATATTTATTGTATTAAATTATCTTATTTAGTAAATTTAAATTTTCGCCACACTTATCAGTTCCAAATTTTGTCTTGAAAGAAGTCAATTCTGAATTAAAGAACGGAATCATAGGTTAAATCAAAGGTTGGATTAGATATTTCGCTCTTAAAGTTTCTTATTAGATGGTCTAAGCCATAGGTTTCCAAACTTTTTGGCTCACCGCACCCTTAGACAAGATAAAAAAATTTTAACGCCCACCATTACAAAACATAATTGAAAACACGTCATTTTTTTTTAAATTAACACAAAAATCACAAAGAGAAATATATACATATGTAATGTAGTTTGTATAGATAATTCAGGTTTTTTTCTCAAATACAGTAGCACCCCCTGGACAGCATCGATGTCCCCCATTTGTTTTTGAGACTCCTGCCGCCTCCCAGGGTCTCTTCAGCACCCGCTGGGGGGCAGTAGGGACCACTTTGAGAAACTGTGGTCTAAGTCCATCCAGACTTTTATGAGACTATTGAGAAGTAAGGCGGATGAGATTCTAGATTTACCTTTTAGAAATTTTCTAGTAAGCTTGGGATCAATACTAAGGTAAGGTAAGGCCTCCGAATAATGTCTAGTATTAAGTTATTTTATTTACGTCTCTATAAAAATGAAAACCAAATAAATTTGTGCTATTGAAATTAAATAAATTAAAGAAAAAAGCGGCACTATAATTACTTCACCCTATATGTAGGCATATGAAGTACAGCATTTTAACAAGCACGTTATGCATTTCTACAAGTATGTTGCTAGATAATCACTTTTTGTATCTCTATGCAAGATTAATATCTACTCAAACAATTAGGATCACGTATATTTTATAAATGCATACAAAGCACTTTATTAAGAACAAATATATTATGAAGAAATATTTTAAATAGGAAGGTAAAGAGACTGCGTCGGTACTTTTAGTAAAGCTTATTTTATGGGTAAGTTGAATACTGTGGGAAATATTATGTAAGGTAATATGTATATTACAGACAGGGCAATATCTTAATTGCATGCCATTACTGCATACTACAAGATTAAGTATAAGCAATTGAGTTGCTCAATTAATGCACCCATTTTATCGTAACTCTTAATTTTATTGTCATGAGCAGTAAGGCTTGATTTTAAAAAATCCATAGAGAATATGTAGCGTCATCGATACTGCTGGTACATATTTTGGAATTTTTTTAACGATGTCTAGGACATTTAATTATCAGTTTGTCCATGACACCAGTGTCATACGAATTAATACAGTTGATTATACAATTTTTATTACTAATATAAAATATTATAATATCATGACCTTCAGTGTGCAAAAAGTAGGTGCTGACCCATTTTACAGAAAAATGACACGATAAATTCACTCGGTAAACACGCGACACGCTGATCTTGTAATACTTTTATTAAAAGAGAAAAATTAATGTTTCTTACTGGCTTACATCGTAAACGTAAAAGCTGGACAATTGTGACATTTATCGAATGAAAGAATATAATAAAAATATTGTGACACGCTTTTATCTCGCCTTCAATAGTAAACATTTTCGTAAAATTCAATACATGTGCGATAATGATATTGCAAAACCAAAACACGACATTGAATAAAGTTTTAGCACATACTTAATTTTAATCGTTATTCTCTTTTTGCCTGATTACATTATCTTCTGTGCTAAGCATTTATAGTTGGTTGTAGACCATCGGAGTAAAAGCATGTATACGACAAAACGAGACCTAAGACAATTAGTTATTGCTTAGCAGAACTATCACAGGAATGCAATTATAGTAATGGTGGGTCATATTTCAGGTATCCAAACGACTAGGTGCTCAAGAGGCCGTAACACGGGGTCTCGTGTCGTTACGTGGAAGTAAAGTAAACAGTGCCGTGTCGAAGTTGTAACAATGCAACAACCACTTTAAGCAGGCCCCTAACGTTCAAAGCGATATAGACATAAATGAGGTTTCCTTGAACTGGGTTGGTTGTAATGTCTTCCCGGGATTGCATGTGAATAATTCCGACGTAACCTGAAACGAAGCTCGGATTAGGCATGTGTTAAGTATAATTCTCATAACATGTTGTTTTAGTTATGTAAGTGGCTACTGATAAGCATTTACGTTTGATTAAAAGCAATCGAAACTAAGATTTAAAGTAAATAAGATAGGATGAATGGTATACACTTATATAATTACAAGTATCAACTATATTTTTCAAAGATTTTTTTTATGATACCAAGTAACGGGACGAACAAATCGTGCGCCTGTTGGTAAATGACATGCCTATCCGTATCAGTTGCAGTGCCACTCAGAGCTTTAAATCACAAAGATCTGAGTTATTTTATTAGACTTATGTCATCTTGAGACATAAGTTGACAAGTCCCATGTGCCTGTAAAGTCACCAACACCCTTACCATTTAAAACCGAAACACCAAGTAGCACAAAAACACCAAGCAGTAATGCTCACATTACTGCTTGGCGGCAGAAATACGTAAGGTAGCAGTACTTCCCTATTGTACTGCTACTAGAGTTTCTTAATTGGCAGCCTAATGTTTAAAATATTTAATATTTATATTTAAAATGTTAAGTATTTGTAAATAAAGTTGGACGTGGACGTTACAACTGTAAATTAAAACACGTAAACGATGTTGAAAGCTTTGTCTTTGATGTTAATAAAGATATAGGGTACATAGCTACTAAAAATCAGTAAAAACAACGACAAACCCATGACATAATGTAACGATAACATCGGACCACGCAAGACTGTTTCCATAATATTCCACTTGTAATAATAGGCCATCGCGTCACAAGAGATACCGCTACTACACTTTCCCAAATAATAAACAAATATCGTAGGGTTGTGTTACTGATACGATCCTGTTGAAACATTTATTTATCTTTTTATACTCGAGAGAAAATATTTCAATTGAGAGCAGAGAGAAAAATACAAAAGGCGTAGCAGAAGTGTAAACTTCATCATTAACTTCAACTCCTATAAGCCTGCTGTGTACCAAGCCAAAGGTATATATTACAGGTACCGCTATAGGTCTACAGGTACAGGGGTTTTTTATGGCAACAAGTACCGGGACGAAGAAGTCGTGTACCTGGTGTTCAGCGACACGCCTGTCCGTAGCAGTTGCAGTGCCACTCAGCTTTAAATCGCAAAAATTCAAACGACACTGCCTCTGCCCCTTTTGCCCTGAGACATACGTTGACAAGTCTCATGTGCTTGTAATTTCACCAGCAGCCTTACCTTTCACAACCAGAACACAGTAATGCTCACATTACTGCTAGGTGGTAGTACTCCTGATAGCCGGATTCTTTTACAAGCAGCTGCTTACCGCGGTATGATTTTAAATACTTCTCCCCACATTTCAACTAGTGGCTATAGAACGTGTCACCTTGCGCTTTGTGGCCACGGGTTGACTGGGAAGCGCCAATTGAGAGCTTTAAGTTATATCTTAGTAAGAAACTTTTAAGTATTGATAATGGCATTATAAAACATATCCAATACCTATATGCACAAAATTTTTGAAATTAGTGTTTTGTGTGAATGGTCGGGGTGAATGACTCTGTTTAGAACGGAACGAATTATGCAGGCGCAACCAATCGATAAGAGGCTTGCGTAAGTGCAGTCCGCCCTCTTAAGGGTCTTACTATACGGAATACTTGTCCTACAGTGTTTCCTTATAGTAATAAATTAAATGCTAAAGTGGATTTGAAAGGAATTTCTGTCTTTGTTCTAGAATATGTACTATCTCGGGGTAACTGAAATTGGTATGGAGAACCATAAACGACACGGAAGCTTTTCTTACTAACTTTCATACGCCGTCATACTAAATAAAAACTCATACTACATACTAAGGTTTAAATTAAAATATTTAATCGCTTCTTTGAAAGCTTCTTAAATAATTGCCTATTTAATTGGCAATATGTTTTTCTTTTTAAATTTTAAGTTGACAGTGATATCTTTTTGGTGAAAATTCTATTTTAATGGCCTTTAGAAAGTGGTATCACTTTATACTTTTCTAAAATTTTACGTTTAGATTTCAATTACGAATGATTAACTCACCCTGGTTCAATGAAATGCAGGCAACGGCTCGTGAGAACTGCCCTAAACTAAATCTAAACACAACGCAGCATGTGACGTCATTACGTCGAAACTACAACGCAATTCATGGGTCAGCCGATAACCCACTTCGAACAGATTAAATTGATATCTGTTAATTCATTATTTGAGAACCAAAGTACTCAGCAAGTTCTTCGGCTATAACTACATGTTTAATTGTAAAAACAATAAATACTTTACAATACCTTTTTTCCACCATTTAAAAAAGGTATTGTATGCACAGTAATATTTGATTAAATTGTTTAGAATTATGTCATAATGTACATCTCTTTCTTGTAGGAGGTGTACCTCCTTTTGGAACCCCTTCTAAACGTATCTAGTAATATTATAAGTATAATTTTTTTTTCGATTGAACTGTTTTGTTCAATAGAAAAATAAATAGTTTAGTGACTACACTAAATTACAAACAATTTTGTCGAGTATATTCTTTTTATAAACAATAATTAAAATTACATAACGTCAAAATAACAGTGAGTAGAATTGAAGCGGGAGTGGGCTGGCCCTGTCGCCCGCAAGAAAGGCTCTTGGTGCAAGGCAACGGTAGAATGGAGACCGTAGGGCGAGAGACGAGTACGACGATATCAAAGGACTGGCGGTAACAAAGTTGTTAAAAACTTCTCAAGAATGGGAAAGATGACATAAGCTGACGGAGGCCTTACAGGTCGAGAACGGCTAAAGAAGAAGTAGAAGAAGAACCGAACGTTAAAAAAACCGTCGCGATTATTAGTTGAAATTTTATCGTACATCATATACAACGTGTTCATTGTATACTTCACGATGTGTCTGAGTGTTCTTGGAATGTACAGTGTACATGAAACGAAATAAAATTTCATTATTGCAATCAAATTAGTGAAACGTAAAATACGTAATGTATCTAAAAACATGCAGTTATCTTGCGCATGAGCAATTTTGTTCGGTGGCGTAGTTCAGATGCTTATTTTCTGCATATCGTCCATTCTCATTTATAAATTTCAAAATTGCGCAAATATAAAGAATAATTTCTTCTTCTTCAGTCTTTGATAACTCACTGCTGAGCATAGGTCTCTTTATTTGCACGCTAATTGCAAATAACTGTTTATTTCAACGCAATTGATGTCGGATAGTGAAATACTTGTACGTAAATCGAAATACTCACACGTAAATTAGACGAATGAATTTCATCGGACCTGTTAACTTATGTCTCAGGGTAACCAAGCCAGCTTCTCAGATATTTGCGTTAAAGCTCTGAATGGTATTGTATTGTTATGGATAGGCGTGTCGCTTGCTATCAGGTGCACGACTAGTTCGTCCCGTTACTTAGTAATATTCAAAAAATATATATTTTATGACTATTTTATTTATTATATATTCTATTTATTTTTCCGACTCGTGTCAGTTACCATCACGAATGGCGTCAACATCGAAGGGAGGACTGATACTAATTTTCACTAACCTATTTACAAGGAGGAGACTACACGAAATTGGTAGTAAGATATATTCAATTTTTAAGCTTGCATAATTTTTGTTTAGGGTCCAATAAAGTGGTTTATACGTACACCTATTTGAAAATAATTTAAAATAATAGTAACAGTCACAATCTAGAATGCTGCAAATAGCTAGAGTACTACAAATTAGTGATTCGACCTGCACCAGGCAGTGATAAGATTACAAAGCAATACAATATGCATCGCTACTGAGTATTTCATAGTACCGATACGTTGGACGTAAAACCAAGATTAGATAGAGCTAAAAATGTATGTGTGTAATGAATAAAAATATAATATTAAAATTAACCATCATCAACAAACTATGTACGAGACACGAGTAGAAACGGGTCAGAAAAAAGTTAATCGTAATCCACCACGCTTCATGCTCCATACGGGAAGGTTATAATAAAATAATACGAGTATAATAAAAATTTTAAATTAGCAGTAGAGCTCCCTGTGAAAGAGTTCGTCCTGTGGGTAACCTTACCTATTTCTGCCGCCAAGCAGTAATGTCAGCATTATTGTGTTCCGGTTTTAAAGGACAAGGGTGCTGGTGAAATTACAGGCACGTGGCACTAGTCAACTTACGTCTCAGGGCGCAGTGGTCGTGCACCTCAGATCTTTGCAATTCAAAGCTCTGGGTGGCACTGTAACTGTTATGGACAGGCGTGTAGCTTACCATCAGGCGCACGCCTTGTTCGTTCCGTCACTTGATATTATAAAAAAATATAACGTGACTATTATTTTTTTCTCTCAGAGCGGGACATCCGTAAAATTTATTATTATTTTAAATAATAAGACACACGTTTATGACAGTTACAAAATATTTAATGAATAAAAGTAATTAAATGTTTAATTTTGTGTAAGTTTAAGTCTGTTTAATGAAATGTAACTTTTTGATCATTGCAATGATCAAAAATTTTAAAAAGGACTAATCTTGTGTTGTTGTGTGGGGGTTGGTTTTATATATTTTTCTTTTTCGGGTCATTTTTTATTGTCACGCGTGTCCTGTCTTGTCAAAGCCAAAAATGTTCCATTTTTCAATATTATGGGGACAGCGGGACAGGAAGCTTAAAAGCGGGACTGTCCCGCTCAAAACGAGACGTATGATGACGTTAGATTTATAACAACACGTTGTTGTCGACAAGTTATATGTTATTTAATACATTTACGATATTTCGTCACCATTTTTCCTTTACTGTTAAACCAAGTCATAATTAGAAAAAAATCTAATATAGGCAGTAATGTAAAAGCACCAGTGTCTACGAGACTTAAATTGATAATAAAAATCACTTCAATATTACCTCAACGGCATTTTGACCTGAATCAGCAATTAAGATAGGCTTACTTGCTGATTGCACTGGTCACCTTGATTTATCGACGAATTTAAATCCATTTACACTTACTAAAAACTTGCAATAACAGTATGTGTGTTGTATATTACTATTTCTTACTACTTAATAGTTTGAGATAAAATCGTACCTACAGCGGAGAATTACACATACGCAAGGTTTTGAATTGTGTATCGATAAAGATGCTAAATATTAATTGGACAATTCATTTGTGGTTTACGAAAATTTCTTGGAGAAACGCTGGTTTAATTGATTTGAATTACAACACGAAAAATGAGTACGTAAAACATTAATTTATTACGAATAAATACAATATCCAATATGAGAATGAATTTCAAATTCATTTCATGGCGACTCAACAAGCAGTTGCAGAGAAGTAAAAAAGCACAAGAGTATTTATTTTTGTATAAGCTTTTATTTGACTTTAAATCACATTAGTAATAAATAGCAACTGACATATAAATATTCTTATGTAATATTCTTAATTGACTTGTCCAATTTTCCTAAAAATCCTATAAAATTTTGTTTGTGTTATAATGTTAATCGGAAACATGCGAAACAACACGAAAAAATATACTAATAAGTTCTTTGTTCTCGTGCTCTTATACGATAGTTAAGATGTAGAATATTTATAAATTCTTTGAGATATGAACTGCATGATTTTCCTGAATTAAAATTGTGACATGGTTTATTGGCATTAAAAACCCCGCTATCCTTTACAATGGAATAAGAAACAACTAAAAATAATCAATTTTGGCAAATTATTCAATTTAAAATAGTACAATTACCCTTGTACACAGCTACTTTACTATTGTTATGAAAGTGATTGAGAAGACTACCCCAGAAAATTGCCTCTCTAGGGATGTGGGTGTACGTCACTCTTTTTAATGACTCATCAGTGGAATCACTACGTAAAGTTCCTGATAACACTAAAAATCTGCTATAAATAAGCGTATCAAATGCTTTTTTATTGTCTTTTGTCTTTTCTATCTGCTACATGGAAATATTATACAAAAAACTAATTAGACTAGAAAATAAGTTACGGATAGTGTACAAATTTTTTAAATTTAAATGTTTTACGGATAGTGTGAAAATTTATTCTACATACCAGTAGAATATATTTCAGCTGTTCGTTATTTTGTACGACGCTTTATTTTACGTTATACTTACTTAAATATATATAGTAATTATATTTTAAATACTAATTTGTTTACCCAATTAGATTTAAACTTTCGCTTACAAAAGAGTATTTTTATGGCAGGCTTTTTGCTTCTGGACAACGAAAATGGAGGCTCTTTTGAGTACCATTACCTACCATTTCATGTTTTGCGTAGGAATGATCTTTTATAAGAAGGATTTGAAATGATCGAACAAACAAATAATACAGACTTTGTAGTTAAGGAAAAGCATCAATTTTAATTAGAATCAAAGTTCATTAATTTTAACTGTTAGGAATATTTTATATGATGAGAAATAAATAGGTACACGATAACATAAGACCTCAATAATCCCCGGTCTTATGAATCAGGTTTTTTAATACTATCAATAAAGTTGCATTGCAAGTTAACAAAAAACAAATTAAATTCAATTTTTTCTACTACTACAATATATAAAATTTGTGTACATTATCTATTATTTATTAAATTTGTGTACATTATCCGATTATATAGATAGTATTATTTATCCGAGCATTATCCCATAAATATTTCTATATTAGCGTTCTCACAGATGGCGCTACGGCAAAAAAGCGTTAAAAACTAAAATTGCAACATACACAGCACATAGAAAAATGTATATAGTCCACTGGTTCGTTCCGTAGTAATTTCTCTTTGTGTTCAATCTTTGTGTTAATAATTATAATAAACTAGTGAAGTGCGACTCATTCGTTCGAAAATTAAATAAACCAACTTTAATAGATATAACGCTTACTTAATAAAATTTTCATTTGGACTAAATACAAACCCGATAACTTAATGTCATACAATTCTCGTTTGTAATAATATGCACATTTTATTCAGTAGTGGAGCCATTTTACACAAAAAATTAATTCGTGCTAGTAAAACATCATGATATTTAATAAAACTTAATATTATTCATATATTTGTTTCTAAAAACAGTAAATTTCGAAGTGCGTAGGGAAATGTATACTCCAGAAATATGGTTCTCGTGGCAACATGGCAACGACAAAAAATACCGCACAGTCTGGATAAGTATTCAACCTTAATTTTAGATTCTCTTAGTGCGATTTCACTACTGGTGTAATAGCTTTTTTGTATAAAAATAATTTTAATGTTTATTTGAAATAAGTACGTACCAAAAGCACCCAAATTAAAAATGAGACAAAGGAAATGGCTTTTTATCACTAAGTCACAGTAGTACATAATCTACTATGTACTACATAGTGCGCACTATAAGTTTATTGATTTTCTTGTTTTTTACATATTTATTATCTACATTGTTTACTGTTTCTTGTGTAATTGTATTCGATTTCATAGCACTTAAATATTGCTCAATGCAAGTTGTGTTTCATCTGTCACTAGTTGTGCATCTTGCCATAATACTCATAACAATGCAACTTGAATATGTTATTTGATGTAAAATCTGTTTGTTGATGAACCTAATAAATAAATAAAAAAATAAACAAAAATTGTAAGCATCTCAAGAATATTTATTTTAATATACTTTTTCAAGTAACGTACCTACTGGGTCTTGGTGATGGTGGTTTCTTGTTGTGTGAAAATGGTTTTTGGCATCCATTTCGTGCTCTCGGGTGCCAGAACCTCAGGACAACTGAAAATAATAAATTATTGCTTGGAACAGGAGAGATTCTAAATGGCTAACGTATAACTATTTCCCGCAAAAATGGCAGAAATTAAACTATTAAAGAAAAATTACAATCTAAGATATGGTAGTATAGACAATTCGATGCCTGAACCAGTCCCGCAGGACGAAAAATGTTACTACTATTGTTTAGAACAGTAGTAAATATAACTTAAAAATATTTTTCACTGGATTTCAAAGGTTACAGATGAACTTTAACAAAACCAGTTTATTTTGTTTAAGCTAATGTAAAATAGCAATGAAGCGTTATTGAAATATGTAAGTCACTTTTGTCGGAAATAATATTTTAAAGTATAAAACCGTTATATTGTACTAATGATCAAAAAAGGTAGCTACATTCAAATGATGTAGATAATCCATAACACCTCTGACCTTTATCTTGATACTATTATTTACTTATTATATTACTAGAAATACATAACTTATGTCTCAGGATGACACGCGTAATGGCAGTGCCTCTGAGTGGCACTGCAGCTGTTACGGACAGGCGTGTCGCTTGCCGCCTGATGGTACGACTCGTTCGTCCCGTCACTTGGTGTTATAAGTTATGAGAAACTTGGTTCCCACTAAGAACACCCTAGCCATGCAGTGTGTATGACGATCATTTAAATTGTTGTCACCTACCTCTACTTTACTATGCTGCATAAAAATCTAAATACATACATATATTAAATACTAACTTCTATACTATTGCAACTCTAATTTCACATAAATAGTAAGTATTTACTTATACCAATTGTTTGTCCCGCTACTTGGTATCACATAAAAAAATACATGTGAATAATTAAGTATTTTACAAATTTGGTAAATATCAAAAGTTATTGATATAACTATGACACCATCGGATCCTAATGGCGCAAGGCCAAAATATTTTTGTGCATTTTGTCACAAAGTTCCTACACTTATTTTATTTAGGATCCCCAGATTGTAAACATGCATATAGGTAGATATCAAGTTCTTAGGTTTTTGCATAAAAATGCATTGGAAATAAAATAATTTTTATGGCGTATAAATTGTGTATATATTTCTTTTTGAAAACAAACCAAAATTTCGGACCTTTAACGGTCGGGTTTTATTTATAATATGCATATACATATAGAAATGAGCATACACAAAATACAAATAGTATATTTTTCTTTAAATGTTACATAGCATGTACTATATGTACATGCATTTCTGCGATGCGACCCAAAATGTTTCCCGAACTCCGAAACGAGATGATGCCACTTTTTCAAATATAACGTTAAAAAATATGCGTCCTGGCATTTGTGCAAAGATATCGTGTTACAGGTATCTGCACCCTATATATATCTGTATGCAGAATGCAACAAAAAATGTCCGACCACATTTTGCACATAACAAAAAACTTGGCAATATTAAATTGACAAAAATAAATTGAATCGTTATACAAATTCTGTGCGGTCTATGACAGTTGGTATGGAACCATTTCGAATTCAGATTATGCTTATGTTAATGTAGTTTTTTGTTATAGGTATGTCAGCTGCGAAGTAGATGGAATTTTTGTTACCCTGTATTATATAAAAGATAATTTTATATAACGTGTATTGTCATTGATTTCATACGCGAATATATTTTTTTACTGATTTTTAAGAAATAGACATGTAAGCATTACCTTCTTTTAGTTAGGTTCATTTCTTAACATTATGACTACGCCAAGATGATTGAATCATCGTATGAGTTTTCATGTGTTTATAAAAATTCTTAGAATTGTTTTGCTTACTGCTTATAATGTGTGTAGGAGGTAACGAAGTACCTTGTTTATCGTTGGCACCACAGGATATGATTCAATGACCGCCGGCTTGTTTTACGCTGGCGAAGGGATTATCGTCGACCACTTATTACTGCTCCGCAACTTATGTAGTAAGACCCTTGTTTATGTATGAAAAATATGAAGTCTCCGTTCCTTTGAATCTAGAGTCTATGAGTATCGCACGTTGCTTTCTAGTCGTGCCGCCCTGAAACCTGATTGCCTTTATTGACTTAGCAATTTGTTTCAGTGTAATTAGATACTATACATTTATTTACTGCTCTTAGTTCATTGAACTCTTTTGTATTTATAATTTGGATTTTCTCACAAGGAAGGGAACAGTATACAACTTCATTCATTTAAGTAACTTAAGTCCAATAAATATTTCTCATTTGATACTAATTATTTACTACTGAACGACTTGTTCGTCAAATAAGTAAAAATGTTGTGCCGTTAAAAAAAATGTTATACGTCGACTAACAGTTAACCCTTATAATAAACAATGGTTGAGGAGCGTCTTGGCGTTGGCTACGCAGAGCAAAGATAATTATTTCGAATGATGCTTTGAACCGTGTCTCGTGATCATAAAAGCCATGGAAGATTTTTGCAGCGATGCGAATATTGTTCCAATAGTTTCTCCGTTTCTACTATCCTCCATAATCAAAGAATTTCGTATTCCGGAAGGTCATAGTAGCACCGACATTGATTATTATGGATGCAAAAATGAGGACGCAGTTCAAAGAGTTCAGGGTCGCCTTACCAGCACACACTGGTGTTATCTTCAAAATGTTATTTGAACAGATAGTTCCGTCACGCATCACTCGATCGATATATTCAGCACGTCAGAAGCCGTGGAGTTTCTATAGCGATTCCATCGTAATCGTGTGTTTTGTTAATAATAGCCACTGTTCAGTGTGTGACAGTAACGCTTATTTTTAGCTTAAGCTTGTAAAATTAACGATATTTCACGTTTTGACAAAAGTATAGACGAAATTTAAGCTACAATGTATATAGACAGCAATGCTTAGTAGTAGTAGAGCTCCTTGTTTAAAAGTTCGTCCAAGGAAGTACTGCCACCTTAGCAATTTCTGCCGCCAAGCAGTAATGTGAGGTTTGAAGGGTAAGGGTGCTGGTGAAATTACAGGCACATGAGAATTGCCAATTTATGTCCCAGGGTGACCATTGCGTTGTGTTAGACCTTTGCGATTTAAAGCTCTGAGTGACACTGCAACTACTATGGACAGACGTGTCGCTTATCCACAGATGCACGATTTGTTCGATCTATCACTTAGCATCGTAAAAAAAGAGTCAATAATCGGAGTTGTAACAACGATACTACACAATAATAAACTCGTATCGAATCGACGCAACGCCTTAGTAGTAAGTAGTTTGTTAGCAACAAAAAAAACCACATCAAATTCGTCGGCGTCATTTTGTTCGTGGAAATTTTCTTGACTTGGTATAGGTAAAGGCATTCATAAGAAACCGTAGTGAATGTATTCTTAAATGTTACATATTACGTGTCAAATACATGCTTTTACGCGTATATTATCGGTTATTGTAAGCAAGACTTCTGTGACATGTTATAAATAATTTAACCGAGAGAGATAGCGGGGCCACACCGAAACTATTCTCGTGGTGGTAAGTGTATTACTAGTTCAGCAATACTCTCTGGAATGCCACGTGGTTTACTGTGACTCATTTTAGTTTACCTTGAAACTTGAAAGTCAAGGGTGAACCGCCTATTTACGTCAGAAGTACAATTCATGACGCATGCCATTTCGTTGGGAAAGCACTCAAGAGGATGATAATGGAAGTGCAAAAAATACTTTATAATGGAACAATAATATACATACTCCTAGATAAAACATTGTCGGAAGTGAAAACAGATATAGAAAATGAATGTAATTATTCCCTTATTATTAGTAAAACCAGGTGAATGTGAAAAAATTTTCTGTCTCTATGAACTTATTCAGTTGTTTTAAATTAAATATATACAAATAAAACGTTGTTTACCGTTTGGTTGAAGGACATGAAAAAATCCAGAAATGTATTGGTTTTCACATGATTGACATAAATAAATTGGTCGCATAGCTATAAGGTCTACTATGGATTGTCTGAAGATAACCTGTACGGAGTAGAAGTACTTAGGTTCTGCAGGTACAATTTTTTTAACAACAAGACTTAAAAGAATAATTTCGTAACCTGTAATCCACGAAAGTAATGAATTAACTGGATTATTTGTGATCGTAAACAACTGCTCGTGAAAACGAAAACGATGACCAGCAGGTTTTACCGTGTCTAATATCTTTGACGTATGTGCGGATGATGCCATAATGTTTTGGAGCTGTTGTGTTGGCTCATATTATCTTTATCTGTCTCAGAGACAGAACTGACTGCAAGACCGGCCTCTCACTATCGGGGGTAGTTCTGGAGATTAAAGAACCGGATAGGTGGCTCGCCAGGCTTCTGAGTACGGTACAGGAGTTTTTTTCTGATTTTACAGTTCCCACCAAATTGTTGCAGTTCCTATTTTTACTTCTAATACAACAAAAAACCGGTGTTAAATCAAGTTCATGTATTTTATGTCTCCTAAGGTGTAAGAAGCTCCAGTTTTTTTATTATCTGAACAAAAGTATCGTGATCAGAGGTCAGTATTTGTTTATTTTCAGTACCCTTGTCACATTTAACTTGGTTTTTCATCGGGGACGCTCGAATCTCAGGATTGCGTATTGGTGTTTTTATTCGCTTGCAGTTCCCCGGAATCAGATACTTTCATTTCCAATTATGTAAAAAAGACGGAAAGTAGCCATGTCATTCAAACGCATCGTAAGACCCTTCTGAAAGTCATTGCCGTACTCTTCAGTAGTGGTTTAGTCCATAAAATGTTTGTCTAAATTCCAACACAGTAATATTTGCAGCATCCATTTTTTGCATATAAAATGTTTAAAAATACTCTTCCTCTAATTACACTCTGGATAATACCCAAAATACATAAGTATTACATAGTGTTTCTTATGAAGGAGATATTGATAAGTGAAAATCTGACTCAAAATTTGACTTGCATTCTTCGATTCTACAGTTAATAAATTTGCCGTTGCATACGTCTTGCACGTTGGTTTTAAAGCATAGCCAGAGGGATCAGAAATTCGCTGTCAGGCAGCCGAGGCTGCAGTCCTTTGTAGCGAGGGTGATTCATGATGGCGATGGCCCGGTGTTGGTTGCAGTAACAAGAATTGTAACTGCAGTGCGGATTTACTTTAAATTTACGTCTTAATTTTATCAATTTTCTAGTGAAGTAGCCGAAATCATCATCGATACACTTATTTCGCTTACATTTGGGTATTTTATCGAAATGAGATGAGTTAATGACGAACTGAATGAATGTGTCCCACAATAGCGAGGGTTTCCAGTACGACCACATTCACTTTTTAAAGTGCGATGCGGCGAGTCTATTATGTGAAACGAAGTTTGAAAAGTAATTCTGCACACTCCTGGATTCCGTGAAGATATAAAACTTTATAAGCCTAATGCCTATGTATACATGCTGACACTAAGACTTTTTCAAAAGTACAATATTCATGCTAAATATAATTTAACAAAGTGAATAATAACAAGTATGATTGGGAATATTCCCAAAATTATTTATTTATAATGCGGAAATTATATAAATCAAATCTGCATTATAAATAGCTGGTTATAGAATAATGTGTGAATAATAAGTCACATGTATGATACTTTTTGGGCATCAGCTCAGGGTCGGTGCTTGAACCCGGCAATAAATTGTAAACAGAGTCATCAATGCGGAACAGAAGTCATCTTGTTACGCAACTATGTATTTGTCCAAGGTCTCCAATAATTGATATGCTCTCGGACACAATATCGTTTCATGAGAGCAGGATGTTGAGACAAATTGGACTCGAAGGCATAATTTACACTTTATTATCTACTCAATTGTATAGCGGTTTTAGAAATTAAGAGTAATGTTTACTTTGATTCTAAAAACATCAATTCTAACACACAAAATAATTGGAAATTCAGCAAAACCTAAGCTAGAACAATCGATAAGATTGCGGTTGAAATGCTACGCGCTAATCTCTATTTAATGTACACAAATTTGTAGGCTATACTTCAGTATTTTGGCTTGGTATAAAGTAATGATTTAGAAAATCATTTATCATTTCAATATACGTTATATTTTATAACTAAGTACATTATTATTAATCTATTATTACATACCTACCACTTTTAGCGAGTACGAAAGTTTCTCAAAACCGAAACGGCCGGCCGGGTGTTAGATTGAAGAGAAATGCTACGTCAATGTTCATAACACTGCGTCACGGTTTGTAAAGCAAATTTACCTTATCACCTATGAAGTCAAAAACCCTGTGATGATGTCATCGGCGAGGAATCGAAAGAATTTGCCGTAAGTACCTAACACCCAGTTGGAACAGTCGCCTCGTGTAGTGTCATCCATTCAATGGGTAAATTATGAGCTGGGTAAACACAGTTCCACTACTCGGCGGACACCGTAATCACCCAATTATCGTCTGTTTACTTACATAATGAAGTATGCTTAACGCTAATAAAATAACAAAAACAATATTTTCGCCGTAACAAACAAGTTTTCCTATACTCCATTAAACAGCATATAGTGTGATTTACTTTATTATTTAAAAAATACAGCATACTGACCCTCTACAAATATACGTCAATGCTATGTAAATAAATTAAAAAGCAATAAGTATGGTAAGGATAAAACTAAGACGGGCCAACCGCCAACCTTGACAGGACCAGTGAGAACCTTCAGACCGTGTGCGGGAGTGCGTTACACAATGCGATATGTAAGGGTCAAGGGTTGATAGGCGCCGCCCTCATTTTTGGCAATAAAAATTACCAACACGTGTACATATGCAATTCAAATTTATATCCCCTTATTTTGGATGAGTACATACTTAATTCGACACTAAAACTTATTTGTCGTTATGTCGTATGTTCGAAACTTTTGCGTGTTACGTAACAGTGTAACTTAGAGGCCATTATTATGGAAATGTAATACGCAATTTAAATTTTTAGCAGAATAAGATGTGACTATTAAAGATAATCGCATTAGAATGTCAATGTAGTCACTCGCCTCTGATATATCGGAAATCCAGACATAATTTACATAAATGTCTTAAGTGGGCGGTATAGTAAGTAGCCCGTTAACTTTTTATTAACAACAGGCGTTCTCTCTCCATTGAAATAATTATTATAATAATGGCGCAGATGAAATCGGTTAAGTTGGATGCGTAGTGGAGAATGTGCTTGCGGCGTAAAACCGCTTCTTATGGTTCGAAGCGACCTTGACCCGCCAGATTGCTGCCAAACCTGTTATGACACTAAAAGTAAAAGCTTTCGCCAATCAGCTCTCAAGTACAATGTATGCAGCCATAGTCTGTAGAAACCTTCACATTTAAGATGACAAACGGGAAAAATATCGAGAAAAGTAAAAATATCGCAGTAAACGAGTAAAAATCGAAATGCGCGAACGTAATTATGTTTCAGATGTACAACAACAAAATCAATACGCTATGTATATATGTTATGCACTCGTTAGCTTGCCTACATTTTGTGCTAATTATAGCGATTCTTTTTTACCAATACGAGACCGACCGCTGAGAAGATTTTTTCTGCAGACGGAGCAAATTCCTTTATAGCGTTTTAAGCGTTTTTACTAAAATTATGTAATACAAATAATTCTTGTACAAAAACTTACTTGCTTATGCCGAAGGAGACTAGACAAAATTAATTTGCTGATGGGTGAAATATATTTTTTCACCACACTAGCTCGGAAAGGTTTTCTTTCTCGTTAGAAATCCACGCTAGCGTGGAAAAGGTTTTTGAATTTCGAACTTGACGATGGACTGTGGTGCACCTAACTTTTTCTTTCAATGAAAAAAAAAACATAACGACACGTTCAACTATGCGATTTGTCGTACATTATTTATGTAATATAAATACGTTGGTATATTTTATTCTTATTATTGTTGACGTTAAATTGACAACGATAACTCATTTAATTCGTCGAAGAACTAAAATAATTTCAATAATCACACAAAATTACAAGGAAGAGTAAAAATTGATGAGCTGCAAATTCAGTATGCATCCGAAGATAAACTTTTTCTTTTGAATAAAAAACTGATTTGTTATAATTCAACTGCTTTTCTTTCATCTACCATTTTCCTCGCTATAGTTAAAAGTTGTGTGTTTGACTCGGCAGCAAAGTTGTTTTGCGTCTCGTGCCTTCAACCCCTCGCTACGCTCAGGATTCTATTTTTGAACCACTAGCTTCGCTCGTGATTCAATCTTAGGTCCTTTCGCTTGCTCAGGTTTCAATACAACCACTCGAAACAACAACTTTGCAGCCTTTCATAACAAGTCACTATTCCTTATTTATTTTATCACCTGCAATATCTTTTTATTACAGGTGATAAAACAAATATGGAAAAAAACATGTCTATACATGTGCAGTTATATTACATTACATGTTATAATGTATATATTATATTATGATGTATATACGTGGTCCATCTATAAAATGAAGCCATTGTATTGTGCAGACGAAGTTACATATTTCACCATATCGTGTGAATAATTTAATCATGATATATAATATATAATCTATGAAAAAAATAATTAAAACTTTATTTCATATGCGAAAACATTGATATTTCTTTTAACGTCTCTACGTTACGTAGTATACTGAATATTGTAAATAACAACCATATATTGATCTATACTACAAACAATGTGAAACAATGAATAAGCAATACACTGAATAATGCTTATTGCATATTTTTTGTTCTTTGTCATCTTTTTATAAATATCATGAGCGCATCAAGCATGACATTTGGACTTTGGATTCTTATCGCAGCGTTATAAAGTCGAATTTAAATGTTAAGTATTGAATGGAGCTTAACGTGCTTTTGTCCGTGTAATGCTTCTATGGTTTTTAGATTTAGGAGAAATTTTTGAAGAACAATTTACAGCGGAATGATCATTATTCCATACGAGTACCTTTTTTAGCAACTAAAAATGAATCACTTGTTTATCTCTCTGAACCAGTAAACAAACAAATAAAATGAAGGATAAAAATCCATTCCATAAAATACAAAAGGACAACAACATGGCTATCTCAAAATTCGCAGAATTTCCTATTCCTTAAACGAAAACAAAGTAAATTAGGTTTTTTACCAACTTAAGGTATTTGTTGTTTGTCATAAACATATAAAATATTTGATCGGAAATTTTTGCTTTCTAAATAACAAGCCTTAGATAAAAAGTTAGCACAAAAAATTGTTTACTTTAATCGCTAATAAAAACTAACTGCCACACCTATTACATAATAACAAGTTTGTAGGAGGAGTATTTGATATATATTGTACATATGACACTGTGTAGGTGGCAATGTTAAACATTTTTTCCTTGATTATTATTATTCCACCGCAAGGTATATATCTTTCCTTATTCACCTCAAACTCTTGTGCAGTCTATGGCGAAAGAGTTTGCTTGCTAATTTTAAAACCTTTCAGTTGTGTGGTCGATAGTGTCAATGGCAGGATTTTGTACGTTGGGTAATCTGCTAAAAGTTAAGAGTCTGTTTGTCAGTGACTAGCCATCGAGCTACTATTCGTAAGGCCATTGCAATTTTTTGGTATTCAGCTCTGTAATTGCGAGTCGATGGCGTAGTCTAGTAATTTATTTGACGTTTCTTTCTATGCCGTCTTTTTTACTATTGGACAAACACAGGTATTTTATTGCTGATTAAACAAGATAAAAATTAAGATATGCATAGTAATTTCCATGGCAGTTTTTAGTAAGGTAACACCCATCGTTAGTAATTGAATGAATGAATGCTGTCACTACTATTCCACTGACACCTCTTGAGACTCTACTGCCATTGCAACTAGATTTAAGAAAAAAAACTAATTATATGGCAATTAATGACTTCTTGAAATAAGCCCGCGAAATATTATCGTAATTGCAATGTAACCTCAGTGGAGTCTCAATGGAATATACAATGACCAGTGGTTTCAATAAAATTTGCAGTCTTGGGGCCCAAATACAGAACTGCTCGCTGAGCTATTTCTTTAAGGTTGGACGGCTCTTGGGCTTTGATTTAGCAAAAATGGCGTGCTAAACAACTTTTCGTATTTACAAAACAAACTTTGCCTAACTTTAAGCAAGAAATTACGAAGTAAACTCAATCTTTAATTTAGTTTCTTACTTAAACTTTGTTATATATAAATCTTTGCCTTAATGTAGTGGGATGGACTGTAATCCAGCGAGCAGTGAATGGCGTACTGAAATTGCATGTGTATCTTACTGATTTCTGTCACAACAGCTTTATGATCATTAGATTAGGATTTTGGAAATAATAATTATTAAAAGTAATTATAAAAAGTAAACTGTAAAGGTATCTAACTGGGTGACGAAATACTTTCATAGATTTCTCTTAGATGGCGCTATGGCTAAAAAGTCGTTGAATACCAAATACAAAGATCCAACAACATGCACATAGAAGAATTCGAGTGGTCCGCTTGTTCGTTCCGTGGCTTTGTTGGATGGTGTCTAGCACGGTATGCTAAAAGACGTCGGTTCGAATCCGGCCGGATCGAAGGAATTTTTTCTGAGTGTTCGACCTTTGTATTCATAATTATACAAATTAAATTTTTGATTTATAATTTTCAGGACCACTCGATGGGCATAACTGAATGTAAAATGTAAACAATTGGTTTTTTAAATTAAATTTCAAAATTATACGTCAATGAATTGTCCTCCGTATGTAACAAATACCTAGATAGGCAATATTTTCGTAGACGCTGTAAGTATACACATCGCATAATCGAGGACTGTCGACAGACGCTGTGAAATAGGAGATAATTTATGGTCTTTTAGACTTCCTTGTTGTTATACATGTATATGCAAGGTCTGACAATGTACTATGGATATTTTATAGTCAATTGTTTGATATTGTTTTGTAACTAAAGAAACGTACTCCTACAATTTGTTTTAATCAAGTCTAACAGTAGATTTTTCATGTTTGGATAATTTTCATGTTAGTTTTCTCTACCTACTTTCGATGGCAATTTTTATTATTTAAATATTCGTGTAAATATCGTGAAATGTTAAATACTATTACAGGTAACTACAGTTGAATATTACGTAATACTTCAGGATAATATTCTAAAATATTTAAATAATAGATATTGCCACCGAAATTAGGTAAAGATAATTATCATGAAAATTACCCGTTTGTATATGTTCCAATAAATAGATTATCGCGTTGTTGTTATTTTCTTTAGCACTAAGATAAAAAAATGAAAGATAATCATAGAAAAATTTCCACTCGGGTAAAATCTATATTTACGTCTCTGGATGTTCTTGATAAATAGGCAGACACACATTATACATTAACTTTTTGTTACTTTATATTCTATGTATTATATCTATGACACGAGCAATACTGAAGTAGATGTAGAGAGCGGGGTAATGCTCAAATTGGACTACATAAATTTAACTTTTATGATGAAAGTCATAGGCTCTAACAATTTAATTAGACTGTGTAAATAAGATTAATCATAAAATTAAAGATTTACACGCATTTTTCACTAAGCGGCTAGTCTAAACACTTATTTATTCAAATATGTCATTATACCATACCCATTGACGCGACCGCGACTCTGAAATAAACCAGAGTCGCGAGCGCCCGCGGCTAGTCGCTTAGTGGAAAATGGCACTAAGATCAAGCATTTAGTAGCTACTTTCAACTTCGAATGGCAAATGTAAGAATTTTTTGGAAATTAAAATAAATTGTGTAATATAATGTACAGTCGCGTAGGAATCTGCGTAACATAACATGCGCCTGCGCGTGGACGACATCGGGGAAATGCGGAGGCGCGGTGCGCAGGGCGCGCGTCTGGCATAGACAAAGGTCAAGGTGTCGCTATTATCCTTGCCTGTGATGTGACATCATTTATTGCGTAACGCTGTACTGCAAAACAATTATCTAGTTGACAGATCAATGAGCTATGTTATTAGTTATATTGTCTTGAATTAATGATTTTTTTATGTTGACAGTGTCGCGTTACTTCGAATGAACTTCATAGAAACCAGTAGAGGTGGCGTGTGTGTTTATAGTACATGGGATAGGTATCAGCTGTCATCCGTTGTTTCTACTTGTCTAGTACAAACGAATGTAGAACAACTTTAAACAGGCAGTATTCCGAATGATTAGCATTAGCTTTTTTTATAATATTAAGTGACAGGACGAATAAGTTGTGCGCCTGTCCGTAACAGTTGCAGTGCCACTCAGAGCTTAAAACCGCAAGGATGTTAAGGGCACTACCACTGCGCCCGTCGCCCTGTGACATAAGTTGACAAGTCTCATGTGCCTGTATCTTCACCAGCAAAACTACATCATAGTTTACGCCATCTCTAATAATTAAAATTAAATTTGCAGTATTTACTCGAGTAGGAATGTGCTGCGCAATGTTTGAAACCAGATCCGTAATTAAGGCATCCAAATAAGCAACGCTAATAACAAACTGTCCTTGCTAATTACTAAATAAACACTGTATATAGAATATACATATTTCTTTAGATTTTTTTTATTTTCATAGATTTGTCGTAGATGGAGCTACGGCTAAATAGTTGAAAACCAAAATACAAAGATACGACGACAGAAATTCGTGAGGTCCGCTGGTTCATTCAATGGTAGTTGGCACAGCGTCTGGCAGGGTTTGCTAGAAGACGTCGGTTCCAATCCGGCCGGATCGAAGGAAATTTTTTCTAAGTGTTCTATGTTTGTATTAATAATTACAACAAACTAGTGGTGTAATTTCACAAAAAAATAATTGAAAATCAATTCAATACAAACTTAATTTATGTATATAGAAGTAATCCAGCAATACGGATCATTAGGACGAACTACACTCTGTCCTGTACAGGCTCAGTCGACTTCACCTGCAAATTACAAGAATGCGTTGTAGTAGTAGTTAACATAGGGGTTTATGCAGATAGTTTCTTTCCAGTACACGTTTATTTTAGAAATGTAGGCTTCAGCAGCTTTTTTACTCAAACATGGCTCTAGTTTTCTTTTCTCCCCGCGTCGAGTTTTACTAAAGACAAACCAAGCCACATAGAGGCAGAACTGCTTTTAGCCCAGATTAAAAGTTTCCTAACTCAGGTAGGTACATTACTGTCTTACGTCGCTAACGAAGACTATTATATAAACTTTCAAAGGGTGTTTGCTTTTGGGAAAAATGTTCTCATATCGTTTAGGATTATACATGCATTATACCTTGCAATACAATATTCATATGTATTTATTGTACGCTAATACCCGTACCAACTGTGAGTATTGGAGGAATTTACTTGGATAATGGTTGATAAGCTAAGCGACAGTCTTGCTCTTGCTTTGAATAGATGAAACCCTGAAAGGGGTCGGACACGAGGATTTTCAATGTTAAATATACAGCAATGACCCCATTGTAGGTACGTACATAAACAATGGAATTATATCTTCTATGGTTAAGCGCATCGGAGGCTTGAGGTGAAGGCTCTAGGGATACTGCCTGAATGGAAATATCTTCGGCTGAATCATTTACTGGTATAATATGAAAAATAAAGTAGATAGATTCTGTATATTGTTAAGAAGTTTCAAAGACTTCGTGCCGTTGGTTGAAGGTAAAGTAGGTTCAGGTAGGTTAATATAATATATAAAAATATAATTAGAATTAATATTATTCAATTAAATTTCATTCTCTGCCTGTTCTATCCTATATATGTAGTTAAAAGGCTTTTTACACTTTCTGCTATATAGCATAAACCAGCAGATTGCTGAAGCTGTTGCCTTTTCTTCAACGTAGCCATTTATTTTAAGCCACTATTTTAAGTTTTTTATGTATCTTTGTGGTGTTGAAGAATAAAGTTTTTTTCTTAGTGAGTGATAAGTTTCAATCAAAAGCAACAATTAAGTAAAATCATATAAAATAGAGCTATGACAATTTTTATTAGTATTTCGAATACAATTTTATTTAAATTATGTATTTTTTTATTTATTTATTTTACATTTTTATTTATACTTTCTTGACAAACATCCTTACACAGACATCTCATGATCACGGGATCAAATTAAGTCACGTGAATTATAAACAAGACTTTAGAATATCAGTGGTGTATCAATGATGTAATTGGCCGTAGTAAATGCATCGTTTTCCTTATCGATACCTATCTCAATGCCGTGGTCAACAATTTATTATCTAATTACATTACAAGTATTCGAAACAATATGCTGGGAAAGTCCTAATTGATATGATCTGCATTAAGATTGGAAACTAGAAACATTGTAATGCACCAATGAAAGAAAAATCGGTCAAGTGTTAAAGTGACTTCGTGGCATCTTTGATTTTTTAGCCAAATTATTAGGTTTTTTTATAACACTTAGTGACATAACAGCTACAGGTTTTATCATTTGTAAGTAATCGGTTCTCTAAATATGTAGTTTTTGCGCTGCGTTTTAGGTTCAATTTATATTGCGGCGGGACGGAATGGAAGCGAATTTTGTAACGATATTGTACTTAGCATCATAAACTTTATGGTTTTTTTTTTGCTACGCACCAAGCAATCTTGAAGTTTTTGTGTGGCAGATAATATTATCAGTTGTTTATAAAAATTACGATGATTGACTTATTATCATTTATATTTATCATAAATTATTACACGATGAAGGCTGAAATAATGTTTATTCACAAGGGTCAATAGAATTTGTAACAAAATTAAAAATATCCCTGGACTCTGTAATGTTATGATTTTTTTAGGTTTTCTGATAAGCTATAAAATATAAAAATAATTAAACAGTTTACTAAAATGTTTTAATGTCGAGTGCCAAGAAGCGAAAACATTGAACAACCTCTAAAACATTTTTACACTGTATGCACATTTTTACACTATATGTACCTAATCTATGGAAATTAGTTAAAAGAATTACACTAGTGTCACAGTAAATTTATGAAAATGGAATTTATGTTAAAAAGAATAATAGTATTTTATGAAAAATATTGACAGATATATGTAACATTAATACTCCAAATATAAATAATCTGGACAAGTCAATTTTACAATTTACAAAATAAAAAAAATCTAGTGTAATTTATTATTAAGTGTGTTTTATTAAAAATTATTTGACTTTATCGTAGGATATAATTTGAAGTAATTGAGTTTTGTAAACTTTTTTTATGATACAAATTGACGAGATAAATAAGTCATGCGCCTGGTGGTAAGCGACATAAGAGATTTACATCACAAAGATCTGACACGGACACTGCCACTGCGCCCGTCACCCCGAGACAAAAGTGAAAAAGTACCATGTACAATTTCTGTGGCACCCTTCAAAACCGAAACGTAGTAATGCTCACATTACTGCTTGACGGCAGAAATGGATAAAATGGCTTTTTCACAAGGAGCTTTATAACTTCTATATCTTTGTTCGTAGTTCATGACACTGAAAAAACTTACGGATTTATTTCGAAGTATTTTTAAATAATAATAACATTTTAATGAAAAAATATTAAGCTTAGAGTCTAAGCTTTATTGTCAATGTTTATTGTGGAATTAAATCGGAATACATCGTAGAGAAGAGTGATGTGATTACGTTAGGCGATACATAGAATATATGGACCTTCCTCGTGACCATGGTCATGACATCGTCTGCAATTTATGACGCCCACATAAGTGCACTAGATAATTAGCATTAGATGACGGGTGTTCTAGAAGATTCCTTACCGACACAGTTCAGAACATATAGGTTATACAACGAGTATAAAGATTTAGTCAAAGGTTATCTATTTACTCTAAGGATGAAAGTGAATTGTTTAAGTTACATCAATGAAATTAATATAGAATTACGAACGTGTATAAGAAGTATTTTTTATGTTAATTTTTTTTTGTAAGATGTTGATTTCATTGAATATGTTTTACTGTCAAGATTTACTGCTATTTATTTATTTATTTTATTCTTTTTTTGTGGAATTAGTTCACTAGTTTGTTGTAATTATTAATACAAAGATCGAACACAATAAGAAATTCCTTCGATGTGATAAATTTGTACCTGCGTCGGTATACCAAACTAGGGTCACCGCTCTACTGACTGAGTTACAGTCAAGTGAACAGGTCTTCCGAATTTTTCTGTTTGTGGTCCTAGTCAAAAGCCGAAAAAACCCAATACAAAAGATCTGTAAAATAATATGAAATAGTAGCAGTAAAACCAATAACTGCCACGTTATCTATCTACCGATTTGAAAGGTCAGTATGATGATGAAATTACAGGCACATGAGACTTTTCAACTTATGTCTCAGGTTGACGGGCGCAATGGCCAGGGACAATAGATACCGGGTTCTTCGACTAATCAAATGAAATAACAAAAATTGGTTCAGATTTTGTCCATAAAATGTTAGTTACAGAGAACTTATAGCCTATGTGAGTAAAATAAATTGTCACAGGAAAAATAAATAAAATTACATTAGGTTATACACTATGCCTCTGGATCCAATGTATGTGTAGTTCCAGTGCTTAAATGTATCACAGATCTGATACTCCCAGACCAACAGCATGAGGCTGTTGAATCTGTCACGCGCACGCCACGTCAGGGAGGCAGTTCTCTTGCGTAACTAATGCAGGGGAAATTCCAAGGAAAACGTAGTCGTGGTAGAAGGAAAACCTAGTGGTTAAAGAATCTGAGAGACTAATTCAATCTTAGCACACGTTCCTTCTTTCTTACGGCAGCTTCATAAATGAGGAGAAGCTGCACACTGAGAAGAAAAAGAACAAACACGTGTAGATAAATTCGTAACGACTGCTGACTAGATCTGTATTTCAGTTGGTAGAATGGTGGCCCTACTTTGAAATACAGAAGCAGGTTGAAGTCCTGTCAGATCGAAAGGATTGTTCTTTGTGTTCGATGTATGTATTAATAATTATAACAATTTATCTAAGATGTTACGAAATAGTGTTTCACAAAATTATGTACCAAATAGCGGCAAAAGCGTAAAGCGCTGCCGCACCACGTAGATGGTACTTCGATTGAATATGAATGCTAGACTGAAACTGCCGAATTACAATAGGCGGACAACGAAAAACTCTTGATCAGTTGCGTAACGGCACGCCGGCCCTTGCGAAACGATTGCGGTGCGTAAGGTCACTACCATCATTTAACTTTGCACGCTTTCGTAACAAGCATTTGTCGTATATGACCTCGGAAGATCTATATATTTTATATAACTTATTAATGAGACATATTTTTTATTTCAATAACGAAAATAATTAAATTTCAATTTTTAATGGGAATACATTCCTACAGAGGTTTTATTTGCTTAGGTAGTATTTCCGAAAACGAAATTTAAGACATTGTAATCTGTAAAGAGTTATTGATAAAATTAAAATGATTCTTGTCAAGCACCTTATCACACAATACATATTACTATACAATATTATGGGCAAATGTTATATAATCAAGGTCAATTTAAATAACCGTCAATCATGCGCAGGCGCAATGTTCTATCCATGTGCATATCCACCCCTTCAGCCTTGGCGATATGCGCACAATACCCGCTTACACGTGGAAACTTAAGGGGATACTTACGTTTTTTTGTATAAACAAATACCTATATACGCACACTAAGTTAAGCTCAAATAAAATATTAGAAGCTTTAGCCACAAGGTCAATTTAAATGGACTTAAAAAATTATTCACATAATCATAAAAAAGTAACATAAAAACTAAACAACAAAATTTATTAACTCACCATCCATCCATAACGTCCATTCGGAGGCATTATAGCGTGAAACAAAAATACAGGCTCCAAGTTTTACTTTTCGTCAAAGCTCTGAAATAGTAATAAATTTTAGGAATTAATTATCTAAATCACTCAGCTGATTAATGAGCCAATGAAGGAGCGAAAATATCAAATGCTAGGAAATAATTTGGAGTTTTTATAAATCTACCCTTAAAACCTTCAACTTGCGGTATAGGTCATTTCGTTTAAATGACATTGAATAGGTTCTCCCTTGCCTTTTGAACGTGTAATCAAGGCCGCTCGCATAATAGCAACTAGTTTATATCAAAGATGGGCATTTAGTTATGCAATCAATTCAGTGCGCCGTCAAGGTCTATACACAATGTACGGGTATCCTTTTTTGCGACGGTTTGGAATAATTATTGTTTGATTTGAAGGACAATCGTCAAAAAAGCAAGATGGTGGCATTCAATAAAATCTAAACTCCTTTCTTATATAAATAATGAACATACTTAAAGACAACCGTCACAACGATAAAGTATTATTTAATATTCGAGTGTAGTGTATTATGATACCTGAAATATTATTTAATACAATTACAATAACACTATCATCATCGACCAATAAACCGTTACCGTTCTATAAAACATTACAAAATAAACTGAAAATACCATAGAAAAATACTGCAGTGCAACGTGGCCCTATACGGTAATTTCAAGATAGGTTTTACCTTTACAGTCACCCTACGTGAAAAGGCGAACAATTTTTATTGAATAGTTTTTAAGGAATCACAAAAGATTTCTGTGAGATCTGATTTTTTTTTGTAAAAGCAGAAAGTAAAGTTATGTAAATTTAAATAAAAAATCTGCAACTTTCACTCACTGTGCTAGCAACTTAGCAATTACTGAGTGGTGCATGGATAATCAGTTTTTAACTTCTTGGGTTTTGGGCGATTTTCGAACCAGGTGCAATGTACTTTGTCTATACTATACATTGTCTTTGAGATGAAACTATTTTTTCCTTTGGATCTAAATCATGTATATTTGTTTTTTTTTCAAACAAAACGTTGGTTTGTTTTTTTAACACACTCACTCATAGCCCCGCACTAGAGAAACCCTATATCGCGGGTGCCATGGACACACACATGATACCCAAATTACATTCCAACTCATGATAGAAATAAATATAAGCCATATAAATATTTCTCATGGCTCGGGAATCGAACCCGGGACCTCTGCGTCATCAAAAACAAAGTCATCATTTCCTATGTGTAATCGCGAAAACCTAAGCACCTTGTCTTTGATTTTCAATAGTAACTTCAATGGGACAAAAGCATTCTTTATTTTATTATTACAAATTCTTAAAAACAGTCTTAGCTAACTATATATTATATATATATCCAAAAAAATCTGTAATGTACCACAGATTTTTTTTGGATTTGCCAAAAGAACACTTAGGTGTAGATATTTACAGTCCTATTAGGTTTTATATACCTAATATTACAAATATAGTAGGTAGAATGAATATTATAATTTTAAACATTATAGTATAATTGGTAGTGAACAGAACCAAAAAAGTGTAAGAAAAGTGATTTCAGGGTTTTTCGTATTTGCTTATTCATTTGTTCTCTATAATAATAGCGAACGTGTTCTGATATGTTACATTTATGGCAAATCAAGGAACGCTGCCATTACTCACAATATTAAATTCGTATAAACAGGATAATGAAATATTCTGTTTTTTATTTGTTGGACAGAGATAAACATTTATTTATCGTATACTAAATTTCGTAATTTTAAATAATAACATTTTCCACATCACCATTATCGGAAAATTAGAAATGAGTTACTTACATACTGTAAAATTAACCTAATTTAACCTTTAATATTTTTTTGGCTGACATCAGTAAAACTTATATGTATAGACTCTATATTCTTGACATCGTTGTCAAAGATGTAACAAAACGCAAAGTTCTACAATTAAAAAAAATCTTCTGGTAAAAGCAAATCTAAATGGATATATATATGCGCACATATATACTGTCGCCGTTAGTTGAAGGCGCTTGTGATAAAACTCAAAACCCAGAAAGAAATAATGTTTTAACAAATTAAATAAAAAAAACATCTACTTTTCTCTTGCGGCAACTTCATAACTTATCCACTTAAGAAAAATAAAAATAGTGACAGATCGCCATTTTTTTCTGATCGCGGTAGTATAAATATTTTTTTTTAATGTCACATGCGTCCTTACAACTAACGGCGGCAGTATATTACGCAATAGCAAACTAATATAAAAGGGCAATGACCGCGAAGGTCATCCCACGCACTAGGTATCAATAGTGACATAAGCTAATCGTTAGATAACAGTTCAATGACCTTTATCAGCTTTATAGATGTTCCGGGTTCGATGTTCTCGCAAGGACGGTCGTCAATACATTGACAGCTCAGCTTTTGCGTACTTAAGCGTGCACTTACGTGCTTATATTTGCGAGGTTGTGACATAATATTACTGAGATATTATGAGTAACGTCTCTTGATCATGGTTTTCGAAATACAGAACATAACATGCTATGTGTTTTTTCTTATGTTACGTACCAGCATTATTGTACATACGTATATATCTACATATTCTGAATTAAGGTTTCTTATTTTCTTCCTTTTGTATGTACATAAAAGTGGGAAAAACGATAAATTTAACAAAATTGAAACTGATGGCAGGTGTAATCTGGTTAATAATCCGACGAGACCAATAACTTTAAAGTTACCTCACTTCCGCGTTTAAAGTGTAATTTCAAGATATTTTTATTAATGTTGCACAATAATGGGTTGTAAAATTTCTTAATTAGGAATTGAAAGATCAGTGACCGGCAATTACCTCAGGCCTATTTACAAATAACGATTATTGAATATTAATGTCAACAGAAATTGATTTCTCGTCAATATGACTCGTTAAGATCGATGAAAAACTTTCAATTTACTTAGAAGTCGTTTTGATTCGATAACAATAGTAGAAATGTGACATTTTTTCGTAATTGTATCGATATAAAAATCGAAGGGTCACTGCCCGCGATTGATGATAATACTAATAATTTCTTAATGAGTTTATCGGCTTTAAATGTGATCAATGAACACGAGATCCGCCTGATTAGAGGTCCATGTGCTAAGGTGGCATTACCACAGTGGTCAACGATCTCTAGATCTCTACTACAATCATATATTTATATACCTAAGTTATGTATGTACACGAATGTTGCAATACTTACCGCTTATAAAGAAGGTCCCGAGTTCAACCTTACTGGGAGGACTAGTAATTTTAACTCAGCATTCTTCGAATTATATGGAGAATAGTTCGACTTCGAATACTTGTGAAGTCATCAATCCGAATTGGACCAGACTGGGGGACTGTGGCCTATATAACCTTCACTTTACAGTAGACCCATACCAAGCTGTGGAAGGTTTATTGGTGGATAATACCAGTATCATATAATGAATACTTACTCGTTCCTAAATATATTTATTAAGTATTTAGCATTGCAAACATCTTATATAAAAAACAGCTGTTGGTCCGATAGCAATGGCATACAAATTCGGTCAAATTGGTACCGCCCACTCTCACGTCCATTTCACATTTCACTTTCATCGAACCAGCCCAAGAGTTGCGACAAACGGTCCGGAGTCGTTGAACTCATCCGTGTCCTCGCGGCCGTGTGCCGATTAAATAATTTCCGCGCTGCGTTGTCAAAATACTCATGATGACCCAATGGTACAGTGAATGCGGCGGTCGATGAACCCACACCGGCCGTGCAAAATACCGACATGTTCGGCAGTTTTATCGAATTGACAATCGCTATCTAGAGAATACCGTAACCCATACGTTATCAATACTTCTAAATTCGGGATCTATCTAATCAACTTTATCATATAGGGTAATTGATTTTGACCGATAATAATGGATACAGTTACAATAGTTTGTTATTACGAAAAATTTATAATTCAATGAGATGAGTCACTGCCTTCGAATACAAAAGAAGACACTGCTCTTTGTTTACTTAATATAATTGTAAATAATGTAGTTGTAGACCGTGAGAATGAGAACGAAATATATTATATTAACAACAAATAACACATTTATAGAGTGTGTAATAAATAAGGGATATATATAGACAGAGATTGTTATAGAAGTTCCCTGAACGCTATACCTTGGGCCTCATCAAGGCGAGAGTCAAAAGGCATTATGTAGGTATGCGGTGTGCATGCGACATCGTTGATCTCATCGTCACTTTCCATCAGGTGAGATGGAGGTCAAACTTTGAAATTGTAAACACATGAAAAAGTACTATAAACAAACAAATTTGCACAAAACTCATTACGTGTAATGCGAAACCAAATTAAATATGCATAAAACCATATATGTATACGACAGACAACGGTTACGTATACCGATTAAAATAAAGTAACAATGATTCATTATTTTATAATACTAGCCCATCTCAATCATAACAGCTACAAATACTAGCTGGTAGATAAAGCTTCTAATTACTTTAAAGACTATGAAAGCTGACCACTGACATGTAAAACATGTATTTTTTGTAGCGGGTCTCTTTATATCCGTGAGGTGGCGTTGGTATGGCTAACTATCAATTTAACCGTTCCGTTAATATTTACTATTTTGAATTATATAAACATTTTAAAGTTAACAAAAAGTTGCATAATATTTCAATTTGTTACTAGATTAGCCAGTGTTGTGAAATACATAAGGAAATATCCAGTTAAAATAGCTCTACCATCGAAAACAGACTTCTACAAGTTAATGGAACTTATTTGGATTAACAATAAATGACGAATATGAAGTAGAAGAGATCACCGCTACGAAAATAGCAAAACCTAAAACATAATTCACGACGATTTAAAAACTAACTAAAGATGACCACTAATAGATACCAGAAACAATGTAAAATCAAATCTATTAATTCACGTGACAGCAGCACTGTACAGCAGCAACACACTACTGCTGTTTTTCGGCTATACACACTCGAGGTTAACCGATCTTACATCAAAATATAAGTTCTATCACAAATATAACAGGAGCATTGGATGCAATTTTAAAAAACGGACTCATTGCATATTCTATTGAGTAGAAGCCCCATATCTTTCCACATTAGTTTTGATTATAGTGATTCTCTCTACAGATCCTTAGGGTATACGAGAAGGACACTATAACCTGTGCGCAAACAGAAATTTTATAAATTCAGGTTCTGACCCTAGATCAGGCAGTGTACAGGGTTGTCACAGACCTCTGTCATTTGATTTCATCCGGTTCTTCGAGAGGCTAGTGCCTCGGGTGAGCCGCCCCGAGTGCGCGTACAGTGCCCTCCCTATTATCCAGATATTATAAGTACCGGAATTGTAGGCACGCCCACTTCCCGTTGCGCATTGCACAACTAGCGGTGGCCACCGCTAAGTCGTCGACTCTGAGTCCTATCAAATCTCCTCATTGGTGGCGGAGCTGTAAGGCACGCTCACTTCCCGACGCCGAAAAACGACGTCTCTCCAGTTTCCAATAACCTAAGCGGCTGGAGGGACCTGAGGATATCTATCTTATCCTTTACTAGGTCTCCGGGCTAGGGCCGGAGATGTCATTATCGACATTACATGACATTATCGCAGTGTCCTGCGATAATGTCCGGACATAGCTTCCAACTTACAGGGCGTAGGTTCTCCGGAAAACCCTATCTCTCGAGTCGGTAGATAACGGACCATTGAGTAGTAGCAGAGCTCTGTAGCAGCAGAGTACTTCCCGTACTACCACCATACCTTTTCTGCTGCCAAGCAGTATGTGAGTATTACTGCGTTCGGATTTTGAGAGGGTGCAACACAAGAATGTAAACAAATTTATACATTGAATATTTATAATTATAATCGGAATCTTATTTGCTGCAACGATATAAAATATTAATCTAAAATTTAGGTTTAGGAATATATGATATATTTACATTTTCCCATTACAAAAAGAAACACAACACCATGGGCCAGTCAAGAACTTAATCATTGCATTGCAATTTTTGTACAATAATTAATTTCTGTACAATGAAACATGGAAATTGATGTAGATAATATGGTGCGCGCGAGAACATACTTTTCGATATAGTTTTTTAATATTTTTTTTTATATTTAAATTCTTTTTGACGTTTGTTTTTAATCTCGGTTTTCATGTCAAATAGCTGGATAAAATACGTTCCATAAGATTCAAAAGGATTTTTAATTCTTTCGCCTTTTTCTTTCTATTTATGCGTCTCGCCAACACATGTGTGTAAAAATATTCAGCTTCAATAAAACATATTTAGCCTGCGTGATCAACTGTTCAATAAGGACAAGATTATGTACAAAAACTTGTATAAAGCAATGTGGTAAATTATAAATAATGAAATTAATTAATAAATAAGTGTCACACACATACAGGTTGTAATCGTTAAGTGTGCCCAGGTGATTGATTATTCTGTAAATTTATGAGATATCGAAAACCTTCAAACTGATAGCGAAAGTACGTTACCTAAACACCAAAAACAAAGATCAGCAACAAACACATGGAGAAATTTGAGAGGTCCGTTGATCCGTTCCGTGGTTTAGTTGGCATAGCGTCTGGCACGGTTTGCTAGAAGACGACGGTTCGAATCCAGCCGGATAGAAGGAATGTTTTCTAAGTGTTCGATCATTGTATCTAGAATAATTATAACAAGGTAATAGTTGGTTACACATTTTTGGTATGTAGGTACACAACTACTCAATTTTATCCACATGTTCAGAGTACACGTTTAAAATCATACGCATTTCACAAAATTTCTTATTAAGATTATAAGATAGAGTACGGACTGGTGTAAGAGTGGCAAATGAAAATGATATTGAACCGTACACGTTGAATGAATTCATTGACATCTGCTTGTTGTTATGTGGCAGATATATTGTCATATTAACTGAAATATAGATTAATCGTTTGGATTATTTTGATGCTGATTGTATCAACTTGTGGCAAAAAAATTTAATTCTTAAAAACCTCTAAATTATTCCCATGTCAAAACCTTTACCTACGTAAAATAATAATATGTAAAACATATGACTGATGGGTCCGTAGCGTATTTATGCAAGTACTCAACGTGTGAAGTGTTTAACACTTGTATGTTAAGAGCGCTCTTCGAATAAGTGGGTCTACGTGGATACGATAGGAAACTTACTAGTACCTACAAAGGCAAGTACTATTTATTGTGTGACATATATTACTAAGTATTCTTATTTATTTATGTTTTAGCTAGTTTTATCAGGGCACACCTCTGGAGATGATCTAGAATAACAATAACATTAGAATAGTTATTTGTTATGCATGGCTGCAAAGTTGTTGTTTGACGCGTGTACTTGTATTGAAACCTGAGCAAGCAAGAAGCCTCGGATTGCTTACTTGTTTCGCTCGTGGTTCAAAAACAGAATCCTGAGCGTAGCGACAAAATTACTTATCTTTGTCAATGTAATGTTAACTTCTCATTTGAAAAAGAAGCTAGTGAGGTGAAAAAGTATTTGTCTATGAAATAATGAATAATAACACGATTAGAACAAAAAAAATGATGATTTTCGTATGTCGTATACATCGTAGGAGTAGCTTTTACTATTTTTTTTAATATAATACTGGGACGAACAAGTCGAACAGTTGCAGTGTCACTCAGAGCTTTAAATCGCAAAGATCTGAGGGATACTGCCACTGTGCCCGTGGCCCTGGGATATATGTTGACAAGCCTTTTGTGTTTGTAATTTCACTTGCAGTAAGTAATGCTCACATCACTGCTCTGCACCAGACAGGTACGGTGGCAGTACTGCCCTAAAATATTTGCAACAAAAAAAAATGGAAATGTAAGAAACGTGTCTTTTAACTAAGTAACAGTATAACTGCCTCAGTGGCCGAACGGTTACAACGCTGGTCTGCTAAGCAAGGGTACCGGATTCGATTCCGCGGCCTTCATTTTTTCCTTTCGTGAGTTTGGGTGAAATTTGTGGAATTGTTTATGTGTGTGTCCATGACACCAGCGACTCAGGGTTTCTTTAGTGAGGGGCTATGAGTGTGTGCGTTATTTATTATTTATAGTTTAATAACATATAACACGTACTGACTTACTAAAAACGGATTTTTATATGTATGAGACCTACTTATGACGGCCATGTGTAAGAAGGTACGTGTCCAATAATCAATAATGTGTTAATTTATGAAGATAATAATGCTAATACAAGAAAATATAATATGTTATATATAATGTGCTATTTCATAGGACTAATAGTTACGGAAATGTTGTATTTATATTATATAGGTACATATACCTATAGTTACGATTATTGCAGGTATAAGATAATTATATAAAAGCAGATGTTTTCGTTGGTACACTTTTCTATCACGTGGAATGGCATTTTATTAATATTTGTAATCATGCGGACAAAGTATTCAAGACAAATTATGTATCTATTAAATTTTAACAAATCTGGTGTAGTGTTAAACACGTGAGGTTTTGCTAGGTAGATCAATTAAGGATATGATTCGTAAGAATTTCAGATATGGCATTTCTGTATATAATACGGGTACTTACAATTCCGCGACTCATGAGTGATGGTTTTTGACGTATTTACGGCGGGGTCGATAAACCAAACAAGTGCATTGCATTAATAACACTCGATTGTCGAGATAATTCAACAACTATGAGTAATTTATGCGGATTCTAATACCCTGATAAGGACACTGTATTTTCCAACACATCTGCACTTCAAATTTTCCACTATATTATCCTTTTCACAATTTTTCCAATGGCGATGTTGAGTAATACGACTGAGTGGAAGTTTTAATGCGGTTAATGAGCTTGTTTTTAAGCAAAACTTAGGCGGTTGACGTCAGTTATCTGTTGAAATAAATCATTTGATTAAGAGGCCATCCGGCTGCGGGTCAATTGCATATTGTAAAAAATTTATTCGTATTCTATTGAAACATAAAATCTAGCATTTGTATGTTGACAATCTAAGAAGTAATTTTAAATGGTTCATGGTGGAGAAACATCCTGACATTCAATAAAAACTTAATTCTTTTTAAAATACTTAATCACTCCAGTACCTAGGTATACTAGACTAAAATACTTTTTCTTCTTTTTGAGGTGCCATCTCCTACCGGAGGTCAGCAATCAATCAAAGGGCTATCTGTATTTTAGACATAGCTACACGGAACAAGGATCTTATGCTCAGATTGAACCATGTCCGGAGATTCTTAAGCCACGAAGTACGCCTTCTTACAGGTGGTCGCTTTCCCTGTATCTTCTCTTGCATTATTAGTCGTAGTTGGTCGTATTTATCATTATGCATTATATGACCAAAGTACTGTAGTTTGCGTTTTTTGACAGTACTCAAGACCTCTAATTTCTTATTCACCATCTGCAATACTCTTTCATTGGACACTATCCGGCCACGATATTTTTAAATACTTCAATAAACTAAATGAAACTAGGTATGTGTGTGCCTCAATGCCTTCTTTTTCTTCTTATCTTATCAATGGCATACACTCTCGTAGTGAAAGGATTTGCCAATCGGCATAGGATACTCGCCGATTGTTGCCCAGGATGCGTCAGGTTTACAAGAAAGGAATGGTGTACGTCGTGTGGGGAGGTTCCGTTCGTGCACTAAGTATATGCCTAAATATTTTCTATTTACAATAATTGTAACTTTTTCGTTGAAAAACAAAACCGATCTCAAAAGTTTGCTTATCGGCTTTTTCCGATTTCCGTAAGATCGCCTCATCGCCTCATGTGATTCTGACTTCTTAGTGACAATGGGACTGTTGCGGACTCCTTTGTACATTTTATGCTTTTTTCTGGTTGTCATGGTGACGGTGATTTGTTACATGTATTGTGTCAAGTGAAAAGTCGAATTTTATTTGCGGAAAATATTTTTTTAATTTGTGATAGCCGAAATCCCATCCCCATCTCGAGAGTACACCATTTCAAACAAAAAAATAATTTTCAAAATCGGTCCACAATTCATGAAGAAATCGGTATGTCAGTGTACATGCTTTAAAATTTGAGAATTTTCCTCGATTTCCATGGATCCCCTCATCAGATTCTGGCTTGGTGACAATGGGACCACAATGAGAGTGCACCGTTTCAAACAAAAAAAGAATTTTCAAATACGGTCTACAATTGACGGAGAAATCTAAAAACATAACGCCGAACAAAAAGCCGAACCTATAACCTCCTCCTTTTTAAAATCGGTTAAAAATATACATACTACAATTGGACAACCAAAAGTAACTAAATCAATTTCAAAATGTGTTCGAATATATCAAAAATTAAAAAAATAAATCCTAGCTATAAAAACGCATACTGGTATAAGTGCATATTTGGATGCACAAAGCTTGCGCCCGGGCAAGGCCGGCCGCTCACTCTGCACGTTATGTAATGGAGCAATACTCTCGGAACACATGTCAATAAAACTTATTATCTAATGGCCTAGCTAAATTATAAAACATAAGAGGTAGTTAAAAGATGCTCTAACTTGTTTATCTACGTTTGTTTGTTCCAGGTACGAATGATACTTAACGTGAGTAGTGGGTAATTAACATATGATAATTTAAACGATAATGAAAGATAACTTCATTCAAGAGGTTCTATGACCTAGAGACACGTGTAATCAATGCAACACGTGTGAAATGAAGAATTGTCTACTGTATTGTCAAAATAAGTGAAAATTAAATCTAGTTGTAACATTCAATTACTTTCATTAGACAATTAACATACGTCAATATATCTCTATATTTGGTATGAACATCCAATTTTCATAAGTTGTAGGACAAATAAGTCAAAACGAGCTGCGTTTCAGCTGTTGACACGACAACTCCATGCCAGCTCCACTAGCAGTTGACACATTTGTATAGTGTTGCCTACTGTCATGTGTATAACCAGAAATAGAGACGAAGTGTCATTTAATTTGATCTACTATAAAAACTATTCTGTCATATCATTACGGTGACAACTGCGCTCCGATTGGCCAGCCCGAATTTAAAACATTTGACGAGTGTCTTCATTGTTTCACTTCAAATTGACCAGTTTAATAGCTTTGCTATTATGGACGAAAATTGAAAAATTATATAGTACATATTTAATTACAGAATATTTTTGGAATATACGGAGACGTACATACACATACACAGGTCAGTTGTTGGCGCTGTACTATTTCAGTTTTCTAATTTGTGATTTCAGCGCAAACGAGAGTTGATATTTAAAAGTGATATAAATACCACTTGACTGAGGAGTTGCCAGGGGTGGATGGCCCTTATTTCGTCTCTATTTCTGGTTATATACTCGATGCTTACTGCATTCAAATGGCCAACGAACTGCATCTCAACACTCTACGATCAACAGTAACCACAATACGAAAAGGCGTGCCTTATTCTAGCGTGACCATGATCGAGTTTTTGAAATTTATCTAATCAGGTAAAAAGTCTCCGTTTGGTCGGTCTAGTCGCAAATAATTAGATTTAGTCGGTCTATCGTTCAAAAGCTTATTCCAGAGGCATTATTTCTCTAAACTCGAGAATCACAGCAACTATCTTAGATCTGATTAGGTACACAGAAAAAGTCGTGCTGTAGTCGGTTTTAGTCGTAAGAAACTAGATTTTGTCTTTACACCGTTTCAAAGTTATAAGTTGGAATAATCTTATTCCGGCGGCACCTTTTTATTCCGGGAACCACAGCCCCTAGCTTGGATCCGATTGCACGCAGATAAAGTCGTCAAAAGGCGTACAATAACAACGATAATAATGGAATTATGGAATTTTAATACTCAATAAAAATAATGTGCCCTATAACCACACCAATTGTCTGGTCTCAAACTACGGAATTTCCTGTATTAAAGTACCAGAGCAACGGAATTCACTTAGGGGCAGTTCCCACCCAGACCTAGAACCAATTTATTGACGTTCATTTCCCAAATTGGGCTTACTGAAAATCAAACCCGAGATCTCCTCACCCAGTGCCAACAATGCAAACCGTTGGGCCACTGACGTCATCAGCTTACAAGTAAAACTTCATTATTTGATCTACTTAGTAGATGATCACGACCACGGAAGAAAACGACCGAGAGATTATACGAATACCTTTTCTTTCTTCTTTTTTTTTTGAGGCCCCGGACTAGGGAAAGTCTGTGTGCCATGGACGTATACATAGATAACCACAAATTATACCCAAACTAATGAGGAAAATAAATGTAAGCCATACATAAATATTTATTTCTCCCAGCCCAGAAATCGAACCCGGGACCTCTGCGTGGCAGACCAGCATGGTAAATGTTCGGCCACGGAGGCAGTAAATGGCTTGCTGTTGTCAATAAAGGATAAATGTTAAATAAAAGTCAAGGATATATAAAAAAAAATACTGTAAACTTTATGGCACCAATTTCAAATATAAGTAGATTGTAAAAATTGAAAATTTACACACTAAATAAAAGTGCTAGTACTAATAATCATTATAATTGGAAAAATGTTAAGAAAGACAACTACTTAATCTTAAAATTATTTTTCATATGTAACACGTACTTCGATAAATTACACTACGTCTAAAACCTGAAAAGCTGCGATTTATAACTTCGTCTTTTTTAAATTTCAGTCTTTTGAGTCAAAGAAATAATCACAGTGTTGAATTTGTACTTATAAGAATAGCTTCTTATGAGAATTTCCTTAATTCCATAAAACTACCACGACTAGTGTTGTAACTTGAAAATAAAACCAATGTATTTTTTCACATTTTTGAAAAAAAAACACAGCGCCATGTTTTTTTCTAAATTAGGCTTTTTTTCAGAAAAAGCAAAATGGAATAACTGAAATAAAATAAGACACTAACTTTTGTTTTAAGAATATATATATGTATAACATGTTTTTTTAAAATCAATTACCATGATAATTATAACAAAAATTTAATCTTCATTTATGGTGTTACTAATGTTACTACTGTTCCAGGTGTTACTCACACTTGTAATGTCACCAAAATTTTCTATGTCTTCGTTTCCTTCATTCAAATCGTACCGAATAATTTTATATAAGCGGCTTGCTAATAATTCTATGTAAATGTAGCTATACAAGGGATTTTACTTTCTACATTTTACATTTTCTAAAAAAAAACCTAATTTAGAAAAAAATCATGGCGCTGTGTTCTCAAAAAAGTGAAAAAACATTGGTTTTTTTTTCAAGTTACAACACTAGTTGTGATATTAGTGACCTAATTATTTTTTTATAAAAATTGCATCAGGCTCAATTGGCTGTTCCGAATTGCTATCTCAAATATCACTGAGAGTTCCCTCTAAGTCTTTGTGATACAATGCCGTTTTGGTGCTGCCTCCGTCCCGTACTAATTACAAGTTAATCAAATTTATATGGCGTGCTAGCAATAATTTTAACATTCCAGGTAATACTTGTGATCTGGATTTTTTTAATACGAGTATGATTTCGGTTAAGGAGAGCACTGAGTGGGCACTTCTTTGGTTCATATTCATATCGATACCTCGAATGAACATTACGCCAACTTAATTTTTGGACCTGCAGTTTGATTTTGATTGCCTCTCCCGATCGGAAGCTGCGTCTTTTCCGAGTCGAGGCGCATAATTGCGATTCACAACTAGCCGGTCGGAAACTTTGACATTTCTAATAGTTGATTTCACTCACAAATTAGAAAGATATAGTAGGGATCAGGTTGCATCTTCTCGTTTAATCTGATTTCGAGATTACCCGATCGGATAGATTACGATTTGAATCGAAATCAGGGCGCTGTTCTGTTTTTATTTTGTTTTTTGGTTTCTTTATTCTTTTTTCACAATATTCGTTCCGTGGAGTTCTTAGGTTTTCGCGATTATTGCACAAAACAAACCTTTGAAAAACCAAATATACGCGATTTTAATCCGGTTAAATAATTTCATTTTCTATGAATATTCGCTTTTTTGTTTTCATCTTTCATATTCTTTATTGGCTCATGATGAGGCTTACAATTGCGGTTGTCTTTTTACGTAATAGGTTACCTAAATATATGTGAGGATCTTTAATTGGCTTTCAGTTGATATTATTATTTTAGTTTTAAGCTGCGGATCTTCTTATTAGATAAATAAATAAACACTGTAGAGTTTACTACGTAATAGTAGCACGAATTTTAATGCCTGTTTACGTATCGTTGTTATGCAACAACTGACCAAACACGGTAGTTAATTCATAAATTGTTATTGCTTTAACCAACTCACGTGAAACTGCCAAAAATGAATCAAACATTAGTTTTTCGATATCTCAACTATCACTAGTCGATAAAGTCAATGCGGGATACGTTTTTAGCAAAACGATCATTAGTATACATAGTAGCTTGTATCGTGATGTCACAAGCCGCTTTGCCGTTTCCATATTTCTCAATCACAGAATCTATTTCAACTATGTATTATTAGTTTTATTAACGAATTTCAATTCCGTTTTCACATTTGTCCATCAATGAATTTCCAATTTATCAAGCTAATATTTTTTTTTGTCAAATACCCTATGTGCAATAATATGCCACTATTACAGTACTGTTAGTAGCAAATTACAATAGCAAAGAATGAAAAACAAGTATTTTTCGAAAATACTCACTCTGAATTAGAATATCTAAAAATACTTTATTATTATTGATACCATCAAAGACCCAACAAACAAAGAGAAAATCCTTCGATGCGACTGTACAGGTAGCCAAGTAGAGGCAACAAAATCTGGTTCGTGTACAGCGGCTCGAAGGTATTTTTCTTTGTGTTTATTCAATCTTTGTATCATTAATAATAACAACATTGTGGAGAATTTTCACAAAAAATAGATGAATATCATGGTAGTAAAAACATCATGATATCTAATCAAAATAAATATTTAAAAATACTTTAGTCGAAAATGCTAATACAAAATTATGTCTATATGTTCTTCTATATGTCCTTCTATGTCTCACTTATGAGACATAGAACGGCATATTGCTCAATTCCTTGGTAGCCAACCTAGCCGCCCTGTTCAAAGTAACATTGCAATGAGAGTGTAGAGCTTCCAAACAGTCACTCTCGTTTTTCCTCCATTTAGAATCCATTGCTACTGAAAAAGCAGTACAAGAAAAAGTACATAAAAGGCTAATGAGTATACAAAGTCTCATTCTAAGCGCATCACTAGGTTGTTCTAGCAAACACATAAAGTTGAACGAGTCGTCGTCAAAGAGTATCTTTTCAACCACGTCAGCGTGTTCGGGGAGATCCTGCAGGACCGTGATCAACAGTCCAACAATGTTTAATGTTATCCGAGGTGTTTTCGTATCTGTAACAAGGAAAATTTGTAATAGATCTTGATACATGAGCAAAGTGAACGAAATAACATTCAACAAAAATGTTGGAAAATTATGACAAAATATAATTATCACATAAAGACAATAAATAATAATACAAAACATAAATATACAGAAGATAACACGTATCATAAAAATGATTTGAACGATACTAAGTAAATACAAATACACGACAAGACTTAAAGTCAAGGGTCAATGAACTTAACTGCATAATAATTAGTATTTTGTACATGTGTGACTGTCATTTCTCATTAAAAGGGAAATGTTACAATAGCTCCGAAAAGTAAACTAAAAATGAGCTCTCCGCTCATTTATTCATTAAATATGACTACTGTTGTTTTTCAATAGCTCATTTTAACGGGGCATAGTAAGCCTCATTTCGTCATAATTTAATCTATTATTTCCCTTCATTTAATAAATAACAATATAATAAACAAAAAAAAAATAACGGTCCCGTCAGTCATTTACCAGTGATAATTCCGTTTGAGATGAGCAGAATTATAAATGCATGCCGTACTTTCTCAAACTCGTATCTTATAAAGAGTGATTATTCAGGATGTGGTAAAACTTTCTATTTATTTTATATTTCTTATCAAGGATGTTAATTTGGATGCATTACTTTAAGAATAGGTAAAAGCTGGTGTGTAAATATGAAGGAAATGTGATGTGAAATCAGCCTGCAAAATTTGTATATACAATCCATTTTTTGCATTTCAGTAACTTTGTGCTTTAAGATACGAGTTTGAAAAAGTAAGATTTTATGACGTCATTTGTGTACGTACAGTTGGCGAGCAGGCGTGTGAAGACGGTATAAGCGTGGTTGGCCAGCAGCGCGGTAGCGAATTGGCGTACGCCACGGCATGATCGCACGCACAGCCACGCGCACACTTCAACCATGCGACTCACGCCCACCACTCTGAGACAAGTTAACATACTTTTACACTATAGCAACAATTTAAAAAAAAATCAATATCTGTTACTAATATTTTTTAAGACTATTCAATAATCTCAGTACAGAGTACTAAAAAACCAACCTCAAAACTCATTCATCCCCTAGTTTGCCACCCTCAGAAGTGAAATATTTTCATGAAATTTAAATGGGACCACTTCCGAGGTACCCTCTTTCCAACAAAAAAAGAAGCATCAAAATCGGTTCATAAATGACGAGTTATCACGTAACATAAATAAAAAACATACAGTCGAATTGAGAACCTATTCCTTTTTTGAAGTCGGTTAAAAATATTAGTAACTTTTTTTATAATATCAAGTGACGGGACGAACAAGTCGTGCGCCTGATGGTAAACGACACGCCTCACTGTGTTTCGAAATGACTTCAGATAGGACATTTTGAGTGAAGTTTAGCAAGGAACACGTGTTAATATTCTAAACGCAGGGCGAAAACTCCCGTGTGCCAATTTTGTATAGTTTTGGAGAAAACTTAGTTCAAAGTTCCTCGATTTTTATACTTAAGAAATTACAAAAATGGTTATAACTCAAAAAATATAAAATGCCAATAAATATTTATAAACACGATTTTAACAGGAATTTCAAACACTATTCCAGTAACTTTGCCGCTTTTCCAAAATATAACCGTAAGTTACGAAAATCAAGAATTTCCTTAAAACGATTATATTTTTTTGATGTGTTATTTCGCGTGTCGCATCCAGCAATTATAAAAATAAATAGTTAACCATGCATACTATTCTCACAAAAATAACAGATGTTAGTGCCTATATATTTGGTTTATATTTGGTTAATATTTGGAGAATATGTATATTTGGTTTAGTAGTAAGGTGTTACGTTTATTAAGATGAATATCATTGAAATTGGACATTTGCTAGTTCTACTCGACACTGGCCGAAATATCCCAAAAATTTTACATTACCGAAAATATATGCATTATAAACACGAATACATAATACCGTATAATTTACTGCAAACCGTTCATGGGATTAATTCCTTGTTAAGATTTTCAAGCAGAAAATGTAGAGAACTCAATTACATTATGTTACTACTAACTAATACCATACTAGTACTGCAGTGACACCAGTTAAAGTCAATTAAGAAATTATCTGTAAAATTCACGACGCTGTTTTGATACGCCACAAGTGATATGGTTTTTGATATTATTTTTGCCAGAACTGAACTGTAAAGACCAAAATAATAACATAGTTAATTCAAACAAATAATAATAATTATATAGCAAACTATCTCTAAAAATTTTGCTTCCAACAAAATTTCAGGCGTTCTGAATTTAAAAATCTTTAGACACGCATATCTCCAATGTCTCAAGGCATTAGCATCTGCTTTTTTGGGAGAATAGTAAGCAAGGTTAACTATTTATTTTTATAATTTCTGGATACGACTGAAGCGAAATAACAAAGAAAAAAAAAACCGTTTTTAGGAAATTCTCAATTTTCGTAACTTACGGTTATATTTTGGAAAAGCGGCAAGGTTACAAGGTACTTGAATAGTGCTTGATATTCCTGTTAAAATCGTGTTTTTAAGTATTTAGTGGCATTTTTATTTTTTGAGTTATAACCATTTTTGTAATTTCTAAGTATAATAAAAATCGAAGAACTTTGAACTAAGTTTTCTCGAAAACTATACAAAATTGGCACACGGGAATTTTCGTCCTGCGTTTAGAATATTAACAAGTATTCCTTGCTATGTTTCACTCGAAACGTCCGATCTGAAGGCATTTCGAAACACAGTGCGCCTATCCATAACTGTTGCAGTGCCACTCAGAGCTTTAAATCGCAAAGATCTGAGGGGCACTGCCACTGTACCCGTCACCTTGAGACGTAAGTTGACAAGTCCCATGTGTCTGTAATTTCACCGGCACCCTTACCCTTCCAAACCGGAACGCAGTAATGGTATTAAGGCTTGGCGGCGGAAATAAGTAAGGTGGATGTACTTCCATAGACGAACTCTTTCACAAGGAGGTCTACTGCTGCTAAACTAAAAACTATGGGTCGGGCTTTCATGGCGCCCACGATATTTAGTTTATATTTATTATATTTTAATTTTAATTGTACCTTATAAATCGTACATTAAAATTATAATGTGAGGTCCGTGCGGCGCCATTATCCTCGCTATTCAAAGTTTTTATTTCTTTTTTTATAATATCATGTGACGGGACGAACAAGTAGTGCGCGTGATTGTAAGCTACATGCCTGTCCATAACAGTTGCAGTGCCACTCAGAGCTTCAAATCGCAAAAATCTAAGGGGCACTGCCACTGCGCCCGTCACCCTGAGACATAAATTGACAAGTTCCATGTGCCTGTAATTTCCCCAAAATAAGTACGAATATAGTGAGTTTTACCTAAGTAATAATAATGTGCCAAACAACCACACCAATTGCCTGGTCTCAAACTGGGGAATGCCCTGTACTATGAGTACCAAGGCAACGGACAATAACGAGCAATGGAGGAAACCAGTACAAATACAGAAAGTTCATTTCCCAAATTGGTTCTACCGGGAATCGAAGCCGGGACCTCCGCATCCAGCGCCTACAATACAAACCGTTGGACCACCGAAGTCGTCACGTATAATTCAAGTGAATTCCTGTTCTAACATTTTTCACACTTTTTTTAACGCATCGAGTCTATAACCAAAAATAGAGACGAAATTGACGACACCCGTCAATTGTTTCGAATTCGAGGTGGCCAATGGGAGCGCAGTTGTCACCAATGATTTGGCAGAATAGTTTTCAAACAAATTAAATGACATTTCGTCTGTATTTCTGGTTATATACTCGATGGTTGAAAGTAACATTTACTTGGAAAGCCTTTCACGGTGAACTTCTTTCTGGCTAATGAAAATAATGAGCAAAACTAAAAACATATTAGGGAACTAACCGATCTTCAGCACCATCCTCTGAGTCGCTGCTGTTTTTCATCAATGTGTTAATGGCAGCTACGAAGTTATACACTACTTTAGCTTCCAGGTACACCTGAAATTAGTTTCATATTACAAGTAATAACTTGAATGACATTCATTTGCATCGCTATCGACAAATTGCTTTACTCTTTTGCGACCATGTTTCTTTAATGTATCGCCAATCATACATATATATTATATAGACAATCTACACAATTTCGTTGTGTAAATTCGTAACTCAAAACTGATGGAATTGAGAAAATACGATTTGAAAAAAAAAATCTATTATTATTGCGAATAATGGGATTTTTTAATTTATACATAACATAATTAGTTATCCAATAAACGATGATATAAATTTATTGGTTCCATTCATTGACTTACAAATAAAGTTCCAATGGGTGATTTTCTCAATTCCATCATTCTTGAGTTACATAGTATTTGGTTTCATGTGAGATAAGTATAAAACAATACTAACATCCTGAATATTAAGCAATGTGTGTCGCGGAAGAGAATGCGCAAGCGCAGGCAGCGCCAGCAACGCGGCTACGGCGCCACACACACGGCCTCCGCCGCCCCCAACCGCAGCGCCCGCACGTGCCGCGCTGCCCACTACGCTCACCACCATGCTCACCTAAGAAATATTTCCGTTTAAGATAGTTTATACGAGAATCTCCTTGAACACGTAACAAAATTTTTACATACCATATTGAGTTGAGTCAAAGATTCAACATCACCATTCATAACTTCACTAATGTTAGAGTTGAGGAATGCCTCCCATTCTTCGAGTTCTATTGTAGATGGTTCTTTTACTGTAAAAAACAATGATTACCATTAATACACTGCAATTAACAGACAGTTATACAATTGTTGAGTATTATGCCATTGCTTATGACCTTCATGTTTCTCCTCAGTCTTCACAAGTCGGTCATTATTAGCGATTTCTTTATCGTCTGATGTCTCTTCGATCACCTCGCATTTCTCTATGTCTTCATCTTTTTCTTCCTTAGAACATTTACCTTTATCATCATCAACAATGCTAGAAACCTCGATAGCAGGCTCACTAATGCGTCGCTGATTCTCAGGTTTATTCTTGTCCCAACTCCTGCTAAAGTGAAACGACCTTTTAATGCTCCTCGTCAGTCTATTGCCACCACTCCCAAAACGGAGTTTATCTCTCGAAAACTGTAATATCTTTTGTTTATAGGACGGCGGTACGCTCTTGCTAAGGCCGGAGCTTACTTCACTACTACATTTAGTAGAACTTTTAGGATTTTCCAAACTATGCGAAGCTGTGTCAACAGATCTAGTCTTCTGTTTAACTTCAACAACCTCATGCATATCGATTGATTTTGTTTCTTCAAGAGTTTTTTCAGATTTTTCTGCAGATTTATCAATGTGTTTCTCTTCAATAATCTTGTCCATTTTATCGACGTTTGTATCAATTTGTTTCTTGCTTACAGCCATAAGTTGGGCCATGTTGTTTTCTAAATTGCACACAACTAAGTTAGAATTGTTCATGACGTTGTACTCGTGGCGCAGAAGTTTTGCGTTGGCGGCAGTGATGGGCTGTGACTGGTCCTCATCATCTGTCTTGAGGCTGTCTCTAACGCTAAACGCACTAGTAGCTCGCACACTGTCGTCGTCAGACAATGGAACACACTCCATAGCTTGCATTACTCCGCGAACATTTCGTAAATCGTGTTCCCGTGTTTCTGATTTAATAGACTCGCCTTCAAGTTTCATGATTCTGAAAAATAATATATATGTTTTATTACATGATAACTTGCCAGAGATTCCTGTCAGCAATAAAAAATATCCAATAATACTACGTTTACTACCTAGCACTGTTGCTAATCTTGTCCTTCTGAAGCTGCTTGGCTTCCTGCTGACTAAAAGTCAAGGGTTTGGTGAATGGTGACTCGCTCTGCACATCCTCTGGTAGGATTAATACATGACCATGGACAAAGGGATGCTCAAGTATTTCAGGCCATGTCATTCTTTTCAATGGGTCTTTGTGTAATAAGCCCTAGAAAAAGAAACAGATTGATAGATGACTTTGAGTAAAAGCATTTGTTTAACACATTGTGGTGGTGGTATATTAGACACTTATAAATACTGCCTGTGTCTAGCCTATTTGACTACATGAGACTCTTGACTAACAATGGACAATTAACAAATAAATAGACACATACCTGTAAAAAGGAGCGAGCTTCCATACTGATGAAACTAGGCCACTGGACAGGCTTGTGTCGGATCATGCGAACCAGTTGCAAGATGGACATAGTACAGAATGGCGGTTGTCCAGCCATCAACTCATAAACTATGCATCCAAGAGACCAGAGATCTGCCTGTAATTTAGAATTTCAAGGTTAAAAATAAAATAGTACATACAAAAATGAATAAAACACATAAAACAATGAATAAAATTAATCAAAAATATCTGTGATGGGGAGACCTCTGAGGAGAGTAGCCAACAAAATATAACAAAAAACGTCAGTAGAGACAAGAAATCAATAGTATGTTTCACAGTTTGAAAAAATGTAATGACTTTTTTTTTAAAACCTTTTCAGTTTCTACAAATCGTAAGGTACCTGATGATCATACGGTTTTTCGTCAATCAGTTCTGGAGCCATATACAACGGAGTTCCTTTGATGGAAGTCAGAATGTGCGTAGCATTGGTCATTATTCTTGCTAAACCAAAGTCACATAGTTTGGCACAACCAGTACTATCTAGTAACACGTTTTGAGGCTTCAGGTCTCTGGAATATTATGACAAAAAAGACAAGTTAGATTGCGTTGTACTTATGTAATAACGTCGAACACTTGATTATCATAATTCCTTTGTTTAATTGAGGTTTATTTGTTTATTTATTAAGTACTACCACATAATATATATTACAGCATTTAAACATCAACATAGATCAGTATAACAACTAATAAATATAATGATAATGATAACAACATCATTGAAGTTGAAAGGTTGTAGGTATATAAGTTAACAATATCAAAATAAGGACAGTTTAACGGTGCCCAGTCAAACATTTTCTATACAAATATATTGGATATATACTATATTGGAGATAAATATTGTCTAAACAAGTAAAGTTGAATAATCAGTATATGAAACTAAACATAACATGTTTTTTAACATAATACTACACTGTTGTGTGTGCACCAATTGTTCATTGGCAAATCCCATCCCATACCACTAGGATAAGCATTATATATATATAGCATCACGCTATCGACGTTGGAAGAAGGTTGTAATAATGTAGCCCACATACAAAATGAAAAATATAGTTTTAATTCAACAACAAATTCTTCTGACACATGTTTTTTGTGCCTTGATAATTGAATTTACTATAACTGGTGGCATCCTTGAAGAACAGACTTCCTATCCAAGATTTTGTGTGCAAGTAATAATGTAGGTGTATAAGCAAATATTTTTCTTTTTGTGCTTTTTAGTTTATATTGTTATTAATCCCATTTGACAGACAATCTAGAAACTTTATTATACTATATTTATTACTTTTCTGAACCAAATAATTCATAAATTTTCAAAATTATCCAAATGATTTTTGAAACAGACCCAATAATACTCATTTCATCATCACTAGAAAACCTGTGCCTAAAAGTTAATATAAATGTTACCTATGCAGCACTCTGTGCGAATGAAGATAATACAAAGCTGAGACCAAGTCCCAGGTGATTTTCTTGACCTGCTCCTCATTTAGACAACCTTCCTTTGCTAGTATACTATGTAGTTCCTTCTCAGCATATTCTGTGACCACCACCAATTCAGTTTCTGTATCAAAACTATCTATCATTCGGATGATGTTTGGATGATTCAACTGCCTCTGTATGTCGCATTCTTGCCGCAAGTTCCTCAAGTCTTTGGAGGAACGGCCTTTCTGTAAGTGTGCATATTAATAACTGTTATTTAAAGAAAACAGCTTGACTAAGGTTGCCTTTCACGGTTTGGCGATAGTGACTACTTTGGGGCGGGCAGTGCTTTAATAATATATGGTTATAATAAACAGTGCTATGTGTATGTAAACGATTGTAAAGCAAAACTTACCTTTCTAATGACTTTTAGTGCGACAACTTCATTAGTTTTCTTGTGCTTAGCTTTGAACACTCGTCCAAATGATCCTTCGCCAATAAACGATAACACGATGTAGCTATCCATTTTGTTTAAAGCTTATCAGAAAAACTAGCATTGTAAAATTAATTAAATATTTAGTTAAGACGTTAAAATTCCCCAAAGTCATTAATTTTATAGAGCGAAGATTGTACGAATGAAACCAAAACATACCTTGGTCTAAATGCGCTTTTTTGACTAGTTAAAAGAAGCAAAAGCTGTGATGTGAAAGTATGTACGTGAATTTTAGTCTTCGAGGATGAAAAAATCTATAGTTTACACAGAAATCTAAATATTGCCTATTTATTTAGATTTCTGTGATATTTTAGTTTAGTTTATACTTGTTTTAGTCATGCTGCACATTACGTTTAGCGCAGAAATATAAAATAAAAAACATTTGTTTGAATAGAAAAAAAAGGTAGTTTTTTCACAAATTAATTTTTAATTTTATGTATTATTCTAGGATGGAAAAAATTGGTTTCCATAGTATATGGTATTATTACGTTTTTTAAGTTTCATAATCCTTTGTTGCTTCTTCACGCTGAAGGCTCTATAGCCAATGCTCAAAAAATAAATAATAATAATAACATAACATTTGTTTGACAGTTTCTTTTTGTACATACGTGCTTAGGCTTGGCTAAGTGCTATATTAGAGCGTAGCGTAGTTCAATAGTCTGAGAATAGAGCGTTAGAAGTTGAAATTTTTTTGATAGAATCATTGACTTACAGAATCTTCTATTTGTAAGTCAATGGAATATTCTTATCTTCGTGATGGTAATTGAAAGAATGCCAAACAATTAAAAATTTAAAAGCATTTCCAGGGTGTACAGCCCTCTTATTAGATGCCTATTTAGATATGCGTAGGTATGTACTTACATACATAACCAAATCATTCTATGCTCAGCATTTTTAACGTGTCCGATATTTATTCTATCACGCACTTACGTTTAATGTATATTTTAACGACTTTATTAGTGAACAATCCACACCATCATCCATCCGTTATGCGAAAAGAGTATTTACGTTATGCGCTATTTACGGAGAAATGAATCTGTGTGTACAATGTATATATAATTTAGTGCAAAAGTTTTTTGAACATTTTATTAGTCTCTTTAGTATTACATGTACATAAATCTTGACTATAAAACTATTTCGGTTAGTATTTTCTGTCTATCCAATATGTTTCATATGCAAAAAATTGTCTCAGTGAGCGAACAGATTCCCGGGTTTGATTCCCAGGCCGGGTGAAATATTTGTATGGCCTACATTTATTATTATTTGAGTGTAATTTGAGGTTGTCTATGTGTGTGTCCATTGTACCCACGAACCAGGGCTTCCCTAGTGCGAGGCCATGAGTGTGTGCGGTAAAAAAATATGTCCTATTGAAGCTTCAATTCAAGTTTGTAATTTTTCTCCTATCAACGAATTGTGACATCTATATCTCTCTAGCTCTATAAATAGGAAGACAATAGAATGCTTCAATAATAAGTTACGCCAGCAATCCAATGGCGCAAAGAAGTTACTGAAAACTTTTAAAGTTATACTTCCTTTTATACCGTGATATTTTCATTCTCAAAAAAAGTTTTGAAAATTACTTAGCTTAATACTATAAATTGATACAGCTATCTACTCTTCAAGCAGGAGTTGCAGTAGATCGTACGTAAGAAAACATAAGGTGTTTAAATATAATTCTATAAATGGTATTGAACATTTTAAAAACAGAAATGGATACAGTAGTATATCTTCTTAACTATTAGCTTAGTTGGTAGGTGTACTCAGCTAAATACAAGTTGTTAACAATATTTTAAACTACAATCTAAAAATGATACAATTTTCTACAAACCATTTCAACAGATTATTCAACAGATTTCTGTCTAGTCTATCGTACATTAATTCATAGCAAATTCAATTTGATAACTGAAATAATATTAGCAATCAAAGTACATAGGTAGGTAATGTTTAATACCTAGACACGTATCGTGTCTTGAAGCTGGTAAAACTCTATGAAACCTAGTAGAAGTAGAACAAAATAAATAAGGAATGAACTGGCCATAAACTTACTACAAAACTCGAATGATACGCGATTAGATATATCAAATGAGCACATTACAACTATTTCTATCGCGTCCCTAATATTAGCTGCCGTTGTTCATTAACTGCCCCTCGTTATCTGGCATCTATTTATACCCGATTATCCGGCAACCAGCTGTACGATGAGATAAACCGAATCGCTGTACAATAAAGCCGGCAGATATAACTATAGCTATAGCTCCGGATGAGAGCATTATTTCACGTTAAAACATATTATTCCGCGGGCCGTGCACAGTTCAGTAAATAAACGGGACAGAGCGTGGGCGAATATGTACATTAGGGATTGACTAACTCGAATATTGTTTCTAATACTCTAACGGCGCATCTAAAAGCATTTCGAAAATATTTGACAAATAAAATTACATGGTGTACATACCCAATAACTATATGTCAAAATGAGTAATTACAGTAGCTTTCTGTAATAGGAATGCATTAATAAAAATTGTATGACGTGATCGCAAATTGTCTCTATATCGATACGTTATGGATAGTAACATCTTTTGTCTTACGTTATTTGGTGATGATGGTATGGTAAATACGAAATTCTTACACAAGGAAACTGTTAGTTTACGGTCGTCCATAATTCAAATATTTTTATGAACTGTTGAGTTCATTGCTGAAAATAGCCAGTCAGTCTTCATTTGGTTGCTCATAAAAATGTGATTTATGATCTATACATTTTTATTGGCACTAACCATTGTTTCTAAAATGCTTGATGCCTATTGTAATTATCGTCTCGACACATCTCAAAATATTTTTATTTTATTTCCCAGTAAACTGAATGTGTACGCAATCATAGCGTGTTTGCCACTTTTGGAGAAAAACTGATGTTACTTCACATTCACATTGATGTTAAGAACTGAGTTGATTCGATATACCCACCTATCCACAGTGGATATACCGCACCAAGGTGAGAGCTGTATATTTCAGTTAGCCGTTTGTTTATTGAACACTGTAAAACAATCCATTAAATATTTTTAGTTCAAGTGTTAAACGGGTTTTACGACAAAGACTCTACTTCTAACTTGGATAACGAGGAAACAACACAATAATAGGTAGGTACATAATAATTAAAAAATTGCCACCGACTACTTTCGCTTCATTAGTTGTAGGTTTTTTCTTACTGAATTCATATTTAATATACATTACAATACAAAGGCAAAGAAATTGAAGAAAATGAAGCTGCGATACAATGAAATTTCTAATAGGAATTCAGTTATTTTATTATATCCTTTATGAAACTTTTGTATGGTAGCGTATATGCACACTAACTCCATGAATTACGAACGTCCTACAACAAACAGACGCGCTTCATTAGTTGTAGGTTTTTTTTTTACTTAATTCATATTTAATATACATTACAATACAAAGGCAAAGAAATTGAAGAAAATGAAGCTGCGATACAATGAAATTTATAATAGGAATTAAGTTATTTTATTATATTATTTATGAAACTTTTGTATGGTAGTGTATATGCACACTAACTCCATGAATTACGAACGTCTTACAACAAACAGACGCGCTTCATTAGTTGTAGGTTTTTCCTTACTTAATTCATATTTAATATACATTACAATACAAGGGAAAGAAATTGAAGAAAATCAAGCTGCGATACAATGAAATTTGTAATAGGAATTCAGTTATTTCATTATATCCCTTATGAAACTTTGCATGATAGCGTATATGCACACTAACTCCATGAGTTACGAACGTCTTACAACAAACAGACGTTCGTTCGAATCCTGCCGCATCGAAGGATTTTTTTTTTAAGATTTTTGTATTAATAATCAAAATATTTATTTTCCGACAACAGGATCGATTAGTGTTAGTAAAATAGAAAATAAAACTTATAACCTATATAAGTAGGAAATTATAGAACATATTGGAAATGAAACTGTTTTCCGGATTTAAATCGCGTATTTTTTTTTCAAACAAACCAACGTTTCGGGCCTTTTACAGGCCCCAGGCCCCAAGTTTGACGAAACGTGACCATGGGACCTGTAAAGGACCCAAACGTTGGTTTGTTTAAAAACAAATGTACGCGATTTAAATCCGGAAATATAGTTTCATTTCCTATGGGTAATAATCGCGAAAACCTAAGAGCTCGATATATAGAACATATTGTTTAAGATCTAAAACGTCATGTACTTCCGGGGTATCTCGTGCAGAATCATTGTGCGTACGCGTGCGTGCCTCAGTACAGGCGCTCTGTGGTCATCTGCCATGACCTTCAAGATGCTGTTGTTACTCCTCTGGAGCATTCTAACCACCGATGCTACTTTTTTCCGCAAAACTGTATGAAAGCAATTCGTATGGGCCAAAGCAAACATAGGCGCTGCATTATATTGGACCGCCCGGGAGCTCCAAAACCACAAACCGCCCAAGTACAGACCCTGACAATACGCTTTGAAAAGCGCCATTTTGACCTGATCCGTATAGCGGGCAAACCTGCGGGCAAGCATATTCCCGCGAGTCGCCAACGCCTGCTCCCTCTCGACGTCGTCATCATCATCTTTAAAGGCGCTGGCGAAAATATGTCCGAGGTATTTAAATCGAGACCCCTGTTTTATACTCATGCCGTTAGTATAATCAATGGAAAGGTCTCTGAACACCTACCGGGAGCCTTGAAGACCATGAACTTACATTTTTTATGTTACAGATCAGTCCGTGGGATGCGGCGTAGACTACCAACATCTCCCTAATAGACCTCGCTGTCGGACCCAGCAGCACCATGTCGTCCGCGTAGCTGAAGTTTCAGCCGGCATACCCCTATCTCCCTCTTCCTCCAAAGCACATCATACAAAACGAGTCGAAGGCTTTGAAGAGATCCAGAAAACAAACGCACACCGGTGTCTTGAGTTCACCATAATATTGGTCTGTATGCTTGAGAGCCAGAATCGCTTTCGGTTGAGATTCCAGGCTCCATTTTTTTATTTATGACCCAAATATACTACCCAAGACTTTAGCTATCGTGGCCGCGAGAGAAATTGGACGATTATTCGTGTCTAAAATGTCTCCTGTCTTGTTCTTCACTCCATACTTAGTAATAATAATAATAACGCATACACTCAACATTGCCCCGTACTACGGACATCCTATGTCGCGGGTGCCATGGATACACATAGACAACCGCAAATTACACCCAAACTCACGAGAGAAATAAATGTAGGCCATACAAATATTTATCTCGGCTCGGGAATCGAACCTGGGACCTCTGCGTGGCAGTCCGGCATGGTAACCGTTCGGCCACGGTGGCAGTTATAGTGAATCTATTTTTACTAACCCATGCTAATACTCGTTGTTTTTCATTAAATCATCTGGTAAGAAATAATGAGTAATCATTGACTTACAAATAAATGGACGACGGGTCTAATACAAAAACCACGAAAAAAATGTCCCAAGTCAACCTATTCGAAATTTAAATTGTAATGTCATCGCAGTATCGCGCTGTCAGTAGAACAAAGGAAGACTAAAGCGGAGTGTCGCGCTCTGTATACTATTTTAGCGCCTTACAAGTGCGGACACTTTTTAGCGCGGACCCGACGTCCGTATAATTGTAAGTCAATGTGAGTAATACATATAGGTACCTAACGAAAAACAAAGACAAGACCCTTGACAAATGCAGTACTGCATACTTTAGATGTTCGATATCCCATCGTGCCCGGGAGATTTACCTCTGCTCAACAAGTTTACTATCTCCCCTGGGTCACTTCTACCACCCACACTCGCCGGGAAGTCAGGTCGGACATTCAGCTTACCCATATTTATCCAAAATGTATTAAAATGTTTATCAGCCTTTTGCAGTAACAGCAATAACGTCCTTTTTTAGTTGCTCCTGATTGTTTTGGCACGTTTTAGTTTGTACACTCTACGGGTCTCGCAAACACGGTCGTAAGCGAATTCCGACCTGGGCCGACCATGAAGCGTCCATACTTGGAAGTTAGGCCTGGCGTCCAGGTGAGCTTCTCTTGCATGGACATTCCACCCACACAAGAATCTCTTTTTCCTATCCTTTACACACTTCTTTTTCATCAGTATTGCCGCATCACACAATTTACAAACTATTTTATTATAAAGTTTATTTAATAAGATTATGTGCAGCCACTCAACATGACCCAAAGCCGCATTCAGATAATTCAGAAGGAAAGTCCACATCTATGATATTATGACAGGAAGACTAGGTTTATTTTATCACTTTACGCTTTGTGCTCTCAAATTGTGATAATAAACATTTATTTGATTACATGTTTTTATGTACTTACTTAAATATGGTATTTCGGTATCCCTAATTTTATTGTTAAAAATATTTGTTGCATTAAATCATGTTTTAGATATAACTAATAAAGTCCAGTGAAGTTCAGTACTTGCGAACTAGACCTATTTAGTTTCAAAATGACACGGATTCAAAAGCTCATAATTTTTAACCCCCGGGCCTTAACTTAAAGCAATTTTTAAAGCACACATTTTGCATTCATTTTGAAAATAACAGCCCTAAGAAAAATGTATCTGTTATTGACGATCTCCGTGGCCCGTGGTATGGCTTGCACACCGGTTTTCATAATGTTGCCATCTCCGAAGTCCCGAATTAGATCCTCGGCCGGGTGAATGTAGAAAAACTAACTTTTCTATATTGTCGCGGGTCTGGGTGTGTGTAGTACCGTCGTTATTTCCGATTTCCATAACACAAATGCTCAAGTTACTTACTTTGGGATCAGCGCAACGTGTGTGATGTTGTCTAATATTAAAAAAAGTTATCATACATCTACAATATTATTTTAACGGTCAATCTTCGAAATGCCTATTGCGGCATCGCGATCAAGAAAATGTAGGTACCCTTAAGATTTAGGCATACTACATTTTATGAGTGGCAGTACATGAAGTTATAGAAAGTGGTAATTTTTTAAGAGCAAATTTCAATGCTACTCGTATAAGAATATATCAGTTTGTATAAGTCCACGTGTGACCTACCGTACCTTTTTAGATAATTTTTGAGTCAATATAACTAATACGGTTAAAGTGATATAAATAAAAATACCGATTTTATTATACATGTGCAGTTACATTTGACTAGTCATAATAATGGGTGTTGTTGTTTACAAACACACTCGTCTAAAGGGGTGACTGAACTATATTCAAAAGGACGTTATTGTAATCAGAAATCTGTGCCAATTTTTCCATCAGCAATTCAGCGGCGCAAAATATTTACGGTACGATGACAAATTAATGCGACACTCGCTCTTTCAGTACTGAGAATAAGAAGCCCCATTCGGACTTCAGCCCATCACCATTTATTTTGTGTTATTTTTATTATAATGAATGCACTAAAATTTTCTTCTTATTTGTCTCAAATAACAACATTTTTAAATAAACATATTTTCCTCGAAATTATGGCCGTATCGACTAAAATCATCGCATGACATGTTGAAAAATTCAATTATTTTTAGATTTTGTAAATAAAAATTACTTAAGGTATTTTTGGTCACAATAAACTTCTTTTGGAAATATTAAGTTATTGTAACATTAAGTTTTTTAATGAATATCACGGTGTTATGCTGCCATGTATTCTATTATTTGTGAAATTACTCCACTAGTTTGTTATAATTATTCAATTAATAAAAAAGAACCAGCGCTTTCAGCATACCGTGCCTGACGCTTATTCGTTATATTTTCTTTTTAATGACTTTCAGACGTGTGTGAGGATCGTAGCAAGTCGAAGGCTGTGGTAAAAGGGCGTGGCTGTGGGAAAAAGTATCTATGTATGTATGTTAACGGCTTTCACAATTTTTACAACAAGCGTGAACAAAACTGTCACTAATACTTATTGTAAACAACAACGGTCCAGTTACAAGTCTATTTACACTTTACTAATGAAAAATACCAAATTTTATGGCGGTGTTAAACGTCAATCAAGTGTAAAATAATGTAATTTCTGTGGAAAAAACTCGTATATCATCGTAATGGAACCTTGTTAACGTCTTGTTGATACATAAGGTGGGTATGTTTATTGTTGTATTTGTACTACAAACATGCTAGTACTGCCAAAGTATAAGCTTAATAAAACACTGTCTTGTGTGAGCCTACGCAATTAAACTAAAATAGTTATGTCTTTTTTTTATATGCGTGTGGACAACATCACTACGAATTTCCTTAAGTTTTTCGCTTCACAGAAATATAAAGCTTTCAATCATTCTCACCTCATGAAATAATTTTCTGGCTGTCTCATCTAAGGATGTAGTACCTATATATAAAACTTAATGGTATTCAAAATTTCTAGTGGATTTTTTTATCATTCGATCTTATACCGCTACTGAAGTTTGTGACAATTTTGTTTTATACAAAAAGAATAGCGCTATTAAATTCAAGAAAAATTATAAAACACTGGTGATGGTTAGGAAATATTTATCAATTTTTCTACTTCACTACGGTATTATTTATATTTGATTTTCTTTTTTTTTATTTTGATCAGAAACTAATCTTTTCTTTAGTAATATTTTTACAACCTAATTATAGAATATTCATGGTATGTGAACACTTCTGAATGGAGTTAGGACGTATTCAATTTCCCATGGGTATATTTTAAAAACACTAAAATTTTCAACTGATGCCGTTACTGACATAATATGACATATATCTGTAACGGCAGTCTAGTTTTATACACTAGACTGCCGTTACAGATATATGTAGCAGCATGTAAAAGTGAAATCCAAACAAAACAATATACAGCAATTAATATTTCGAGAGAACCATCAACTGGAGTGATTTACATCACGATTGTGACACCGCGTAGAGTAGGATAGCGTAGGGCGGGCAACGAGGTCAGGAGAAGCGGACGCTCGCAACATAAACTTTAACGCGGCTTGTTTACGTTTTTCCTGACCACGCTTCCGGCTAAAAATACGTAGCATCCTGCCGTTTGAGGCTCACGCGATTGGTCGGCGCGGGCGCAGGAAACCGGGAGGACACAGCGCCCGGCAAAGAGGCCGCCGACCCCTCCCCCGCACGCCGCCAAAAGCCGAATCGACCGACTCTCGTAAAACCAGCAGAAATAACCCTGAACGCGGGAAACAGAAAACTTTCAGTCGTGTTGTGCGTCTCACAGTGTTAACAAGTGACAGCAATCATGGTTACAGAAGACTGGGTAGGTGTCTTCAAACAAGAATTAAAACAAAAATAATTTATAAAACTAATTTTCTGTAACATGATGTTCCGAAAATTGTTGCTCAACTTTGGTTTCATTGAATTCTTGTCATACTCTACGTAACGTAGTGTTATCAGCGTTTATTGACTTCGATTGAGAAAATATTAAAGAAAGCTGTGACCACGGTAGTAAACCGTACGATTTGACGTCTTTTTTAGTCTATCTTATTACAGAATACTAACTATAACATAGCACTTTGAATAAAAATCAATACTCAAAGAAACTCACGCTTAAAAGGATTTTATACTAAAACTGTACAGTCGGTTTTAATTTTTAATTTCATATCTGTATCGTCAAGCATAGCAGGAGATACTGAATTAGTATATAATAAATAACAATTAACTAAACGAGCGTCAACATACATTTTAGTCTTGGACGTTGTGAATGATGATGAAATTTAATGACAAAATTAAAACAGTAAATTCATTTATCATTTGCAGTAATTATCTGTTGTGTGTATCTACTTGCGGTACATAGAACTATAGGTTACCTCACTCTTCTCTCTAACAGTCATTTCATATATTTTTTAAATCATTTGCTCCTTACCATTATGTTAAAGAATTAACGAGAAATCTAAAGAAACTTTCAATTTAACAAACACCTTACACGCCTTAATATTACATACGTTACACCATAACCGTTCCAGAGCGATACAGACCAATGAATCTATTTTCGTTTCAATTGCACATAAAATAAATTTACAGTCCACGTTTTACGCACGTAACTCTACGGAGAGTTTAAGAATGCCTACTCGAATTACTTGTACACTGAAATTGTTTTTTTTTTCGCTGAGAATTAAACACTGTGGTATACTTGTATTTCGTTTAATCCGACGAAGACTTTCTCATGTTTCTTTAAAACAAAAGAAATAAAAAAAAATGTTTACGTATAGAACGTTGTCAGGTATCAATTTCTCCGCGAGATACGAGAGTCGTCTGAAGAGCCAATAAACAACAGAAATTTAAAGTATATTACTCTCTTTTTCAGGCTGATGAGCTGCCACCAGAGCAAATGGCCGGTATGTACATTTTTTTCTGTTTTGCCTCAAAATGCTCCAGCGTTAGACAGTGTATGTTACAAAAATCAAATGAAATTGATTTATAAACTGCTCTACTCTTCATTTTTATCATAGTTTTGTATTTTGCTTATAGAGGATGTTACTCATCAGGTGCATTCGTTGGGCGAAATTTGACTTGAGTGTATACAAAGATCGAGCGTTCAGATCGCGAGCACGTTCTCTCGGGAGTCAAGCATTCCCTCGCGTGCTCGTCTCGAACAATTCGTTTCTAGTTAATTATCGTTAGTCGTGAAAATATTGCTCTTTCCCAGCACTTAATATTCGGGAAGTTACATATTTACAATCTCGATAATAATAAAGAGCGCGCGATGATCGTTTCGACAACCGCTCCAAATGTGTAGGGGAGCGTGGGGTAATAGGTACCTACTAAGGAAAATTGACAATAAAAGTCATAATTTATGCAATTTAAATTTTTATTAGTTATGAACGTACGCTTCACACATCTGGGTACTAAATAATCACAGAAAAAATATGAAACTAAAATAAAATATTTGGTTAAAACAGAAAAAACTAAAACATGTCGTTCGCTCTCATTACCCCATAGTTCGGGAAATGGGAGCCGGTAAGAATCCCGTATGTCAAATGGGAGCTATTACATATAATCAGTCTGAAAAAAAAAATTAAAGTAATGAAATATATAAGTTTAAAAGTAATGAAAATAAACAAGAAAGCGTTAAAGGAATATCCAGTGAATATTGCAATGGGATAAGGAGAGCCAAATCATTACCCGTGTATCATCGAATTGAAAAAGGAATAAAACTGTAAAAACATTTCTATTTTTCTTGTGCTTAATAGTAATGCTGGAAACTTTTAAAACTTGATAGATATGGTGACGTAGCTAGTGTAAATACAATGTAGTATCTATGCATTTTAATGCTTACCTGGGATGATGAAATTTAGCAAATTTTATAAGTGCGGAGCGAAAAACACACAATCATCTCATACGACGCGCGGTTCTACGGGGGCGCCCACGGGACTCGAACCTTGTCGAACGTTAACGAAGACATAGGAGTGCCGTTTGCACAAATACGAGCATTGGGAAAGTCCAGTTTAACACCGCTCTCATATCTTCTCATACCCGCGGGCTCCCAATACTACACGTTTCCCTAAGCTCGCGAAAGATATACAATACATACGAATGCTAACTAACGAAAGTTCGCAAAGTGAATGCTTCCTGTTAGTACAAGTATTTTCTTTTTTTCCGGTACACGTTTATAACAAAATTGTTTTCTGGGTTGAAAAATTAGGTACTTCAAAAGTTCTAACCACAAAGCCACTTATGCCATACTTAGCCATGTACATGTACAGGTATGAGCTGGAAACTGACTATTATCCACAATATTATACAGATCTAAAACCATTTATTTTTAAGACATTTCTAGAAACAAAGAGAGCTTGTTACAAATTAATTACCACGACACTTTTAAGACGACTCTATAATTAATAATGGTATAATGTGGAACTTAGAATTAGGGTGAAAAATTGCAACGTCGAAATTGACACCGGGCCAGAGACACAATGAACGCTGACGTAACAAAAACAGATGCGAACCGTGATAATAAATACCGTCTCTAAAAATCGCGTGTGGGCCTAATTAATCTTCCCAAAATAGACCTTAAATCAACCGCAGAGGGCGTGGCTTCCCTATAAAAACACGGATTGCTATTTTCGAACACACATGCTAAGTAACTAACCAGATATAAAAATAAATTGTTTGATTTTTACTCTGATTTCAAAAAGTAAAATATTTTTCGTATAGCTGTTTCATAACACGTAACGCTTGAGATGACTCAACCCATGAGGGTTTAGTAAACATTTCTTTTTTAAGCTCATACAGATTACTGTTTCTTTACTTTATTTACCTACTTCCGAACCCTGAGTCAGGCATTATTCCAGAATTTCACAAGGAGATAGTACATCCTCAGATGATAAATTGAACACCATTTAATCAATCAAATTCAGAAGTAACTAATGTTACATGCCATACCGTACATATGATAATGAATTCGTTTTCTTGTAAACTAGCTTTTTGCGACTGTCGCGTACAAAAATCGAAAGGATTAGATGCGTAAACAGACGGGACTGCTGCGCCGCCGCCGTGACGAGGCGGTGACAAGCGAGTGACAACCGAACACCTGTCAGAAAGCAATGTTTTCTTTCACGAACAGCTGGTGTCGTTGTTTCGCTGTGATTAAATGTCCCAAACTTTTCAATTATTTTATATATTTAGCATTATAACTATTGTAACCTATAACTTAAATGACAATGGCACATTAGTTATTCCTAGATGCCTACAACTTAGTTCACGTAGAATTGGTAAGCATAGTAGAACTTTACTAGTTCTATTAAACATTAGCACAGAATCACACAGAGAAAAATCCATTTAATTCTTTACACTAATTTGTCATTGTGTTGTTAAGCTTATAGATCCCTCCATCTTTTTGGATGTCTTCAAAAACAAAAAAAATGTTTCATAATTTGCTTTGTATAAATTTCATACGAAGTTTAAATATAAAAACCTAAGAAAGCAATTTCACATGATGGTTAAAACCTTAAACCGCTTAAAACCTTAAACTTGCTAAGAGTTTCCAAAACTAAAAAATATTTTTCATTAATTCATTTCAAAAGCATTCACACAAGAGAGATATTTACATATAAAATATAGAATTCCATTTTACTCGTTTTACCGGAACTTTCAAAAATATGGACATTATTTGCTTTTACACAGATTTTATACTTAGTATGTAGGGTAGGTTGGTGTAAGATGGCGCACTTTTGAAACAACTAGCCATAAAAAAATTAAAATGAACAGTATCACAATCAACTGTATTTATTTTTGAGCTTTGACTAATTGGTAATAAATGACACATTTAAATACAGCCAAATCTAAGATGTCCCGTATACTTCTCGTGTCTCCATTCCTGACAATTAGAGCATTCAATCTAGTCTTCTCCGATAGGTATATTTCTTGACACTAAGCACGTGTCCAAAACGTCTTTGTTTTACTTTTCTTTAGAGCTTTGAAAGATTTTTTAGGTATTTTGGGTGTTGGTTACTTTTTTTTCTCAACGTTGATTCTGATCTGGCATTCCTAAAGATTTTGTCACAGATCTTTTACTTTTTCCTTGGTTGAGGATCTTGCGCACTTCTGCTCTAACAGAAGGTGTCCATGATTGATTATCACTCTTCCTTTCGCGCCTTGACCGTCTGCAATTGAATAAAATAAAATCTCTACAAAGAAGTCCAAATTCCCAAACACTCAAATAAGGTTTTGGTAAGTTGGCGCGCGCCGTCTTGTACACCCACTCAGTGCGCCAAGTTACAAATTTTGCTTTAGTAAAAAGTCGGATTTTTTTTTTTGAAGCCAATGTGAAAGACTTTTTTGATCTATAATCAAGTCGAAACACTGAATATCTGGAAATATTTTGAACGGCATTAATTTGAAATTACGATAAAATTAGATCAAAAGCAGTTAAAATCTTTGAACTTATCTGCGACCAGCGTTTTGTATCGAAATTGAATATTTATTTGCGAACACGTGTCGTATATAAACTCAAGAAACTACGACTGGCATTAGACGCGAACCTCACTCCAGAATCACTCAATAACTAATGCGCCAACTTATCGCCCGCGCCATCTTACACCAACTACCCTATACATGATTCCGTACTAATATATACACGATTGTACAATATATTTAGGGGTAGTTCTGCAAAAGAAAATATTACGTCTTTTATTGTTTACTTTGAAGATGGTCACAACAAGTTTCAAGATAATTTCTTGATATTCCGCTTCTCGTACCAACGTATTCGCTTGCACAAATTCAACATCAGTCTCGAGGATTGTACGCAAGTGTAACCTGTGTACTTTGCACAAAATTGTTAATTGTAGCCTAGATTCTCAGCTGATTGAACACCGGTATTTTAGGATATCTACTCGGTCTAAGCGTATTCCACAATTGTTTAATTTACCTCTCACAAAAAACAATGCTTCACAAAATGGACCATTATAATTGGATATCAGATTTATAATGTTGCGTATTACATAACACGCAATATTATAAATTTCAAAAACAACACGTAACTGTAAGTGTTATTAGAAGACTGTTATCAGTTGTTGTACCGTATAAAATAAAATAAATTAAAAATAAAAATAAACTAACATCCTGTAACTTCGAAATCCTTTAAAATATCGAGATGAAACTTAGAGCATATTTTAAGCAGGTTTTTTTAAAGTGGTTACAAAATCTAAATCTATTTATAAATGGATAGATATTTTATAGACTTTTATGGACTGTTTTTAGATTTTGGGCTTAGCGAAGTCATTTCCTCCTGTCATGTCCTGTACAGGCACGTTCCGATGAGATTCTAGAATCATAGACAGACCCTCCTATTTTATTTATGTAATTATTTATATACGTGTAGGTAGTGGGATAATTGAACTAAGGTAGGTATATACTTAGTACACTAGTAAAACGCATTGAAGTTGAGATCCTGAAAATACTATAATCGACTAAACTTACTTTTGATATCGTTTTATCACTCTTCTTGCGCAACTTACTAGAAATAATTTAACAAAGGAGAAATCCTACTTTTTAGAATCTTCCAAACGTTAATAATTAATTGAGTAAATGTACCGCGATGTGCAGGCGTGGCAACATGGTTGGAAGAACGCCAATCTACCGTGGAAATTCGCCGGCATTGTTAGGTACCTACAGATTCTCGCGATTCCTTGAACACGGATTAACGTATACAATTAACCACACCAGTACACAACATTTGCATAGCCGATTATAATGTAACACGATGACTCATATTACTACGGTTTGTATTCAGCGTACAATGTAGTCGTAGCAAACAGTTACAAATGCTACAAAATAGTTTTGAATTTTTCTAAAGATTTCATCTGTGCATGTAATTCAAGAAATAAACTCGAAAATTGTACAACAGAAGACTACTTGGAATATATTTGCATGGATGTGCGGGTAATACTAAAACAAAATACAATACACCCACACCTAAAGTATTGCAATGGTATGAAATGGGATAGCGTCTCGCTCGGAATTTGTCACATCGCCACCTACTCCAGTTTAATATTAAAATTTCGGGAAGCAACAATAAAGTTCCTTGCAGAATGTGTTAAGTATATCGCGCCAATATGTGCCAAGTGCTATAAATTTACGTTAGTCCAGCAGGACAGTTAAGAATGCAAGCCAAAAACACAAATTAAATTGCAGCCTAACGCATTCTTCCAGCGGACACATCACAAGAAATGATTTGCTGTTACTTATTTTACTTCAGCAATGTTCAGTCATATGTTTTATGTCAGTTTTAAGCTTTGCTATGCGTATGATTACCCCATGTATATAATTTTATTTAAAATATGATGCATCTAAGTCGGTATCTAAAGAAATGTGTAACTTTGCGTTTGATCATAAGATCGATTGTTTGATTGAATATTTACTCCGAAAGAGTTGCTGTTGCAATGGCCTATAACTTATGTGGATATTGCGCCCCGTCTCGTCTGTAACACATAGAGGGGCCTGTGTGGGCGGGTAATTAATAAGCAGCTAAAATCTAGAAAAAAGCAATAAAACGCACGGGCTTTGAGACAACTGCCAAGACAGCTTGACGATTAAAATTAACAACGCGACACCCGCGAAAATAAAATTTGTTTTTAAAAGAATTTTGTTGGCAAAATATCGCTGAACAGCTGCGCGGTGTTGTAGCTACGATGATTTCGATAATGTGGCTGTTGCTCGATGATAAGAAGAGAAAAATATTTTTTCAAGATGCATATCGAATTGCTGGAAACGTTCTGTGTGCTACTATGTCCTTGGTGACGCACTGTAGACTGTCAGCGGAAATAATAAAATTTGCATCAGTGAGGCAGCTTGAATTAAACGACCGGAAACGGAAAATAGGGATGTGCCGACTTCAAGCCATTTGTCCCATAATCGAGCCATAACCTTTTTGGCTATCTGTACAAAGATCAACTACAATGTTTGAAAATGGTGTTCTGTAGTCTACCTATCAGGCGAGCCATTAAAACTCCGAAGGGGTTTATTTCAGTTGCCCACTATAATTTTGTGTTTATAATAATGACGTACGCTCCAGATATAAGTAATGTTCGTACAGATTACGATAAAAACTTATTAGTAGGTACTGTTTATTCGCTATTATATGCTCGATCCCGAAAATTGTAATACACAATTTTATTGTATGTGGAAAGAGGTGAATTATTATGTTTAGTGGGTCACACGTAGGTATACGTAAACAACAACATATTAGGGGTTAAAGTATGAAATTGCCGTTTTATTGCAATAGGTTCTTTGAATTTTCATAGAATCTTCATGGTTTGAGGTTTTCGAATGAAACTTTTTTCAAATGGTTTCTGTGATTTTTTTTTTTTTAAATTTGAAACATTTGAATATCGACTTTCAATTGTTTTTGTTATTCAATTTAGACAAGAAAGATGGATACTGCGAAAATTCGAGTGATTTTTGAATACGAGTTCCGACGCGGAACTAACGCGGCAGAAACAGCCCGCAATATCAATGCTGCGTTTGGAGAGGGGTCTACTAATGAACGCACCGTGCGATTTTGGTTTAAACGTTTTCGTGATGGAAATTTCGACTTAAAGAACGAGCCACGAGGAAGACCGCCCGCCGACACAGGTGAATAACGATGAATTAAGAGAGATAGTGGAAGCCGATCCTAGTCAAACTACCCAGGAATTAGCGGCATGGTTTAACGTTACCTTACCCACAATATTGACTCACTTGCGTCAAATCAATAAAATAAAAAAATACGAAAAATGGGTGCCTCATGATTTGACTGATCTGCAGAAAGAAACGCGTGTTGAAACTTGTGTTGCCTTGTTGAACCGGTACAGAAATGAAGGAATATTGGATCAAATTGTAACATGTGATGAAAAGTGGATTCTTTATGATAACCGGAAAATAAAAATGCAATGGCTGACCCCAGGTCAAATGCCACAACAGTGTCCTAAAGCAAAACTTACCAATAAAAAGGTAATGGTAACTGTTTGGTGGTCTCAGCATGGTGTTATTCACTATAGTTTTCTCCGATCTGGTCAAGCAATAACGGCAGATGTCTATTGTGCCGAACTCCGAACCATGTTGACAAAACTAGCAGTAAAACAGCCCCGACTCATGAATCGATCTTCACCATTATTGCTCCACGACAACGCGAGACCTCACACAGCACGAGAAACCATTTTGACCCTTCAGGAACTGCAGTTAGAAACCATTCGTCATCCTCCGTATTCACCAGACCTTGCTCCAACGGACTACCATTTTTTTCGTGATTTGGACAATTATCTACGTGACAAGAAGTTTTCTTCCCAGGAGGCAGTACAAAATGCCTTCACACAGTTTGTGCAGTCTAGATCGTCGGAGTTCTATCGCAAAGGCATTAATAACCTTCCCATTAGACGGCAGCAATGTATAGATAATAATGGCAACTGTTTTGATTAAATAAATTTGTTAAAAATTTAAAAAATAAACAATTTAGATTTTCAGTACAAATCGGCAATTTCATACTTTAACCCCTATTAATAATTACAACAACATAATTAAGTTCAAATGCCAGAAAATGGGATCCGAGTCTCATTATTCTGAACACGGTTCGACATTTTTTTTCACTGCAGTGAATGTTTTGGCATAGTTTCTAACACAGAAATATTTTATGGCATAAGTATGGTTTATTCGAAAATATTATCATAAAATAATTATTACACACACTTTTGGAGAAGTTTCTTTTTTTTATATGTTTATCCTGGCGTCTGTTTCCCATATAATTTATGTTGCTGAATATTCGGTTTCAGCAAAATTACTTTTTTGATAAATTTACGGAAGCAGCATATCAACATTGACGGATCTTGTTCCGGAAGCCATGGCTATGGAAGCGATATTCGAGCAATAGCGTATAGCTTGATGTGCTGTTAACGTACCTCAAACAAACGAAAACAAGATTAGTTCATTGGACAGAATGTAAACGTGTAATTTTCAGGTTAGTTTTCTTTACCTAATTTTAGTGGCAATTTTTATTATTTATGTATTTTGATGAAACGGTAAATAATATTTCAGGATACTACAATCAAATATTAAATAATACTTCACGATAATATTCTAGCATATTTAAATAATAAAAATTGCCACCGAAATTAGGTACCCAAACAGTGCTACGCCCCCGGAAGGATATAAAAATAATTAAACCAAACATATTTAGATTGGTTAGGTTATGATAAGTTAGTATAATAAATTGCAGAGTGAGCGCAGCGAGCGGATGCTCTCTTGCTTTGCAATGATTAAGTTTTGTTTATCTTTAATTTCTATGAATCACACTATATTAAAGCCGAAGTAAAATAAAAAATGTCTACAATGATGCAGGTCGTTTTTTGGATAAAACAATTTAAATTCGTTATTTTAGTCATATAGAATATTAGGGAAAAGAGAATCAGGAAAGGAATAACTTGTCAATGTGTCAAAATAGGGACACATTAAATGATGATGTAACGAAAGAATTCGTAATGTGTCTTCAGACAAATGAAACAAAATCTATTCTATAATCGCCGAGAAGATTTCGGGGAAAAAAAAAATGTTAATCATGTTTCTATTTTGTGATAACCCAGAAATGTAATTTACAAAAAAAAAAACAGATTATAAAGTTTTATGTGTAGCTTTTTGTGTGCTATTCTAATGTTTTCGTAAAAGGTAATAAAAATATGTCCGTTAATTATGAGCAAAATCATCTGATTTGTATCTATATACTACATTATTTTATACTCGTTTGTCATTTTGGAGTAACATTCAGATACGCCTGTATATTTAACTGTTTTTGCACTATTTTGAGAGCAGTACGGTTCAAATTGGAACACCTAGCTGTCAGACAGGTTGATGCTAATTAATCATATACAGGTTGATGTTATTTTCTGATTTTTTTCTATATAAATGTTATAATCTTACTGCATAAACGTGTTTAATTTTTATTTAGCTGTAAGTATTCATCTACTAGACTTTTACTTTATTTTACACACACTCAGCATAGCCCCGCACTAGGGAGCAGATGCCATGGGCACACATAGGTATATAGCCACAAATGACACCCAAACTCACAAGAGAAATAAATGTAGCATACAAATATTTTTTCCGTTCCGGGAATCGAACCCGGGACCTCTGTGTGGCAGTCCAGCATGGTACGGTTACGGAAGCAGTTATAGGCAATAACTAAGGATCCAAATAATAGCATCTTTCTTTGTGTCAACCATTGATTGCAGTCATACTAATATCGCAAACAGGGTCTCCGAAGCGAAAAGCTAAATATGAGTGACAAGTACAATATAATTATGTCTAGTTTGGAGTTCATAGGATAATTACAAACGCCCTGTGCAGTTAAACATGTAGCACGTTGCGATGCGTATATAGCAGCCAGTGTACCACGCTGGTCAGAAATAGCCCCGTTGCACAACTTATTCGCACTACATCTAGGTGCATTGAACTATCCTAATCTCATTGCACCCCGTCGAACGATCAGTGCCAGTCCTTAAATTGTCATTGCAGCACACTATCGCTCCAAATTACGTATCGCCGCAAATTTTTCGTGAAATATTGACATGAACCCACAAATTAATATTGACAGTAGGTTGCAATTTTAAACTTTAATATTCCTTACTTTATGTACTAAAAGGTGTTCGTTGCCGAAGTAGCCTATAAGAAATGTTCCGGTATCACATATAACGTGAAGTAAGTGAGTTGTGGTCTGTTGCAGTGCTCCGCAAAGCCTTTGATGGCTTCGACCACAACCGCTCAGGCAGCATCCCGTGCGACTTCGTCGCCGACATTCTCCGGATGATGGGGCAACCCTTCAACAAAAAGATCCTTGAGGAGCTCATTGAGGAAGTCGATGCCGATAGTAAGTATTTCATCTAAATGTGTGTCAACAACTTTTCTATTTTAGTCTCAAATCCAACTTTTTTGAATAACGAACGACTGTTTTTTCTCCAACACTCCAGCAATAGATTAGTGAGACATGTGCTCCTATAAATTCGCTACTGTATATAGATGCATAGTTAGCTAATGCCTACCTTATAATCACCATAAACCATCTGGTAGCAGTATAACTCCTTGTGAAAGAGTTTGTCCAAGTACTGCCACCTTATCTATTCCTGCTGCCAAGCGGTAACGTGAGCATTACCGCGTTCCGGTTTTGAAGGGTGATGGTGAAATTACAGGCACATGAGACTTGTCGACTTGTCAGTGGGCAGTAGCAGTGCCCCCCAGATCTTTGCGATTTAAAGCTCTGAGTGGCACTACAACTACTAGGCATGTCGCTTACCACCAGGCGCACGACTTGTACGTCTCGTGTCTTGGTATCATAAAAAAACCATTTTATTATAGGTTGCTTGCTACAAGGTGGCCACGCTTTACGTTTGTAGGTAGGGGCGCGGAGACGAAGGTGCAGTATATTGTTTCCAACTTGTTTCTATGATAAACGACATGAAAATACTAAAAACAAAGAACAAAAGATGTGATATAAAAATATCGATACATCGTTATTTTGTCTATGTTTTGGTTACTTGAGTCAACGGAAAATAATTATTGCTATGATATTTCATATGACATTTCTTAGTGTAGGTCAATGGTGTAGGATATTCATTATTTATCAAGAACAAAAGAATCATAATTGAGCTCGTAATATTTATAATTATCATTAGAATCAAAGGATATAAACTATAATAGTAAAAAGTCCGAAACGTTGATTTGTTTCAAACACAGATAAACCTACGAGGTTTTAGATCCTAAACAATACTTGCATTACCATTATACCTATTAGTGTTCACGTAAATTATTTATCAGTTGGCTTTTAAAATTTTGTCACATAACCAACGTATGGACATCTTATGTTTTACAATAGTAGTCTGTTGAAAACTAATTTACTTAGTGGTAATATATTTTATACTAAAATATAATATCAATAGACCTCACCTCAGTATATACTTACCGCTGCTGTACCCAGGTTTTCTCTAATACTCTTATTACTTAGAGCTCAATGTCTGTACCAATACACAGGTTCAATTAAAATATTCTGAAACCTAAAAGAATTAAACTTTGTAAGTAATAGATAACAGTAGTGTTACAACACTAGGTACACTACGTACACTACTACACGTTATATGGCGTAGTAAATAGGTCGTTTTTGTAGTTTTTATGTTTTTGGAACTAATACGCATAGCAAAAAATGGATTCTTTACAGCTGTTTATTCTTTTAAATTGGTTTGTTTTCTTTTGAGAATTACTACGTAATGTTTATTCACAAAACCCTTAGTACAAATTGTAAGCGTAATGCCTACGCATGTGGTTGGTTTCTAAATAAAGAAATATTCTATTTAGAAACTTTTGTTTTTAGTGTAGGTGGAACAGAAACTAATCTATTCTTAGCTTAGCACATGTTACCAATTTGTCTGCTTTAGACTTACGTATGTGAAAAAATATGAGTGGTTTTTACTGTCACCTTCATTCGCTGTCTCCAATCTTTGCCACGGCCAGGGATGAGCAGTGGGTTGAAGCATAACAACCCGCCCGGGTTTTAACCGGGTTATTACCCAAATCGTTGGGTTTTAACCCATTTCTGCCCAAAATCGTAGGTGGAAACGGCGAATACGGAATTTGGTATAATCCCATACTTACTACAAATTTCGACGTAAAACATTTTTTTTTAGACGAAAAAAAGTAACTCCAAACTCCATACAATCCACCTTGCAATCCTGTGGATTCCCACTACTAAGGATACATGCTTTACGATTATATTCTTATAAAAATCGATTCAAGTGCATTAGATCTAAAGATTTTTTGTATCGATTTATTTCAATGCGATTTTCAAGCGAATCGATTTAATAGAATGGCAAATCGAATCATCTAAATCAGTAAACAATAAACATTTTGTAATAATCTCATTAAATTTGAACAAAACTCGATTAACAACAAATATTTAGATGTAAATAGTTTTGTCTCCGATTTCGGGCATTAATGGATTTTAACCCATTTAGATCCGGCGTTACCAAAGCGCCGGGCTAAAACCCAGGCACTTGCCCATCTTTGGTTACGGCGTGTTGTTAGAGACTTAAGAAAATAGTTACTCACCATTTCTTAGATTCGTATTACTCTAGCAATATAATGTAAATTACTTGTATATAATCAGGCTAAGAGCAAGTTGTGTGAAATTTCAGAGTCTGGTCGTCTCGAGTTCCCTGAATTCGTGACGCTGGCCGCCAAGTTCATCGTAGAGGAGGATGCGGAAGCCATGCAAAAGGAACTTAGGGAAGCATTCAGATTGTATGACAAGGAAGGTAAGAAACGTTTTTTTAATTATGAGTACGTATAATTTTGATAAAATCTACATTCCCGTCAATCAACTTGAAATGAAACACTATTTAAACTTCGAATTACTATTTGCTTTCTTTCAGTCTTTGGTATAAAAAAATCCTACTGTTGTAGATATTTATACTTAGTATACTAGTAGAGCTCTTTGTGAAAAAGTTCGTCCAGGGAAGTACTGCCACCTAACCTGTTTCTGCCGCCAAGCAGTAATGTGAGCATTACTGTGTTTCGATTTTGACTTGTTAACTTATGAGTCAGGGTGACATAAGTATAATAACTCATATCTTTGCGATTTAAAGCTCTGAGTGGTACTTCAACTGTTATGAATAGGCGAGTCGCTTACCACCGGGAGCACGTTTTGTTCGTCCCATCACTTGGTGTCATCAAAAATATACGCTAATTTCTTCTAATTTTTGTAATTACAGGCAATGGTTACATTCCCACGTCGAGCTTGCGTGAAATCCTCCGCGAGTTGGATGAGCAGCTCACCGAAGAAGAGCTCGACGGCCTAATTCAGGAGATCGACACTGACGGCAGCGGTACCGTCGACTTTGATGGTAAATTTACGTCCTCGGTCTAAACCATAATTCCACCCAAGTTCTAAGCTACTTGAACTCAGATGAGGATTACTTCATGAAACACGATAGAATCGTTTCTTCACAATTATTCGTGCAAATGTTAATTTTGGCTATTATTTACTTCACAATACTTTATCGTATACCATTTCATATAATATAAATTGCCTCGTCGACTTTTTCTTATGATAGAATAAGTGAGAATTTTACCTCCAACTCACCTGATGGAAAGTGACGATGAGGTCGACAATGTACGATGCTCACTTAAATAATGTCTACTGACTCTCGCCTTGAAAACTCTTGCCTTCTCAAAGCGTTCACGGAATATGTCATGGCACTCCACTAAAAGTGGCAGCACAACATTGAAGTGACACGAATACTTTACCAATTACAAATGGAATAGTTAAGGAAGGCGTGAAGTTTATCATCAGGCGCAATCAAAAGGCGCAAAAAAAAGTTAACACTAATCCGCAACTTCCTAACTTTGATTTTGTTTACTATAGCTGTGTAGATTGAGGGTGACGGCAATGATTAAAGTAATTCTTGGCTGCAAAAATGTATTTAATTAGAATGCTATTTGGCAACGCCACTCACACTCCTGACACATTTGCTATTTAGAGACAGTCAATGTTTTATACTGTCTATTAAACCCTCGCCTAATTAGGACAATGTTTATTGCAGAGTTCATGGAGATGATGACCGGAGAATAAACATCTGTTTGTACTCTTCTACTAATTTTAAGGAATCTCTACTTTGGTACTTCAACCTTTCGAGTCTTGGAAACATTGGACAATATGACTCTAACATTAAGACGAAATGAATCTATATCATTGATAAAACATAAGAGTATTATGTATGTATTGTACAAATAATATCGTTCTTGTTTAATTGATGTGTGTGATTGAGTAATGTTTATACTTTATTAATAAATCTTTTACTCTACTACTCGTAGTTGTTATTTGTGCCTATTTTGAACTTTTCCCAGAAATCGTGATTTCAGGTAGTGTTCTAGTAAGATTTGGGTCCGAGATAAAAATAATAATCACAAAGAATATCGTATTTTAAAAGCGGCCGCCAAATTGTCCTAGATAATTTTGATGACATGAGATCCAGCAAAATTGGCCGCTAGCCAGGGACAATTAATGGGTCTATTTGAGTTGCTCTCCTGTTTTCTTAATAAAAACACGTAACAATTTAAATAAAACAACTGTAGCATATTTAATTTATTATATTATTTTGTTTGTGTAAGAGTTTTCACGTTCACAATAATAGTATCGCAAACTATCAATGTATGGGGCCAACGACCTTTCAAGGCATTAAGCGAAATGCAATTTACATTTTAATTTCATACAAATTTTAATTTTAACATGAAAGACCTACTTAAAAATTTAAACAGACATTTTAATATGGCAAACGCACCAATAGGTCCTTTATAACTAAAATCCATTAAATATTTGGTCAAAAGCTTGTAGGTATAAATTGTAAGAATCATCAAAAACATCTCAATGTATTCAATGAAACTTTAAAAATTAAATATTTCTGAGAATCTACATAAGTACTATTTAATAAAGTAGGTACACAAAAAAGGAGATCACTCATATTTGGCCGGGAAGAAAATCAATAAATATTTAAGAGCTCATCACTTTTTTTTGTATTACTAATTTTGGTCTGTTATTTTGAATAATGCAAACGCATTGACGACGAGAAATCCCAAGCATGGACAAATTTATAGATATAATCAATCAATTTGAAAATTTGCTTGTAAATAATCAAATTGAACAATAATGGTTGAAAGAAAACCGCATTGACAGATTTACAAACACAAAGCAAGCTCGAAGTTACCATGGTGAACATGTTCTACACAATGGGACAATTACCACACATTTGGGAGGCGCATAAGAGAATTGCGGGGTGGGGATCTTTGCGTACCTATGGCGAATCCAATCCTACCACATCACGGGGTCTACTCTCGTGTTTTCCATCTGAAGCAATTACTGTAAATAATAATAACATTCATATCAGATTATAACGTAAGGTAAAAATTAATTACAAATCTTTTGTTTTTTTGTTCAACATCTTTGCTAAACTATGTTTAAGGAAGAGCGGGACCTCCCGACACAAGTATTCAATTACTTAATAGGATGGTTTCAACCTCTGTTTTGTTATGCAGATTGTACTTCAATAAACACTTTTTGATTGTTTTTTTAATACTCGACCAAATTAAGAGATAATGTTAAGTATGAAACTTCATTCGCATCATGCGTTTTTTAATTTGATCGAATACTACTTATTTGACAGTACCTAATTGTTTCGGACGGATGTCGGGCGGAGAGCGAGAGCACAAGGCCAGGGCCAAAACCTACAATCTATTTGGAGATGAACCACTACTAGTGCATATCGCATCATTAGGAAAAGGGCAGTAAGGTATAGCTCCTACTTTATGTGTGCACATATATAACAGAACCCTTTCATGGACAGTATTAAATAATACAGCACATAAAAATGTTAGTACTTTCTGGTAGTCGTTATATTGATTCAATATCAAATTTGTTCAATATATGTAAATCATTGAATTTTGTCGATACGTTGTTGATGCTTCTCTAGGAAGAAACAGTAGGCGGCAACTACATAGAAAGCACTTGGGCATCACACTGTAAAGCCCGTAGTTGGTTTATTGAGATCCATATAGTAGTAGTAACGGAGTACCCCGTTCTATCATCATATTCTAAGTGATTGTGTTAATAGATTTGTAATCAATATAGTAATATAATAGCAACAGTAGAAAATGTTCTATAAAACAATAAACTTCATTACATTACATTCATTTCGTTTTACGGGCCTATGAAAATTTTTTATAATATTGAATATTTTTCTATTGCAAAGTAGTCGCTTTTCGAACTTAAAAACATCTAATGTAATTGTAATAGCTCAAACTGTCCTACTCAATGAACCAATAGTTTTTTTCGTCGGCCTGTATTTTTATTAACTTTTGTTTCGACCCGATTTTCTATAAATTGACTGATCTCCTTTTAGTCAATAATTTAAAAGCCTACTTAAACGTAGACTCAGCTTAGTACAAAATAAGTAAGTAAATTAAAAGGGAACTTAATAAGTTGTATTCAGACAAGAATAAGTATACAATTTGTAATTACTTACACAGACTGTGTAAAAGTAGTTAATTAAAAATAAGTTATAGAAACGAGACTAAACAAACTTATATGTACAAAACTAATTCTAGAAAGAATTTATACAAAAACAAACGAACAAATAAGCATATCAAAAAGAGAGACGTAAAATTTACATGAAACGTTTGTACAGCATTTGTCTTTGATCAACGTAGCTTTGAAACTTTTTACACTGATCATCAAAATTAGTGAAGTCTACACCGGGTCAGAAACTTGACCTTTCTATGAACAAATACAGGACTTTACAAAACTCTCTTGAGGACACTTATTTTTAAAAAGACAAGTACAATAAGTACTGACAAAGAATTGTATTATTCTCCATTATTTACTTTCTTTATTTGTATTTGTATATGATTGATTTATTTTCTTTTCCACTTAATTTCCCTGTATTTATAAATTCCCGTCCCCTATATATCAAAAGTTATAAAAGGAAAACACTTCCTAAAAAAACACAAAGTGGAAGAACCATAAAGTGGTAGAACCTAAGTCATATTAACATTATGTTGTCAAATCCTTCTGTAATGGCACTATATATTTTCCTTAAGCCAAGAGAAAACATTCCCGACTGGGCAGGGAGAATTATCTAATCTTCTTTTTAACTTAAGAGTCAAAAATAGAATTCATTGGTAACATATCTACAAACTAAGTTTTCCCTTGTCTTCGACCAAAACAATATTCCTATACAATAATATACTTATTACAAGCGATCAATGAATTATTTATCATATGTACATATCAAAAAATTATTTCAAATTATTTAGCTTCTTGGCTTCAGATAGAACTATCTAAGGTTTTGTAACTACCTAAAGGTGAGATCTCAATTTAAACTATTTTTTTATTAAAAGTCCGTATTTGGGCTGAAATATTCGTAGTCAAAGCTAATTATCACATTTTCTCAAAAAATTTAGCATAAAAATGTAATAAATTATTATATCTACAATAGCAAAAACAACATACTTTATTTTCAGCGATGACTATAGGAATGAATATTGTAAATGCTTATTTGTAACAATTTTACACAAGGTTATAATCTACAAATCTGTTATGATTAAGTGCACGCAGATAGCTTAATAATACGTTGTAATACAATAAGACACGAATCCATCCATGAAGCCGTTTCACAAATACCTTTTTATACATAAAGTGAAACTGATAGCTATCCACGAGGCACCAGCGCGCTTATGATGCATTTCTAACTATTAAAAGGTAATAGGTATTATCAGGGCTCGGAAAACCGGTATCAATTTCTAAACAACATAAACTGGTTAATTTGTTTTCTCTCTTCAGTTGCATTTGGAATTTTTCTATTGTTGTTTGGTTGTTGAAAACTTAAAATAAACAGATTAAGTAGGTCGCTCATATCGTCAACATTTTTTGTATTGCGATCGTCTTCGTTGTATCATATGACGGACATGACACACAAGGCAATCTGGCCTTGTACAACAGGTGCCACAGACGCAGTTGGCTATGACAGACATGACAGTCATGATGAACATGCCCGACACGACGGACACACATGATGTATTTGGGAAGTTGGACAGCCATGACCAATAAGACATAACTGCATGTGGCCGATACGTCCAAGTCCGTAATGTTACTAATGCCTATAATTAATAGACACGTTCAAAATGTTACTAAGCAGTGATTTCGTAGTGGGGATAATGCTTGCCTGCTAAGTAAATGGCCCGTATACAGCACTGCCCTCTTGTCATAAATAGCGCATTGGCATTTGTTGGTAGGTCAATGCACCTAAAGTCTTTTTTGTTAGTATAAAACGTCAATCGCGCTGATGATGCTTAACACTAAAACCGAAACTAAATAAGATATAATAGACCAATTAGAGGCTGTTGTAGGTCTCGCTTCGGTGATCCTAGATATGTTAATCAATCAAATTGAATAAAAATATCGATTACGTTAGTTATGACAAGGGGGACAGATCAGTGGACGTATGTAGATTGATAAATCAATCTTAAACACTATACTCAAAGGAGTTCCATGCACACTAGTGGGCCTGTGTAGGTTAATAAACAAAGAATAAGCCCTCTCCTTAAAAGAGTCCAGCACATAACAGTATGCGTCAAATCATTGGTATGCGTATATAAATTGGTATAAGCAAAGACAGCAAATATAAGTTGGTTTCATATTACAGATAGCAAGGATGCTTTTTGTTTCAGAAATAAATGTATCTGTGTCAATAAACATTGTGTGAATTGTGGTTGAAAGGGTGTCCTTTCCCGTTCGGAAACCACTGTACAAAACAATTGCAATATTCGGTCTACTTGACCGATTGGTCATGATTCTTTATTGATGAAGCAACTTTACCTACGCCTGGTGCCAAATGAATGATACGTTCCCAAAGTTAGGTTTCGACTATGGTCGGCGATCACCATTCAGGCAAAGCCTAAATACTACCTTGAAATTTAAATTATATTTCAGCTTGATGTTTGGGATAGCCATGTTCAAAAGGCGTTCTGGGTAATTTTGTTATATTTGTGGATTGGTGTCCTACTCCATGTTGACTGTATTAAGCGCCTGGTTGCAGAGGGAGGCGTGGTTCAAAGCCAAATTCTTTGCAGACTGGTGTCAAGTAGTAGGTAGAGAAGTAATAGTATAGCTACCTACAAAAGGTGTTCCTGCTCACCAAAAAACCCGGTATACTCCATTGTGCCGAATGGCGACCGGTTGCAAGATCGCAATGATCATTCCTGTGGTATTTGGGGCACCTCGCCCGCTCCAACCCAGACACCCATCTGTTTAGCAACACGCCCTTTTACCGTCTCGATCATCTACTTTCTCCCTGGCTATTTGCTCTTTTTAATGGTGGCCGCGATCGTTTCAGTTAAACTAATTTATTTTATTTGGTGTAGGTTAGTGCAGTTCACAACATTTGTTAGATTAACCGATAAATCAATAAACGATAAATTAACCAGTGATGACGAAAATAAACGGTTTTTTAAAGCGGTTCCAAACCCTGGGCATCATTTATATTACGCATATTTATCTAACTATACATGTAAAGTATAAGTAGTTATTTGAATACTGTTTGTGTAGATAGATCTTCGTTCCTTGTAAAGTTTTCTCGTAGGTATATCTAACATACCGTGCAGTACTGCCCTCGTAATACTCTGGAAATAATAAAAATTCACATCAGCAACTAATCAACAAGATTTTTTAGAATCGAGAAAAAATATTAATGATTGTTACCTCACTTTGCCACTCCGGCAAATATGACTAGTAGATATGATGCCGACGTAATTTTCAGTGTAAGATCGGAGGTGGTGGCCGCGCTCGACCCCTGGGCTTCATAGGAAGCGTGCTTAATGTTGGCAACGTATCCTGCTGCTTAATTGCTCGACCTTGACCTCTCCGCCCGCGGCCTAGCCAAGGTGGCAATCGGCCTTCGCACCAAACACTCTCAGCCCAATTCGCCGGTTCTGCCCCAAGTCGCGTGCATTCCCTTGCATATGCTCTATACGCTGCACAGTGGCACCGAACACCTACACAGTTACAAGCATCCAAATAACAAGCCTCCCGATAATTATAAGGATTCATCCGGAGTCTACATTCTGCAAACGCTTCATTTCTGTCAAATCCTCGACAAAGTCTTCGAGCCTTCGTCATCTTGGTCTGCCTACAACGCGGGTTCATTGGTCGCTCTTGACGACGAGTGCAAGCACGTGTTCCACCCACGCGCCACGACATGCCAAATTTCCATGGATCACTCAACAATTTTCCATCTCGTGACTTCATATCATCTCTAGCAACAGAATTAAAATTACCGCATAATCCACACAGTTTTCCTTTATATGCACTGGATACCGTCACTTCTAAAAAGCCGTCACCATCCCAAAGTATTTGTATGCCAATATCAGCTTTCAGCAAAACTGATCCATTGTTGCGAGCTACTTCAGCGACACCGTTCATAACATACGGCAATGTTATTCTCTGTCCATTAGCTTTAATGCGCATCTTCTTGCCCATGTTGAATTTGGTGGCGCCAATGCGAAGCGTCGCTGTTCGTGTCCATGAAGAATGCGTTGTATTTCTTGCGTCATTTGATATTCTTATTGAAAATGTGTTGTTAACGCAATCCGAGACCAGTTGATATTTGCACGATCCTTGAAAACTATAGAATTTTCCATCGAAAGTTTTGTAGTGGGGATCGCCAAAGACCGTACATATTCCGTCAATATCGATGCACTTTGGACAGCACTGGCCGGGCATTTGGCGCAAAACTTGATCCGAAGAGCAAGACATAGTAGGACAGCTTTCCATGGCGCAGCGTGGTTCACCTGCATGGCATTCACAAGATTTACATGCGTCGAGTTGCCAGGTATCTCCGTCCTGTAACAGTTAGAAAAATACTATATAGTTGCAACATAATAATTAGGTATACATACAAAATTTATAATAACGCACACACTATAATAATGACGCACACACTCAACATAGCCCCGCACTAGGGGAACCCTGTGTCGCGGGTGCCATGGACACATACATAGACAACCACAAATTACACCCAAACTCACGAGAGAAATAAATATAGGCTATACAAATATTTCTCCCGGGACCTCTGCGTGGCAGTCCGGCATGATAACCGTTTGGCCACGGAGGCAGATAAATATTATAATATAATTTCCAGAAATTAAGGAGTACCTACTTGATAAGTTTTTCCACCAATAATACAGGAAGCCTTAGCTTCTTCGACTTGAGGGCAGACTGGGCAACATTTGCCGGGAGGCGGGGGCAGCGCTCGAGCACCGCATGTCAATACAGGACAAGTATGTCTCATGCACACCGCTGTGCCGTTCATACATGTGCAGTCTGTGCACGGGTCCACTCGAAACGTGGTGAGATGGGCGTTGAAGTGTTGTCCGATTATGCATGACTTATTTCCTGAAACTGCATTTCAAATGATTAGACTTGGTTGCCAACAAGCTGAAATACTTGGTAAAATAGTTGTGTTGTGATGAGACTTCAACTTACGTGGCATAATTTTATCCATGGTGTTGTACTTGCACCGCGGACAACACTCCCCTATCGGTGTATGCTGCTGAGTGTCATGACAAGGAAGCACAGGACAGGCGCGCTTAGCACACGATAAAGAACCATGCACACATCTACATGATAGACACGGTTCCTCTGTAATGCGCACATCTCGTCCTTCCCGCACAAGTTGCCCGTTGATTCTGCATCCTGAAATTTTAATAAATTAAATGTAGCATCTATTAATAATACCTACTTACAGTATTCTCCGAAAAAATCTCCAAAATTATCCTTGTCTATAGAAAAATCTAAACGCCTGACGGTGTGTAATTAGCAAAGTCGTTTCACGTAAACGCACGCAACGGAAAACCATCAGGAATCACAACTAACTAATACGCAGGATAACAATCTAGATCAGAAACCACAGAAACGGATATAATAACTTTCAAATTATAACAACAAGTAGGTACGATAGGTAGGTACAATCTTTTTTTATGTATTATTAACTTTCAGCTCGAATTATTGCCGTTTTAAAAAAAATCCTTAAAGGTATTTTAATTTGGGCGCATCATTTTCATTTAGAAGCGAGGGAACCTTTTAGTTCACTTTTATGGTAGGTACGCGAAGGGTGCAATAAAATTTAAAACAAAAATGCTTGCCATTGTTCGGGGACTAAAGGCGGTGGGGTCGTGTTGTCTGCGACAAAACGCAATGTCCATAAATTAGTGAGGGCGAACGATGAATCAATCAGGACTAAGTCGGGTCGTAATGAGGAGGCCGCACACGGAGCCCACCTCCGCGCCATAGCCGACGGGCACCCAATCACCTGTAGCCATACCTTGGCGGCTAACACGTATAAATAAACTTGTGCTTTTAGGGATCAATAACTTAATATTACAATACAACACCAGTTGTCAAATAGTTTTACGTGGTTAAGTTTATAATTGTACAAAACGCCATTTCGTTCCAATTATGTCACAAATTTAAAATAAAAAATTACGTATGTACTAGGTACACACGCAAGCACATCAAGCAACACATTGACGTATCTTGTTCCGTTGCACTGGAGGCGATTTTCGAACAAAAATGTGTAGTCTGATGTGCCGTTGTCCGTAGTATGAGAGGTCCCCGTAGAAAAAGTTAACTGTATTTATATTTATATAGTTAGAATCACTCCTTTCAAATCTCTCAGTCACTTTATATATAATATGGGAATAGTAATAAAGAAAACTTTTATATATTGAATAGTGAGCACTCGATGCTTTACTTAATGGCAATCGTCGCGCGACGTCCGCGCATAATATTAATTGTGACAATGACAGCCAAGTGTCTGTCGTAAAACTAGAGACGACCAAACAAAGTAAGTTGTCCTTTTGTGGGAATACAATCAGCATTCATCGGTGGTCCGCGCCGTATGGTACGAGTCATACAAATACTAAGTGCTGCGTCATAAACCTTACTCTACACACATACTCTCTTTCCCAATTTCGTTGGCTGCAAAGTAATATTATAGTTCCTAAGTTCTCCTTTTTTTTTTTCAAGTCAGTAAGTTAACTAAAACTTAATAAATAAAAAATATTTCGCACATGACAACGTAGTATCATCTCAAAATTACTTCACGTTATATTATTAATATTTATACGAATGACATACAAATATAGCGAAATTTTGGAGATAAATTATTAATATAACGCAATTTTTGAGATAATACTGTCGAAACACAAAACTGCGAATCAGCGCGATGCGAATTCGCAACGCAGAAAATTGCGTCGCAAATTGCTACGATGCGATTTCGTGCGGCAAGGCATCTCACTGCCACGGTTCCCATAACCATTCCCTCGAACATCGCCAACCGCACTGAACCGTATTTTTTAAACTAGGTAGCGACACGGATCGTAAAAAGAGTGTTGCACTACTGATATTGATAAGACAGTATAGGGAAAAAACGCAAAGAAGATTAACGTCGCAGGATTGCGCGATGCGGAGCCATTCGCAAATTCTTGCGATGCGTCGTGCGAGCTCGTAGATTTCTGCGATGCGACGTTGCGTCGCAGTTTTGTGTTCCGACCCTTAATTGTCAAGTGCGATTTGAACTTAAACAAAAAGCGTACGACCTCCATTTTGTTTGATGTAGGTAGATAATATAGTCTAATAAATAGTCGTACATATTCGACGATTTTTAACTGCCTGGTGGTAAAATAATTTATGCTTAATGGTAATTACTGATTCCCGTTTTCACACTACAACACTACCTAAGTAAGCGTGAAAAATTATATTCCATAGTAATTTTAAAAAGTGTAGAATTCGAATTAAGTATGTGTTTCCCACAAATTGTTATGTATTAGCCATGAGTTACCTATAAAACATTCACAGCATACGCTGCTAAGCTAATTATTTCAATTTCAAAGTTGGTCGTCGCGAGCATGTCTAATAATAAAAAAGACAATCGTACAAACTCGTCAGGAATTTCAATGAGACACTTTTTTGTTGTCGTCAAAAATAACTACATAAGTTTGTTTTCTTTACTTTGTAACAAAAATTCATTGTATGACTTTAAAAAGTCCTCCCTGACATTTACAATTACGAAAAAAAACTTTACTTAATTACCTACCTACCATTCAACATATATGCTTTAAAGTCTCATGAAATTACAAGACCTGAATGAAGCGTCTTGTTTCCCATTTAAGTTCCACTCGAAAGAAAAAATACATTACTGCGATGGTAAGGCCCACGGAATCGTGGAGATACACCAAGTAGGAGCAAAAAACTTAATGCACCGTTGGGATCATAAAACAAACAAATACACGGCTCACCTCTGGTTCCCGCAGCCGCACTGACGTCGGCTGCTTTGACCATCGCACAAAAACCTACCCGCCTCAACCTCTTAAGTACGTTGTTAACTTTTTGATTTATGGTCAATAATAGAGACGCAATGCTGTAGGAGACTTCGACCACCTCGAAACATATGTAATTATTATGAATCGCTGTGAACACGTAACAAGGCCTTATTTCGTATTAGATAGAAGTGAATTCTTTTGTCTCCGAGAAAATTAACCGCTCCGGAGTCCGCAAAATGCGATCCATCCCGGTGGTCCTCGCAAAGCAATTTTACAATAATCTCTTGGGTTCATGACAAAACAAATAAAAACTATTTTTTATTCGCACTTTCATTATATGTTAAATTAACGTAAACTTTGGTCAAGAGTGCAATTAAATTTTTGTTTTGGCGCCACCATCATACTGTTTATAGCTTTATGTTTTTTGTTTTATTAAGCAAGAATCTGAGATCAATTCGTCTCTGAAGATCAAAGTTTTATGACTGTGGCCTTTCATTATTGATATGCCAATTTATTTTCAGCAGAGTGTTCTGTTTAGACAGAAAAATATGTTATTTTGTTGCTCGATAATAATAGTCTTATAGATATAAGTATGGAGCAGCAAAACGAGACGAGTTATTGGTCCATTGTCTGAAGGCAGGCTACTGCGCAACGAGTCTTGTGCGCTATGCCATTGTCAACGACGGCGTGGGCGCGCCGCGGCCACCTAGCTCAGGCCCTCTTCCTAGGTCAGACATGAAATATGACTACTAATCTCCAGAATAACGACAGAGCCTATTATATACCTTACAAACACATAAACATTATAACAGCTGTTGAGTGATGAAGCAATTCCAGTGAGGTGGTAAAGAGATCCCTAGTCTCCAGCATAACAACTAGTCGGTAATTAATAAAATATAAACATAGGCAATAAAACGATAGAAAGGAATGTGTCGGCAATTTTCAAAAGCGATTTCGAGTCGTCATCTTGTAAATTACTATTATTTGATATGGAATTAATAGAGTTGTTAAGGTTTGAGCGCGGAGGTAAATTGGTGGTTGTTTTAGTTTTATTAAGTTCGCGTGGCGGCTTGTGTTTGTTTTCGTAAGGGATTATGGACGTTGTTTTTTGCTGCCCGCACGTCTGGGTGGGCGCTCTCCGAGACACGGCTGCGCCAGGGCCGCTCACCAATTATATTCATCGGATATAAAGTACCTACTCCCGGTGGGAAAAGCAGCGTGAAATGGACAATGAACTTTTTCAACGAAATACTTTTTTTACACTATATTAAAACTTTTTCAAACCACTAATTTTGAAATAACTTACTCGAGTTAGGCCACTATATTCTTATATTATCAACTAAAATAGAATGTTTATATTAATTAGAAGCTTGACTTACCATCGCAAACAGGACAGTTGTAGTGAGTATGCCTCTGGTGTTTGGGCTTTTCACAAGGCGAGTAGCACTCTGGTCTTGAGATAGTGATGACACCGGCCTCACAGCGTAGCACTTTGCCGTCGTCTGCCCATTCCGTATGAGAAGCGTGTTCAGTCCCATTATACCAGCACCCTTTACATCGCGCACAGCAGCCTTCGCGAGGCATCACCACTGCGCACTCTTTCATATCGCCACACTCTTCTCCTCCGTTCCGGCACTCCACGAACCCGTTCTAAAATGAAAAGATATTAGGGGAGATAGAATCCATCTCTTAAAGTTTACTTTTGAGTGTTTTTTGTAGTCGCAGATATAGTAGTCGGAGCGTGATTCAGAAAATTCGTCATACGAAATAAGTAGCAACAATATGGTCAACTCTGTGGTTGTTTATTGCTATGAAATCGCAGGTTAAATAGGCAGTAAAACCCTCTCACAATCCTAACTTTAAAGAAATAAAACATTTTTATTGTGTATTGGTACGTAGTTATATCAAACCCAAAATATTTTAATGTGCCAATTACATACGAGTACGCGGTTGCGTAGCAGCTGTGATTTTGCTTGTGGCGTTACGGAACTGTTTATAGTGGATTTTTTCCTCATTCCTTTTATTTTATTTATTTATGCATCACATAGGTATGTTACTAAAAATACGACGTATCATTACAATTAAATATTAAGCTGTAAGTGTGTGATATTCCAAGCAATGAATGAGTACTAGAAAATATATTTTTAAGTCCGTAAACGCAAACAATGAAATGAAACTGTTTTTTCGGATCTTAATCGCGAATAATTGTGTTTTTTCAACCAAAGCAATGTTTCAGACAGTTTTATGTGTAACAATAACGAAAACCTAATATCTCGATGCAAATAATGAAGGTAAACAGTTATAATCTCAGTACAGAGTACTAAAAAAACCGACCTCAAAAGTCATTCATCCCCTGGTTTGCCACCCTTAGAGTGTAATTTTTTCTTCAAATTTAAATGAGACCACTACTGAGGTTATGTATATATATATATCCCATTTGTGAACTGATTTTGATGATTCTTTTTTGTTGGAAAGAGAGTACCTCAGGTGTAGTGATTTGAAGAAAATATTCCACCTCTAAGGGTGGCAAACTGGATGGTTAATGTTTTTTGAGGTAGGTTTCTTAGTACTCTGTACTGTTTTTGTACTACAAAGTTTTTCGTCGTCATTTTAAAACCATTGTGATTCATCTAACGATGAATAGTAACTAAATTACTCAGAAACAATAAAAAAGACTAGCGCATTCACAGGAGGATTGCGTACATAAGTACATTATATTGAAATAAAAGAAAATATTATGATTATCCATTCATGAGCTGCAAACAACGCATGAAGCTTGCTTTTGTTACGGTGAGGGTTATCAAGTGAACCATGTTTAGGTAATTGTTAATGATGAACTGAAAATATAATGCAACGTTTGCAGAGTCAGTACCGCAAATAACGATAAGTATGTAGCAATATTGTGTTTCCTCCAACCGCAAACAAAAGGTCTATCTTCGATTTCTTTAGGTAATAAATTAGTGAAAAATGAGTACAGGCAAGTATTTTAAAACTGAAACTGCAATGAAACAGGAAACCGCCAGAGCCAATCACAAAAGAAAGTCGTTAATACCATAATAGCTTTCTTTGACCTCGTCAAGAACTGAACTCTCAATTAGCGTTGTGATAAAATGCACTTGGCCAATATACGCAGCGTTTTCATCTGTAATAAGATCAGGACCCATTCACATAATTATTTATTGCGCTGTTTAACGGCTCTTTGTTCTCAGGCGCATTTGCATTGGGCACGTGGCTGGGCTCGGGGAAAATGTTAATAGCATTTCTACATAACCTCTTAATACCTACGCATTAAGCATAAGTATGGCCAGATAAACTTCTAAGCAACGAGCAACTGCTTTACTAGTTTTTTAGACTTATCGGGCTGTTGCGTACGTATCGAACAAGATACTAAGTAGATAATCATGTAAAGTGTTGTTACATAAGGAAACGGTTATTTAATGTTTAACAGTCCAAGGAATTCAAGCAACTTGCTAACAAGTCGACTGGCAGACAGATCAATATTGGCAGCTAATATTTGCACAAATCTGTACACTATCATCGTTTTAACGCCAAACATTGAACCTAATTCTATTAGTTTATTGGGTTCAACGCCGGTGCTCACAGATTTCCCTTTGATATACCTACCTAAGAAATACAAGACAACGCTTTTGTGCAGAAACACTGAGATAAACCAAACGTATGATTTTAAATTCAAGAAACTTACTTTCTTCAAATTGTTTTAGATTACGAGAAAATTTCATTACACACCTACCATTAGTGAGAAAAAGATTTTCTGAAAATTCTTAAAACGGGTTCTTAGAAGTAATCGACAAAGCACATGAGATAACAACACATTTTTTTTATATTTTACACATTATCTACGCGAGGTTGCCCACTCTCTGTTGTTTATTGTTTTTCAATATTTCGGCCGAATTTCACATGCGGCTCTCTTTGAACTCACCCTCGAATAGCGAAATATTTACGTTAGACGTCGGATAAAAATACGTGTAAGTCTGTCGACTGGCCATTACTTAGCATAATTTGTGTGCAGCATAAAACAGAACAGATTACCGATTAATACCTACATTCAATATGCGAATTAGGGTAAGCCGTATGAACTTTAATAAACTTAAATTAATTGTATGTTTATGTGGATTATCAATGCTCATTATTAAACACGGTTGTGCTAGTTATCAGTCCTTTAACAATACCTATTTTTTCACTTACAAAAACAGCTTAATAGCTAATTAAATTATGGAACATTATATTACGATTTTATGAGGCTTATTTATTTATTTATTTATTAAGGTTCGCCAACAATTGTTACAACAACATTATGAGTGGTTACTATTGCAGAAGTACTATACTAATTGCACAATTTTTTACAGATGAAAACAGCATGCAAGTAAATTAGTGGACACAATGAAGTAGTACGTGATGGATATGTACTCGACTCGTCTTTATGGACACATTTCAATAGTAAATAAAAAAGAAAGAAAATAAATAAACCTAAAGTGTATACTATAATATACTCTGCGCCTAAAGCTATAAATTAAAATAAAAGAAAAATAGATCACGATGACGTGATAGACCTACGGAATTTAAACAAGGAATCGTGAAATATATCTAGATTATTTATATCAATGCTAAGATGATTGTATAAGCACAGACGAGGAACTCGCGAGTTGTGACCTACGCTACTGTCCTGTGAATAGGCGTCGAAAAGAGAGCTTTAATTCTGTGACGGGGATACCTATGCGGCACTTTAAATTTGGATTGTACATCAGGAACTTAGTGCCTATTTCTACGAAATTAGTGCCTAATTACAAATCAATGCTTTTATCGCAAGATTAAAAGTCTCGGTGGCCTTGTTAACAACATAAAAACCATATATTGTGTTTTTTAAACAGACTTCGGCAGCAGTAGAGCTCGGAAGTATTGCCATCTTATGTGTTACTGCCGGCAAGCAGTAATATGAGCATTACTGCGTTCCTGTTTATAAAGGTAGGGGTTCTAGCGAAATTATAGGCATATTATTATGGAACTTGTCAACTTATGTATCAGGGTAATGGGCGCAGTGGCAGTGCTTCTCATATCTTTGCGATTTTTTATTTATTTATTTGGTTTACCAACAGCTATTACATTGTGACTTATTTTCTAGGTACAATAATTTGTGGTTTTAAGTTTAATGCACAGCTAATTACAGGTAAACACCTCATGCAAAAAAAGTGGCAAAGGAATTTATAACACTTAACTTAAGTATGTTATTAGAAACAAATACTAATAACTGCCTACGTCTATACAAAAAAAATGCTATTTTATCTTATCTTAATGTTTTTTTAAAACAAAAGCAAACAAACTGCATGTACGTCCACATATTCACTATTTATAAGTTACAAATTCTGTATATAGGTAGTCGTAACAAATCTAGTTCTTCGAAGATGTGGGCAAAGTGCTGGATAAGGTATCGGAGGTATCTATGAGGCACTCTAAATCTTATTTAGCTTAGTAGAATCGGACAATCAATTTGGTTTCGTAGTAATTAAAACCCTGAGATTTACAACACTGAGCGGCACTGCAACTGTTACTAACAGATGTGTCGCTTACCTACCAGTTATCACCAGGTGCACAACTTGTTCGTTCCGTCACTTGATATAAAAAAAATATGGAAAAGTACTACACAATGTTCTTGATAGATTTAACATTTGACACAAAATGTAGAGGGTTATCAACTAGGTAAGTTAGTTGGTTAATTTCAACATATAACTGCTAAACGTCGTTGTACCTAACTTGCGTAATTAATAGCGACAGATGACAATATCGATTTGACCGACTTACTAGCTTGGTTAATTAGCTTTTTGCGAACGTTTTCCTTTACGCGTTTGTTTACTTTGAGTAGAATCGGTAATTACCTAAGTATTAATGAATAAGTTGTGATTGTTCCTATTAAGAACAAGTATTGTGCTTATAGTTATGAACAGTTTAACACTTGTTTCACAATTTTACAATACTTAAGGTATACAATTTTATTAAAAGAAATGGCAATAAAGAAGTGATACGATTAAGATTGGACATTTCTGTGTAAGCCTCTCCTATTACATCCCTAAGTTGACGATTTGGTTTATGAAAAATTGTTTAGGCTTAATAAACCAGAGCTATAAACATTTGTACATAGCCCATAATAAGAACGATATGATTACGTTTTACTTAGTGCATGAATCGTAGGAAATTCTCTGTTGTCGTCATTTAAATTGTAACGTACGTACCCAATTTCATTTGTAAATAAATTATTTTGAATTTGTATATTTGTGTACATAAGCATTACACGACTTCTCATAAAATATTATCAGAACATATTTTTAACCTCACATTCTCAATGTTCGCATCGAGTTGATAACATAATAATAACGTCCACACTCAACGCACACACTCAACACTCAACAGACAGGGTTTCCCTAGTGCGGGGCTACGCACTAGGAAAACTCTGTCTCGATGAATAATGCAGGTCATTTTTGGGATAAAACAAAATTTAAATACGTTATTTTAGTCATATAGATTATTGGGGAAAAGATAATCAGGAAACGAATAACTAGTCAATGTGTCAAAATAGGGACACATGAAATGATGATGTAACGGAAGAATTCGCAACGTGTCTTCAGACAAATGAAACAAAATCTACTCCATAATCGCCGAGAGGTTTTCGGAGAAATAAAATGAAAGAAATATAATTTACAAAAAAAAAGATTATAAAGTTTTATGTGTAGCTTTTGTGTGTTGTTGTAATGTTTTCGTAAAAGGTATGTTTAAAATAACCCAAAAGTATATATATATATATATATATACTCGTTTGTCATTTTGGAATAACATTCAGATACGCCTGTATATTTAACTGTTTATGCACTATTTTGAGAGCAGTACGGTTCAAATTGGAACACCTAGCTGTCAGACAAGTTGATGCTAATTAATCATATACAGGTTGATGTTGTTTTCTATTTTGAGCATTTAATTTTTTTATTTTTAGTTTACTTTACACACGCTCATAGCCCGCACTAGGGAACGGACATACATAGGTATGTCCATGGCATCCGTTCACCACAAACTACACTCAAACTCACGAGAGAAATAATATAGGCAACACAAATATTTCTCCCGGCCCGGGAATTGAACCTGGGACCTTTGCGTGGCAGTCCGGCAAAGTAACCGTTCGGCCACGGAGGCAGTTAATAAAATAATACTAATACAGACACCGGTCCTGCTCGATACGGTGCGTATTGTCGCCGGTTCTTGAAAATGAATCCCTGACCCCTGCCGACTGTGCCATTGACTGGGAGTACCGCCAAAAAATAATAATTATTTATTTCCAATTTAAAAATAAATTCGTTACAAATATTGGACATCAAGTTGATCCCAAAGCATCACGCTGCCGTTTTCGGGTGACCGCCAGGCTACTTCCCGTTTTGATAGCAAAATATCCTCGACACTTCCTGCTCCCTTGCGCAACAATGCGTACCATCTTTACACCGGGGCGGCGGCGCGGCTATATAAGTTAAATTGTTTAATAATGTTAATACTCGTTGTGCTTGAACATATTCAGGATATATTTACGAACATTAACTTTTTCGTTTTGTTTTTTTTTCTTGGATCGGCAGTATGGGATCTTACATAGTCCATCTAAATAAGTAATCATAGAGCTAATCACATTGCTGTAAAGCACGAAAATGTGTAAGTAAAGAAGTAGAGTACGCAGAAATCGGTAACGGCTATGTGCTTATATAAGATAATACGTAGGACACGTTTGCAGGAGAGCAGCAGACTTGTTCTAGAGTGGTGACCACGTCAAGGCAAACGTAGCGTAAAATGTCCTGTCCTGCGGCAATATGGACGGAGTATGGATAGACGACTTGAGAAAGGTGGCAGGCTTGATTCGGACGGCAAAGGATCGCGAAAGTTGATATGCTCAGAAGAGAGTTATGTTTAACAGTGGATGCATGTAAGCTGATGATCATAGGATAGCAGGTTATTTACCTTAGACAGATTAAGTCAAGGGTACTAGGGAACTATGACCTGAAACTGACATTTTAGATAGCACCCGTGCCGACGGAAACACATGTGACGTCACCGTATAAATTGATACAAAATTAGTACTTCAATAATACCAATTAACGCTAAACAAGAATCCACAAATACGCTGGATGTGTTGCATTAAATTCGAATGCTAACATTTATTTCAAATGTTTATCTCTTAATTTACATAATGGAGTCTCGGCAGACTGCACGGTACCTGTCTCTATCTGAACATTCGCAATTTATGCGCTTTACCTCCTCGCTATCGCCACTCTGTCCTCCGATACATACCTATATCTTCGTTACTTCGCAATAAAATACCGCATTTGTTCTTGTTATTCAATTTATGTTTTGTGACAGACGCTAAGTGGGTAATAAAATTCAATTATTCTCGTGGGTTATACCGTCATTTGTTGCGATTTTACAATACTTATTTAAGGAGATACTGAGGTTATCGTCCTAACGTTTGCTAATGTCAAATTGGAAAAAAATACAAAATAAAATAAAAATAGGTTAAGTAGGTAGATTGTGCAGCACGATTATTATAAATTACTTCAAAAATCATGAATACATAAATAAATTTTAAAGTTCATTAATCATAATACGTGTTTAGTATGTATTGTATATTACATGTATTCTTATTCTTAGTATATCTTGGTAAGAAAATATACTTCAAAAAAGTTTGTCTTTTCGGTAAACATTAAGAATGGTTAAAAAATTTACCTTTATAAGATTTTATCAAGTGAAAAAAATATTGTTAAGTATTTTCAAAACACCTAGGTATATCAAAGTTTATAGATCCTTCATCACACATCATGTCTGGTAAACATTTTAATAAAACTCTATACCCACATTGGTACTAAGTATTAGGTGTAAAAATTGAGAACGACTTAAGGCAAGCATCTAATTAAAACGTGTGTAAAGGCTAGTAACTATGCGCATAGACCGACTGTAATTGTATCTAGGCGAGTAAGCGATCCCGGGCGGCGGCGGCGCGGCGCAGTGTTCGCGCAAGGCCGAATGCGGCTGCGCTGGCGCCTTCTTCTATACTCGCCCTTTTTTGCGTAACTCTACGTTTGTGTCTTCGTCACACATAATTTTTTTCTTTTACTTTAATTAGCAACAGCATCAAGTTTAGGCTAGTCAAGAAAGTAAACTTACCTTTCTATAAATTACCGAGAAGTGTAATTTGGAAATTATGTAAAATGAAAGATAAAAATAAAAAGTTTGAAAATTGTAATAAGTCGAATGAATCTAAAAGTGTCTACTATTCTACACAGGAGTTTGTGCAAATCAGGGTACCCATACCACAACTTGTACTTCAAAATGGATACTAATGGGTTAGTATGGGTCAAGGTGAAACTAATTACCAATACTGTATTAAAATTTAGAAAGAATCTTAAAATTTTGATATTTTTTGCATCATAGCAAAACAACAACAATGTCGATGATGTGTGGCGTGTAAAAAATACGCGGTGCTAGAAGAACCGGTGCGACCGCATACCGCGCGCGCGCTCGCGGCAAGGCCTCGGCGGCACCTGCGCGCCCGCCCGCGCCCGCGCCGCTCGCCACTCACCCACTTTCACATTTGGACCCAACATCTCATACACATACTACATCAACAATTATCATTCGGCCGAATGCCATCCCTTATACTGCACACTATCTACACGACATCTTACGCTTGCACGAAGTTTTTTCAAAAATTCATTACTAGGCGTCTCAACCGGTCGTTGCTCAACATGTCTTCTCATGAATTATTATAGTAAATATGGATTCCATTGAACAGGATGTTATCAAAAACGTACTTTAACTTCAATGTTACTTGTTGAGGTATATTCCTTGAAAATACTTTTATCGATTTCCTTCTTTGCCCACCCCTTTACTGTAATACCTTCATTTTACTACGGATGCCATACTGTCACATACTCGTAAGTCTGCTGACGCGACACCTACCAGAAAGCTTCTTGTACTTTGTACCATAAGCAATATCATTGCATATTTATGTCGCTAATGACCAACTTAAACTTTGAAACAACAAACTTTAAAAGTTAGTCATAGTTCTGGACCAAAATAAATCATGAATCACAAAAAACTGAGTATAGCGAATTTATGAGCAGTATTCCCAAAATATCTCTCCTTATCGAATATATTGAAGTTCTGTGCTAGCGCGTCTGTAGAGCGACTTGGAGCAAGTAGCGCGCGCACGCTCATTACAGGTACTTGACTCAGCAATTTACTTGTAACTATAAAGCACAATTTATGGGATATTAATAGAGTGCACGGCCACGACAAAAATAGCGACTCGTGCAGCATTACTTAATTATCAGCCTGCAGAAGCGGCCAGTGAACGCCAGCAGCCCACAGTCGTGCCGGCCCAGCGCAGACACGTAACTGTTCCACGTTAGAAATTGCCCGCCATGATTCAATTAAATTGTCATGAAGGGCCGCGAGCCCTATTATTACACTAGAACAGCATTTTGCTCTTTATTTATTTATTCGCGTTTTATTGCAGAATTTTCAATTTGCAACATAATGATGATTCACTTAAGTGCTCTAGTCGTGTTTTATGCGAATAGTAAAACGTAAAATTTAAAGTGCTACATTAAATCAAGTAATAGTTTACTTAAGTATAGGTATACCCAAATGCCAAATGCTTAAGTAGTATAGTCGAAATCTCAAACTTAGATGTCAGTATGTATTTTTATTCAAGATGTCCTGTTAGTTGTAAGTATACTTAACGTTAATATAGACGTAAAATAATCTACAAAGAATTACATTACAAGTTAAAATCAATTATACAAAACTCCAATTGCATTTTATTGTTGTACATGTAGTTATTATTCTAAATGAACGTGACTTTGGTATAGGGCGAGTTCAGAACAAATTATACTACCCGCAAAGTAAATACTGCTATGAATACATAGGGAATTTTATATCTCGTGGAAGTAGTGACTATAAAACTTAATTACTATTTAATACTAGTCACAAATATTTAAAAAAATTATCTTCTTTGCGCACTATATTTCAAAACGCTATGCAGTAAAATGCACAGCTATATTCGTGTGGTGCAAGGTTTATGAAACGCAGAAAATGGGTATTAGTGAAATGAGGGAGGGCAGTTAGTGGCGATGTCGGTGGTAGCGGCGTCGGCGGGTGGCAGCGCGGGCGCGGGCGGGTGCCAAGAGGCTGTAATCCGCGCTTCGATAAATGACATGCCTCATTAAAGTAAGCGGTGCGCAGTAGCGGCGAGATGCTATCAACCGGCTACTTGATTGTATAAAAAGGCTAATGGCACCCTGGGGTTTTTCTTGACGACGTCGTAGACGCCACACACCTGGCTCCGTGTAATCTAACACCATTTCAGTAAATTAAACCCTGATACAAATCGAATACGAATGCATCACATACGGATACAACTCACTTCTCCCGTGCATTAGTTGATCATTGAAAAGATTGACAAGTTAAAAATTCTATCAACCAAAGGACGGTATCTCACAGTCGTTATATGGCACGCGACAAAAAAGCCCATTACCTAAGCAAATGTATATTTTAATACAGAATAAGCAATAAATCTCGCGATGGGCTTTCGAATTCCGCGCAAGTCATCCGACGAGGTGAGATCGGCTGGGAAATACCGCTCGCATATACCATACATATACATACGTAGGTGCACAAACTTACGGCCATGCTGATGTCGTGTCTCTGCCAACCGTGCAGTGATAACGAATTTATTACACCTTTTAAAATATCTACTGCTAGAAAAACTTGACAACATCGGTACCAGTGAACAGGTTGGTCTGCACATTTATACATTGTTGATGAACTAATAAAATATTTTTACATGACAAGGCAAGAATGTGGACAGAGATGAATAATAATGGAATGTTAGGAACAGTTGCGCTGGATTACTGGGGCTGTAGTCGCCAAGTGGTTCCGCATTGGAGGTTTTTGTGCGGCGAGGACGTGGGCGCCGCCAGTTACTGCCGGAGGCGACGACGACTGCGCGCGCGCCGGCACAAACCGGCACACTCCATCGCTGCTACGGTACGCATTGCAACCACGACAACAGACTAGCCGTCCTGCACTATGCACGGCCACAGTAATTTTGCAATTTTAATTTGCTATAGGTATGCAGACAAAGAAATTATCACTGCGTTTTTGAAACTAGGCGCTCGCTTTGTGCTTTCTTAGTTGTCAATTATGTTCCGTTAACACTAATTAAAGCAGACATTCAACCATTTGAGTAGTGGCAGCTTTCTTAGAATTTCAATTTGTCTTTTATTACTCAACAACAGAATAGACCGATGCACATGGGCTGACATTACTTCTTGCCCGCTGATATTGCGTATGTAGGTACTTGTAGGTACTAACAATTAGCACATCTAACGCTCTACCTTACGTCATTTATAACCATTTGGTGAGCTCTAAACACCCAAAGGTGCTCAATAGTGTGTACAAAAAAGCCTATTACGCACAAATAATATATGCTTTTGTAATATCAATCGCTGCAGACACCGTTATCAAGATAACAATCTTCACACCTCCACAGGCTGCGTGTAAATAGTGTATGCCCAGTTTTTCGAAACCCCTGGAAGCGTGGCCTCTAATGAAGTTACTCGGCAGTTATTGTCTAGGTGCGAGCTTGGCGCACGCGCACGTGTGAGTTAGCATTGTTATTCTAAACTCGGCGCGTGATAAATTGATTTGGTGACAGTGCGCGCCGTGTAGGCATACAAACGTTGCTCATACAAAACCCCAGAGACAATTATGGACGTCATCTACTATTTCACACTTCGACTTTTAAGTCTTTTATTTATTAGGCAAGTATTCTAAAAAACTCAGTTCTTACGTCTAGTCTGTTGTACAGAAAGACTCATTTTCCTAACGTTAAATGCGACGTGACATGTGTGTGGGGATGTCACAACGACGTACCTCCATGAGTGGAGGATTGCATAGGAAGAGAGCCTATCCATCGAGCCATCGTGAGCCTGCGCAAGCGAGGCTCTGCCGCTGTGGCCTTTTACTCCCCTTGCTAATCGTGAGACGTGCATGGATACGGAACAAGGTACAAACAATGTTACCCCCTCAATTTCCTCCTTGGAGGAAACATTGGCTGGAATGGGTAGCCCGCCCAGCAAACGCGAACGGTGTGACGTGACTTCGGTATCGCCCATGGATACGAAGCAGGCGGGTCGTTCGGATCCCATACAACCTGGCAAAGCTCACGCTGGTGAACGAAGAAGAGAAGTCGGAAGACATGTGTGCTCACGTCTTCGGAGAAGCATGGCTACAGAGCAAGGGTTTTGAGCATTGAAAAGACCTGATAGCCGCATGCAGTGCCAAACACAGTAGAGAAGATCTGTCCCTTAAAAGCATGGCATCAGACTGCTCACTAGAGACTTAAGAATTAAGAATTAGAATGCTCTCTTAGTCATGTCAAATATTGGGCAGAGAGAGGATAGAGTGTGTAGATTCTGCCATGAGGTGGATGAAACTCCTGTTCATCTTCTCATCCATGATGATCCTAATGGGCGTACGAAGATCCATACTGGAAAGGCACATACCACAACCAGAGTACATAAATAACAAAGCAGAGCAGAGGTCACAGGTTTGATTCCGGGGCCGGGAGAAATATGAGTGTGGCCTACATTTATTTCTCTCGTGAGTTTGGGTGTCATTTGTGATTGTCTATGTGTGTGTCCAGGGCATCCGCGACACAGGGTTTCTCTAGTGCGGGGCTAAATTGAATGTGTGCGTTATTATTATTACAATAATTATCAATAAAAATCTCACGGAGCCAGGAAAGTCCTTCAGTTCTTTAATGTCGGACTTGATTTTGAACTGTAATTAGTGGCACAATAGATAGATTAGTTGATGGTCGCAGTGATGAGTCAGTGAGGGGTTGCATATGCCCGGAAAGAAGCCACTCTAATAATAATAATAACGTTAAATGTAATTAAAATACCTTGCCATTATTCAGTGTTAGACTAAAATAAATATTTAAGCATTGTTTAAAACACTAAGTGACGCAACGAACAAGTTGTGCGCCTGGTGGTAAGCGACACGCCTATACATAACAGTTACAGTGCCACTCAGAGCTTTAACGCGCAAAGATCTTAGTCTTACTTGTACTTTCAATAGATTATCATCGTTATCAATTTTATATCTTCTCACAATCAAAAGTTTTTTACTTACTGTACTCAATTCAACAAACTTATATACGCAGTATATAAGTGTGTTATACATACTTTATTCGTCTATCTTACCTTACAAATACAGCGGAAGCAGCTTTTCCAGATCTGATCCAGCTTGGCGTCCTGAAGACTGACCGGTTCGCCCTCGTTGGAGCACGGCGCGCGGTGCCCGCCTGAAACGACAACGTAACATTGTAACGCCAATGAAAATGTAACACGCGTGGCTGAATACTTACGGAATAGTGTACAGTTGAAACCAAGCTCTCTATTCGTTACAAATACAAAAGCATTTTCATAAAACTACTTTCAGATGTATGATTTACCAGGCCGCGTGGCCACATGTGTCATATGATTTTGTTGCTGTCTCTATCGACCTAGAATACGAGATAGTACCTACTCGCATTGAAGTACTTGCGAGCAAAATTACTGAAATTCATTCAAAGAAATACGGTAGTTCGAAACGAAACGTTGGTTGGTTTGAACAAACAAATATACGCGTTTTAAATGCGGAAAAGTAGTTTCATTTCTTATATGTAATAATCGCGAAAACCTAAGAACTCGATAAATAAGGTCTGGATAATTCGATATTTGAATTTAATTGATTATTTTAACTAGGCTCATTGGTCACTAATACGTATTAAAAAGTGTATTTTTATGATTATTGGTATTTATGAGAAGTGTAATTTTGTGTAGAATTACAATGTACACCATCGTACCTATAAAGTTTATTGACATTAATTTTAGTATCTTAAATAAGGCCAAACTACATTTGTACGCAGCGTGCTCGCTAAACTGTCCTTTTAAACATGCCCATTAAATACAAATCAATCCTGTGTTGCGTCATCCATTTTCGTCACTGCGCTGCACATGGGTTTCCTCTAATGAAAGGCCGTTGTACCCTACCATATTGAACGGTACAACTTGAGCTAGAGCGTAATACGTACTGTAAAGGTTTATGGAAATATTCCAACTAACTTGCAAATAACTTAATGTCCAATGTCGGGGACAAGTCGCATGAATATTGAATGCCACTATTCTTTACTTTTATTGTTATTTGATCTGAATTATTAGTTTTAATTTAAAGAAACTAAGACGGACAGATGAATTTGGATCAAGGGCGAGAATTTACTTTACGCGCTCGGTGCCTACACGCACGCAGCTGTAAGGCGCTGGCCGCGCGGAGGTGTTTGCGGTTAGTGCCAATATGCGTGGGAAAATATCGACCTATCTATCTGTCCTGGTGCACTGAACTGCATTCTATTGGCATATTATGTAAAACTCTCGAAACTATTACTATTTTTATGATAGATACAAGCGCCGCCCGGCGCGCCGCCGATAAATACAATCGGCGCGCCGTTCAATTCGATCAGGCGCTCCGATCGTACGCACGCGCACGCTTCCGTATTGAGTATGTGAAAATGGCGACGCCAGAAAATGAGTTTTCTAAGATAAGACTTGTTTTTTTTATAAAATGTAAGTTCGCATTTGACCTCCACGTCACCTGATGGAAAGTGACGATGAGACCGACGATGGAGCATGCACACCTAAATAATGACTGTTCACTTTCGCCTTGAAAAGGCCCAAGTTATAAAGTTTAGGGACCAAGTCTGCAGGCAGGGAATTCCGCTCCATAACCGTTCGCCATATAAATGTGGAAGCGTAACGCTTCGTGCGAATCTTTGGAATATCCACAACATAGAAGTGGAACCCAAGACTACGCCTAGACCCCCGGTGATGGAAAGGGGAAAGCGGAATTAAATCGTATAATTTAATCGTAATCGGTGTTCAAGGCTCTGCAGCTTCGCCTCCACTAATTCCGAGTCACCTATAAGCTTCTCGGCACAGTTGTCAATTGAATCCAAGGGGGCCAGTTTATATGTAGCAGAGCCATCCTAAAGGTGGCAGCAGTACTCCATGCACGACCGGACTTGTACTTCGTAGAGCTGAAGCAACTGTCCCGGTGTGAAGTAACGCCTCACCCTGGAAAGATCCCAAGCTTCCTTGCTGCATGTTTGGCCATGGATTCAATGTATCTGCCGAAGTACAAACTGGACGACAGGTCCATTCCAAGTAGCTGGAGACAGTCAGCTATCGGTATGGATATATCACGAAAAGTCAGAGTCAGCTCAAAGGGACATACCTTCGGTACGAGTACAGAACTGGGAAATTGACGTGGAAACCTTGTGGATAACACTTCAAATATCTGTTGGTAAAACGGAGAGAAAACTGGCAATCTGCGTCGTATACTTACCACCTCCAGTAAAATTAGAAACATCGTTTCGATTTTTGGAAAGTGTTGATAGTATAATACACCAAACCGATGACCTTATAATCCTGGGTGATTTTAATCTCTGGTTCATTAACTGGAACAATAGTACCAACATGGTTCCATCTAATTATAATACAGCTTTGGGGTACTCCCTAGTGGACTTTCTGACAGTTAATAACTTGTATCAAACTAATTGTATCAGTAATAGTGATGGTAGATTTTTTGACTTAATACTCTGTAGATTGCCAGAAGCATCGGTGACTGTTCCTTTAAGTAATCTATCCAAAATATATAATAATCATTTAAGTCTACTGCTACGAATTGTGTATTCTAATGTTAATTATCTCCGTCTAAAAATTAATGATAAAAATAACTATTATAAAGCTGATTATAATTCAATAATACGAGATCTTAGAAATGTGGACTGGCACACAAGACTACCTCATTGTAAAAATGTTGACGATATGGTATCAGAATTATACACTGTTTTCAACGTTGTCATTGGTAAGTATGTGCCGAAATACAGGTCCACCAAGCCAAATTCCCCTATTTGGTTTAGTAACTCTCTTACTAAACTCTTAGCGGAAAAGGATAGAACGCGTATAAGGTATCTTAAATTCGGAAACCCTCGCGATGAAATTGAATATCAAATGCTTTGCTCTCGTTGTCATAAGCTCACTGATAAATGCTATAGTCAATATAAAAACAAAATAGAATGTAATATTCCCAAAAATCCAAAAATATTCTGGAGTTTTATAAAAAATAAACGTGGTGGGCACTCGACGATTCCTGCGAAAATGCAAATGGACGATGTGATTGTTAATTCTGGTCCAAATATTGCCAACTTGTTTGCTCGACACTTTCGTTCAGTCTTTAGTAATGATTTTTCTTCTCATACGACACAAAATTGCCCCTGATTGCCATTCAAGTAAATCAATAATAATAATAATAACCTTTATTTACTCTTACAAGGGTACAAAGTTTTTACAATGTAATTTACATGAAAATGCTTAAATAATAGGGTACCTTTGCAAGAGACTGGAGTCTATACTAGGAACTAACCTGTGTGACAGATCTCCAGGCTCTCACCCAACCTGATAAAACCGTGTTTGAAAAAGCAGTTGCAATGTAAATAAATTACAAACATCAATTTTTACAATCATTGTAACTATTGCAGAAAATGATAATATAATAATACTAATAAAATGATTATAATTTATAATTTAGTGACGTAAGTACAACCAGTAAAATTAAAGAATAAGCTAATATGACACTTAAAAAAAGAAAAATGAATAATAATAATAATATTAAAAGATGAAACAATAAAACAGAGATGTGCATGTAATTGCATACTCCCAGGATGTGTGTGCGTGTGTGTGTGCGTGTGCGTGTGCGCGTGCGCGTGCGCGTGCGCGTGCGCGTGCGCGTGCGCGTGCGCGTGCGCGTGTGCGTGCGCGTGCGTGTGCGTGTGTGTGTGTGTGTGTGTGTGCATGCGCGCGGAGTACATAAATTATAAATCAATATAGAAGATCTTCTGTAGTCTGATAATCGAGACTGAGTAAATAATTTGTTATTTTATTCTTACACTCATGTCTAGTAAGAGGGTAAAAGGCCAGTACATTATTTAGCTTATTATATAAGTAGCTTCCCAGAAAGCACAAAAATTTACCAGCGAATTTTGTTCGAAAGGTCACTATTGGGCAGACGGTATGTTTTCTTCTTTTGTTATTAAAAGGAGGATCAAAAAATAGTTTAGAATGCTTAAATAAAATGACATGCAATATAAATAATTGCCGGACTGTTAAAACTTTACAGTCCTTGTAAAGCGTAATTGTTGGATATAAGCGTGGGAGATAGTGACTAACTTTCAGTATCAATCTTATATAATATAATAAATAATGTAACTCTGCACGAACGTGATGTTTTAAACAAAATTTAAAAAATCGACCCGTTGAAAGGAGCGGGTCCATATACAATTCCACCACTATTCGTAAAACGCTGTGGTTCAGTTTTGACTCAACCCCTGACAATGATATTCAATCGTTCATTGCGGGAGGGAAAATATCCTGAAGTATGGAAGAATTCCCGAATCGTACCCGTGTATAAAAAAGGGGATCAGAGTAATGTCAAAAACTATCGCCCTATTTCGATACTTTCCAGTTTTTCAAAGTTATTCCAAGCTGTTTTACATCCTATTATAACAAAATAAAAATAGTATATCAGACCATCAACACGGTTTTAGGAAAGGTTACTCTACACAGACGAATCTAGTGTCATTTATATTAGACTTATGCGGGGAAGTCGATGGTGGATCTCAAGTCGAGGCCATATATACAGACTTTAGTAGCGCGTTTGACAAGGTCAACCGTAGCCTGCTCTTACAAAAACTTAGCAATTACGGATTTGAGAGTTCGCTGCTTCAGTGGTTCAAATCTTACCTGCAAGAGCGACGTCAGAGTGTTGTTGTCAATGGTTATGAGTCTGGGGTCCCTCAAGGGTCCCATTTGGGTCCGATCCTGTTTTTGATATTTATTAATGACATTACTACTCGCATTAAACATTGCCGGAAGTCTCTTTACGCAGATTATCTAAAAATCTACAGCATTGTCAAATCGTCCGCTGATGTTGCTCTAATAGAAAACGATTTAAATGAAATTGTATACTGGTGTCACTCCAATTGCATGACTCTCAACGTCAAAAAATGCTTCCACATAAAATATGCCCGAAAGAAAAAACCGCTTGCTTCTACGTACGAGATTGGTGGCGTCGCATTGGGCGAGGTTGAGGAAATCCGAGATTTGGGAGTTTTAATAGACAGTAAACTAACTTTTACTTCACATATAGACAAAGTAGTAACTAAGGCTGCCCAGATGCTTGGATTTCTCAAACGAAACTCCTTAAGTTTTAAACAAATACAAACCAAGATCCTGTTATACAATGCTTTTGTACGCAGCCATCTCGAATACGCAAGTGTCACATGGAGTCCATTTTATGCAGTGCACTCGCAACGCGTGGAGAGCATACAGCGAGCGTTCACCAGACATTTGGCTTTCTGTTCCAGCGGATTCTCTCACAGGCAACCGTATGAACAGCGTTTACAAAAATTCAACATGGTTACTTTGCGTGATCGAAGGCTTTTGTTGGACTTGTGTTTCCTGCACAGGCTCATTAATGGACTGGTTCAATGTTGTGATTTACACGAATGCATTTCTCTGAGTGTCCCGTATAAATATCCTAGAAACGCAATAACAAAAATGTTCTATACTCCCTCTTGTGAAACCATTCTTGGCCTTCAATCCCCTTTGACTAGGATTTTCAACGAGTACAATACGATTAACAGTAAAATCGAGATGTGTACCACGACAGGATAAATATTTTTGTCAATAAAATTTCAAAATTATTCAAATTCGAGCAGTAGGTATTGATAACGTTAATTTAAATTAAGTTAATATAAGTTGTTTTAGTAACCCTTCTATTATAAATGCTATGTACACCATAATTGTCATATATATCAGATGTAATTCCGTATGTTGAATGTTGAAATGTTGTAATATATATGATGTGGTAGTACTTAATAAATAAATAAATATATAAATAAAGACTGGATTTTCTTTCCACTGACCCTTGCATTGGTCAAGTACCTTTCTACAACTGTGTTGTCATCAGCATACGCGAAGGTACCTGGAATTAACATATCATTGATATGCAGCAGAAAGAGAGTTGTAGACAGTAGGGAACCCTGAGGAATCTATCGCCATATGTTCGGAAGAGTAGGCTTCTAAGACCAATCGAATCGACCGTTCGCTCAAGAAATCCCAGATCCAATTGCAAAGGCTTCCCACTGAAAGCCCAAAGGGAAGCTTACTTAAAAGGCTTGCGTGGCAGACCCTGTCAAAGGCTTTAGAAATATCCAAAGACACTGCAAATGCTTCACCTTACTTTTCTATAGCCTCGCTCCATATGTGACAGGCATACTCAAGAATATACCCAGTTGATCGCCCTCGTCGGAATACGTACTGGCGATCACTGACGAGGTCGTTGTCTTCAAGATACGACAGGAGACGGTTGTTGAGCACACGTTCCATAGTCTTGCAGAGTATGGAAGTGACTGAGATAGGTCTATAGTTGACAGACTCAGCTCTGCTTCCCTTTTTCGGCACAGGTTGCACGTTTTGTAAGCTTCCACGACCTGGGAACTACAGCAGTCTCAAGTGAGACGCGGTACAAGCGTAGGCGTGTGAGAACAAGAGACAACTCAGGCGCACCGTTACGTAGGACTAGTGCTGAAATTCCATCTGGCCCGCTAGCTTTATTAACGTCTAGATTCCGCAGAGTTCTAAGTACCTCTTTTTGGAGGTAAAACGAGATCCAGACGCGAACTCTTTGCAAAGAGTGAGGCAAAAAGATTTGCCTTGTCTTCTGCCAGTCCAACGTGCCGTCCGGCCTCAGAAGAGATGGCATAGATGGGCGACAAAAGTTAGTTAGTAACTTTATATTTAAAGATGTCTTGTTTAAAAAATTAATTTATCAATTTCTGACGTCGCCATTTTCACTACGCATACACAATATGAAAGCGTGCGTGCGAGTGCGCGTGCGTACGATCGGAGCGCCTAATTGAACTGATAAACATTTTATTGCTATAGAAAATATATTATTTTATTTTTCCCTTTGAAAAAGTATTTGAATAACGGTTTTTGTAACAATAAACAAATACCGTTATACAAATTCGTTTTAGGGTCGCGCTCGCGCCGCCGAAACGCCGCCACCGCCGACACTTTTTCGTCGACGTGCCGCCGCCGGTTGGTCTATTATCGGCACTCATATCTATTTTATGCCAAGTGACTCGACGAACAAGTCATGCGCCTGGTGGTAAGCGATACGCCTCTCCATTGCAGCTCCAGTGCCACTCTGTGCTTGAGATTACAAAGATCCAAGGGGGCTGCCACTGCTCCCGTCACACTGAGTCATAGCTGACAAGTCTCATGTACCCGTAATTTCACCAACACCCTTATCCTTTAAAACTGGAACGCAGTAATGCTCACATTATTGCTTCGCAGTAGAAATATCCAAGGTGGCAATACTTCCCTGGATAAACTCATTCACAAGGAGCTCTACTGCTTCTCTAAATCGATAATCAGTTGATAATCTTGAAATTATCAACAAAATATCGCATATTGTTGCAAATATTCTCTTGAGTATGAAGTGAATATTTAAAAGTTATAGACACAAATGAGATCTGTGGAAAAACCATCCATAAATTAGAGATACATAATACTGAATTCCACGAATTTATATATAGGTACATTTTCCTTTAGAAGACTTTCCGTGAATACAATATTAAGATAATAAAACAAAGGTGACGAAACACGTATACACGATACAAGGGACAGCGTCATACTAGAATCATAAATTGTGATTACGTTACGTTATAAATGGTCAGTTCAGAGACGACACGGGCTGATCATTTACCTTGATTTAGCGGCGCGGATCCGCATTCTTTTTGTGCAGACATTTTGGGTGCCACCACTCTGGCACCGGTCGTACTGTCCTCTACACAGCGCGATGTTATTTGTTTACTCATTTCTACGCCACAGTAAGCTCTAGATCACACCAGGCGAGAATCCGCATTCTTTTTGTTCTATTTTGATGCCAAAATGTGTTTCGCGGTTCGATGGTGTGCCATCCAAATCTCTTAATTCCTTTCATATTGTCACCATACCGATTAAATGTAACATGATACACATAAATTACATGTATGACAGTAAGACAAATAGTTACTGTTGAGAACTAACTGAGGGTGCTTGCATTGTGACTTTTGTCAATTATCTATTCATACAATCCTTAACTTACTCGTTATTGGGAATCTAACCTTTATTTATATAAAAATAGATAATAATTAAACCATAGCGCTGTCCTACAAAACCTACATAATAATACCGTTTTGAAGTAACAATGTGTTCAAATTGATTTAACATCAAATATCCGCATTCTTTACGGGCGCCGCAGTACCGGTCTTACTAATCTTAAACTGCTTGATGTTTTTATTATTTGTAACCGTATACTCTCATAAATTCTGATTCTGTAAGCTACGTTACGATCAGACAGTTCCGATGACACGTGTGACACGCGATTTTACGCGCCAAATGGATTTTAGTAGTTCATTTACCACCATGCGTTTGTTGTATTTTTTACGATCAGCTGGACTCATCACGCAGGTTACTTTTTAAAGATATGTGCTACGATAAATACGCATTATTTATTTTATTATCTACCAAATTGTTAACATTGTTGTTCTAAGTTTCGTAAATTAAATTAGAAATATTCTGACAAAACAACACTCCATGCATTAATCGTCATCATAAATATTTTGGTAAGTAATGTTTGTTCCTCTCCAAAACGTATACGAACACATTCCTCGACGCTGTTTGCCTAGTAATAAAACTAAATACTTATGTATATTTACTTAAAGTCAGATTAATTACAAGTATTCTTAATTAACTCCATGTACACTATAAAATTTATTCCTTGCTATTTATTTTACTATATTTGGAATTTGTCAATAATGCAACAATCAGTTCAATGTAAACCATGCCAAATTTGCTATATCGACTTTTATCATCATAGCAACGGGCACCTCAAGGTAAACGAATTTATAAATAATTCCTAAGTGGAATTTTAAATTATTAAATTAGAGAATTTATATTGTTAGAATTATCCAATAAATCAACCTTTAAGCATCTATTTTATTTTTGGTTATATAATTTTCATATTCGTGTGCTCGTAAGATATTATGTGTTTATTAACAAATGGATTTATATAAAAAACTATAAGGCAAATATATATTTTAAATTACACATGTCATTTAATAAGACATGCATTTCTGAAAGCTTTAGTAGCAGTACAGCTCCTTGTGAAAGAGTTCCTCCAGGGAAATACCTTACTTATTTCTGTCTCCAAGCAGTAATGTGAGCATTACTGCGTTCCGGTTTTGAAAGGTAAGGGTGCTGGTGAAATTACAGGTACATGGTCACATTGTCACATTGTCACATTGTCAACATTGGAACATTGTCAACGAATTTTTTTTTTATTATTAAAAAATAAGTGCACATTTGACTTCCATCTCACCTGATGGAAAGTGACCATGTAGTCGACGATGGGGCACGCAAACCTAAATAAACTCTCGCCTTGAAAAGGTCCAAGTTATAACGTTCAGGGAACAAGTCTGCAGGCAGGGAATTCCACTCCATAGCCGTTCGCCATATAAATGTGGAAGCGAAACGCTTGGTGCGAATCCTTGTAATATCCACAACATAAGGGTGGCACCCCAGCCTGTCTGGTCCCCCTATGATGGAAAGGGGAAGGCGGAATTAATTCGTGTAACTCCCTCGCACACTCTCCGTGATATATCCGGTACAATATCGATAAGCAGGTAACTTTACGGCGTGTGTATGTCTCAGGGTGACAGGTGCAGTGGCAGTGCCGCTCAGATCTTAGCGATTTAAGGTGGCACTGCAACTGTTATGAACTGGCATATAGCTTACCACCAGGCACACGACTTCTTCATCACGTCATTTGACATTATAAAAAAAAATTACATTAATTTCAAACGACGTTGCGTTCCAGCAAAATATTGGTATTATGATAACTATCGCAATATTGCAGTATAAATGTTTAGTAACTAACGGTCTCAGACATAACAAAATTTTTTTATAAAGACTAGACTCAGTTCTGAAAACAATGTATAAGCTGTAAGTCGCGCAACGCACCTTGTTCAGTTGCCATTATTTTTCTCTTCAATATTTTATTGTTTCATTTTTTATTTTTTTAGCATTTTTTCTTTATTTTTCAAAGTTTTCAGATTATTTAGCTATATTAAAAGGTAGAAAATATAAACAACACAATACATTTAAGCGTAAAGGCGTCGTTACTTACAGCCAAGTAACAAACTGAAATAAGAAAAACCATACCAGTCAATATGCGCTAGGCTATATAAAAAGACATTAACACACCAGGGTAGCGCACACTTTACTTATTATTCAATATAATAGTAGCCAGAGCAGTAGACGGAACGTGTGTCACGAACAAATCACGCAATTAGTTCGTTAGTTCTGTCACGTCCGGCCTTTACCTTTTGCATTAAGAGCAGATAACACCTACCCACTGGAGATAAGCTATTTGAACTGACCAATGTCAATGTAACTTTTGACTTTGAACTTGTTTCGTTTCAGAAATATTATTTTGTAGTTTCTTTGAGTTCTTAGGTTTGCGCGATTGTTACAAGTAGGAAATTAAACTATTTTTTTTGGATCTATCTATTGTTTAGTCGAACAAACCAACGTTTCAGGCCCTTTATAGGTCCCATGGTCCTTGATTTATCAGTCAGCCGTGCAACTCTGATCAGGAGCCTGTTATACTTTGATTTCATGGTGATATTTTAAGTAGATTGGTAAGTAATTGTGCAGTACAGAAGAAAGCGTTCTTTATAATTAATAGAAAAAGTACAACGGAACCGACTGAAATGTTCTTTATACTAGGTACTTTATTTATTAATAAAATGTACTATATTTGCAAACAAACGTTAAGAAGTTATTCTAATGCGGAATTTCGAAGACCGGTCTCTATTTTTAAATGTCTTTATAACATCATATTAAGCTTCTTATTACGGAATTAATAGATCCGGCTGTATACAAATCCACTGTATGTCTAAGGATTTTGCAAAAGCCGCTCATTCCATTGCGCATTTTCCTCCATGTCATTTTCTCACAATATCCACCTAATTCGTAATTCCGGTCCTGCTATTTCTTTCATTAGATACCTACCAACTTTACTTTGAGTCAATAAACAAGACATTTTTGAATTACAGACGTAGTTAGTTTCTCTTCTGGCGATCAATTTGATACTTTTAACCGACTTCAAAAAAAGGAGGAGGTTCTCAATGCAGCTGATTTTTTTTGCATGCATGTATGTGAACCGATTTTGATGATTCCTTTTTGTTAGAAAGTGAGTATCTCAGTATTGGTCCCATATAATTGAAGAAAATATTCCAACTCTAAGGGTAGTAGGGGATGAATCCGGTTTCGCGCACTTTCCGGTAACCTAGTTCAATCAAACTTGGCAAATACTTAGATGTAATTCCACGAACTTTTAAGGTTTTCAGTACTCTGTACTGGTATTATCTTGTTACCATCTCTTATTTATACAACGCATCTTGAATGGAAAAATAAATTCAAATACGTTCCATTTCTGGGTGCGTGTCTACCTAGAGAAAAGATATTTTAGTAGCAGTAGAGTTCGTTATGAAAGAGTTCGTCAAGGGAAGTTCTGCCGCCTTACCTATTTCTGCCCCCAAGCGGTAATGGGCCATAAGTGCTCCTTTAAGTCATAATACAGTTTTCAAATCACATATTAGTATCAAAATTGTCCGCTATTAATATAAATCTCATTGACCAGAGAACTTGTACCCTGCATGAGACACGTTTTCCCTCTTTTTTTATATATATGACAGGCAGATGACTCCATTCCATCTGATGTGAAATGAAAAATGGAATCCAAACGCGAAGGAACCTAGTGCAGTGTTGATACAATCACTGCCCTAGCCACCTCCACCCTGCATGCCTACAAGATGCCTCTTCACGCCTCGCTACAAGTCGAAAGCCAATATAATGTATAATTAACGACTAAATTACATTATTTCAGTAAATGACAAGACATTACGCAACTCACGAAAATATACGGTACTTTATGACTATATGCGCACTTGATTGCGGCATTTTGGTGTATTAAAGGTAAACGCGAATGTCCACAAAGTAGTTATTGGCTCTACGTTTATCGGTCATTTCATTAATGACCAACTAGATGAGGATAATTTTTAGAAAGTTGCTTCAACCGCGCATAAGGACTGACGGAACATGTGCCCTTATGCACATGATTATGAACTCTTAATGGCTTGTAATTGCTTCCTTATTTGTGTACAGTACACCGTACATGTGTAGCCATGTAATGATTTGTTTTGATACTAATAGCAGATTATAGTTGTAGCCATTTGAAGTTAAGAGCACTGTAGTTTCACATTCTCTATTCTATTGCGACAAGGTTTATAATAGTAATTATAAGTCCATAAAATATAGTGACCGTAGTGGTACGCTAAATGCGAGAGTGTAATAACGAACCAAATTTTTTTTAGTATATAATTTCAAATGACGGGACGAACAAGTCGTGCGCCTGATGGTGAGCTACACGCCTGTCTATGACTGTTGCAGTGCCACTCAGAGCTTTAAATCGCAAAGATCTGAGGGGTACTGCCACTGCACCCGCCACCCTGAGACATAAGTTGACAACTCCCATGTGCCTGTAATTTCACCAGCACCTTTACCCTTCAAAACCGGAACACAGGTAGGTAGGTGGCGAACTCTAGAAGAGCTCTACTGCTACTAAAAACTACTGCTAATTAAAATCTTTTAAAATTTTGTCTAATTATATGATTAAAGTCAATTTAAGTGTTACATGACGGAAATAGTTGTTACTGATGGTACTAAGACCGAAATATGTGAGCAAATCTGAAAATTGTCAAAACTCTACCAAATCGTGACATCTGTATGGAAATATACGCAATACGGATAGATATATTATTATTAGACACGCATGCTAATGGGCAATGCATTCTCGAGAGCCGCGCGAACGCACTCGGGCGAGTGATCTACGTGGGAACTGGCCCGGACAGTTTCGCAACTGAAGAATTGTCGCCAAGCGCAGCTTGTGCAACCGGTACGAGGTTGGAGCTTGGTTTGCTGCGTGGAACTTCACGGATGAAAGTGATGTCTTCCACGTCCAATGTAGGTAATGAACAAACTTCATAAACTAAGGGCGCGTTCCCATTACGTCGCGACGACAAATAGTCATATATAGTACAACATGATTAATTGCAGTTCACGACTTTTTTGACGTTACAACGACGGACTGTCATGATAATATAAGAAAAGCTAGAACGACAGTCGTCGTTCGATAAATAAAAGGTTACGATAAAAGTGTGACGACAGATAATCGCACTTTATACGATTCTGTCGCTAGACGCGACTGTCGTTCAACGATAAAATAACCGTCCACGACACAGTCACGACAATTAGTCGTGATATGGGAATAGACTAGACGCGTCAGGCGTCCAACGATGAATAAAATGTTACGACATAAGGAGAACGCGCCCTAACATGTCCTACTTATACCCTTAGTTCGCCTATTATGTACAACAAAATTATTATAAATTATTCAGAACTAATTTAAAATATAATTTTTTTTATACTTTAATTTCATTTTGTAACCATTCTTATGCTGACTAGAAGAGTTTTTTAAATTTAAAATTTTTTATTGTATTTTAATTTTGATTTAATGATGCTTTTTGACGCAGATGATTTTATAGTTTTGAATTTTGATTTTATTATTTTAATTTATTTTTCATATTTGTTGAATTTTATAAATTTTTGTAGGTCAATTCTGACATTAGTTTTTAAGTACTTTTACTAACAAATATTATGAATTGGGAATGTCTGAAATAAATTAATAATTATTATTATTATTATAAATATCGAGATAGACGCGCGTGTAAAGCTTACTCTTTCGTTTTGAACAGATTACAAAGTCACATAGCTATATTTTACGCGCACTGTGCCTGATTCATAAAAGTATGGTGGTGTATTGGGTGGATATTACGTCTTTAATAAAATTATAATTAGGGACCAGCTATGCGATATGAGTTAATTGGTATAAATTGCATATTCGTTTACAACTTTTTATCAGGATCACTCACTGATGATATCTGAAGAAGCAGAGGAATGTTGGGCCAGCAAGACGATGAATGCGAGGCAAGCGGCGGCGGCGAGCGCGGTGCGCGGCCCCCGCATGATCGCGGCTACTCGCGGCGCCGGCGCCCGCCGCTGCGCGTCTCGAGCATCACACACTCGCGCCACGCCACACGTGCGCAACACCTGTAACAAAAGCAACATGTACGTTGTTTAGATTCTACTGATTAAATTATTCATGATCACTTACTATAATATTAAATTAATACTTAGAGAGAATACTTCTTCGGAAAGTTTTTAAGATAATTGTAATTTTTTTATTGAAAAAACCGACGTCAAAAGTGTACTTATCGGTTTTTTTCGATTATCCTGGGATCTCCTCATAAGATTCTGGCTTCTTGGTGACAATGGGACTGTTACGGACTCCTTTGTACATTTTATACTTTTTTCTGGTTGTCATAGTGACGGTGATTTGTTGATTACAATATATTATGTGAAGTAAAAAGTCGACTTATTTGCGGAAAATAATTAATAATTTGTGATATTCGACATGCACCCGTAACAGCCTCGTCGGCATCAAAGACCACCTCGAAAGTATACCTTTTCAAACAAAAAAATAATCTTCAAAATCGGGCCACAATTGAGAAATCGGTGAGTACACTGACATGCCGTGAATAAATATATGTACGATAGGCTTTTTCACTTTTCCACCCTTTCAGCTGCAGCCCTCTTGCTCGTGTTTTGAAGATGATACCAATGTTTTGACGCATGTGTTTAATATCGAAATTTGCTAATGTGATTGTATTACTCGAAGAAATATATTCTTTCATTAGCAGTTAACAAAAAACTCACTATGTGTAAATTATGAAAACTCAGAATCTCTCAAAACTTTCACACGTATCGCATAAATAAAAAAAAATAGCAGTAGAGCACCTCGTGAAAGAGTTTGTCCAGGAAAGTACTGCCACCTTACTCATTTCTGCCGCCTAGCAGTAATGTGAGCATTACTGTGTTCCGTTGTGAAGGGTGCTGGTGAAATTACAGGCACATGGGACTTGTCAACTTACGTCTCAGGGTGACGGACGCAGTGGGAGTGCCCCTCAGATCTTTGCGATTTAAAGCTTGGAATGGCACTGCAACTGTTATGGACAGGCGTGTAGCTTACCATCAGGCGCACGACATGTTCGTCCCATCACTTGATATTATAAAAAAACTAACTCCTATTTTGCATACCAAATCTATAATAAATCTTTAATTATTCAATTTCGACGAGCAAAAAATCTCTTAGCATTCGAGTTACGAGTGAATGTGACGTTGCGAGTCGTTAGAATCTGAATTATCAAGTGATAAGTAGGTAATATATTTATTGCAAGTTTTTGCAGAGCCGACCCAGATACAGGCTGGTGATCGATAGAGCAGGATGCCAGAATAACAGGTCTTTTGGGAAATGCATAGCGCGCACGCGACTGCGACGCCTCTCAACCATACTTATATCACCTTCATGGTTAAATCATATAACCATATGTGTTAAATACTAGAGATTTATTACATCCAATTTGCTTTGTCATTTCACTAAATCTGCTTTAAGTATCCTACACATTATTATAGACAGCGTACATTACATTTAAAAAGATATATATTTAAAAGTGAAGTACTTATTTTTTAAATTAGGTATTAAATCGATGATATCTCATCGTGATCTTGGTGTTACCGTCTACTGATTTAGGAAGTGCAATTATTTGATTAGTGTTACTAACGATATCGAATGAAGATCCAAAGTCCTTTGATGGCTAAAAATAAAGTAACGCATTGTTAAGTAAGTGAAACTAAACACGTACGTAGAAAAAGGTAGGTACATTTGGTCTTAACTTAGATCAAGCCTGTAGTGAGCTGTTGTTAGTTGTAGATTACAACATTGTCTTTGCCACTTCTGTCAGAAGTGCCACCTGCTACAAGTCTCGTAATGACAGCTAGTCATTCTATGCTAAACAGCATTGAGTGGAGGCGCTTGCACCGGCTTTTAAATATAGTAATCTCATTGCAACTGAGTAGTTAATACTTAAAACCTGCAATTGCTTAATGACTATTGTATATACACATTCGAAATTCATATCTACTTTACCTAAGCGAAATGCTCATATCCTATCCGAATAATAACAACTTTGTTGCAACGATGAGTAGTAAGTAATAAAAAAAATTCGTAAATGAACAACACGCGACAAACAACACCTTTGAGCATGATAGAATTTTATATTATTGTTACAGAAAGTTTCGTCAACTAAATGCTTACATTTCTATTACTAAAGGCGTGGATTTGCCTGTGACATGAACAAATAATCAGTTCTTTATTATTCTTCATTACAATTAGTAGTTAGAAAAAACTATTAGGTGAATTGTAACTATTTGAATATATTTTTATAAAACAGTAGTTTTAACAGAATTAGTTACGTGATATGAATCATAGAATAGATATTCTGTGATTCGAATTTAATTAGGATTCTATGACCAGCTTCGCATAATTAGACTATGAACAGAGCAGAACACCGTTTATACAGTTGATAGATGCCGAACTGGCGTCCTTAACGCATTTTACTACGGCATTCCTTTCGAACATTGACCTCCAGTACTCGAACATAACATTTATTTATTAATAATAACCGAGTTGAGCAAAAAGTGGTTCAAATTAAATGCGCTAATACGGAGACGGGGCACCGGCAGCGAACTCGTCTGTCGATATTGTCAATTATGCTAGTTCCGGTTTGAGATCCTCCTCAGTAAAACATCTGTTTAGGTACACTGTAAAAAATCCTATAAAAACCAACGATATCTATGTACTAGTTAAAAACCTAATTGGATTGCTTCACGTCTTCCTTTTGTTGAACACAAAACGCAACACTGCTTTCCACATTTATTGGGTGTCCATTTGTCATGTATTAGAATATCGTGGGACAAACACGCAGGGAATGCCACGATGCATATTTGTTATTGTTAAAAAATCAAATAATCGTTTGGAAAAATTGAGGCTCCATGATACGAGTCGCAATTGCGCCTGCGTCTGGGCCACCGCCCGACGGTAGCCGCACCCGCTACCAGTATTGTTTTGTTTTTTGTCTAACGTGTCAATCAGCCCGTTGTTAATCGAGAAAATGTCCATCAGACAATAGCACCCGCAAAAACTATGGTGATATAAAAACTACACAAAAAATGTTATTAGCAAATTATTCACTGTTACTGACGACAATCTTCGTCACCTGCTACGTTATTGATTATGTATATAATATATATGTTCTATGAAATAATATGAGACTGGGCATTCTGCAGTCCTTGTCATAACTCAACGCATATTTCGGTAATTTTCGAAATTTTGGGACCTAGTTTTATTATTAACAAAAAAATGTAAACTCCGTTAATTTTGCTAATAAATAATATTGAAACTAAATAAGAAATAAAAAACCCTATTAGAGGGGGTTGTAGATCTCGTTTCACTGACTCCAGATATGTTCATAATTCAGTTTCGTTAAAAATGTCGGTTGCGTTAGTTATAATAAGGAGGGCAGTATTTCTAACTTCACCAGGTATTGAAATTAATTTTGGCAAAAATCAAGAAGTATTAATTTGATAAAAACGAACCAGAAAATTCGACGAAGTTACAATAACTTGCTTCATGCTGAACACCACCGAACCCTCCGCAAGAGTAACAAAACTGACCCGTATCGCAACAAATTCCACCAACTACCGAACATGAGCAATGTGCAGGTTTCGCGAATAAAAGACGAGAGGCCACTGTGGCACTCAAGATCCCGGAAGCCCGGGTAAGCATTCGTCCGAATTGAATGTGTTTGTACTTTTTGTAACATATACTAAGTATTGCAAAACTTGATCAGCAAACAATGATTGAAAGTGTAGGTACCTACATTTAAGTAATTAATCTGATGCATTTTACCTACTGATTATATTACCGCAGCTAGACTTGTTTTCAATTTGGAAAACTTTACTGTTAAAGCAATGATAGATCCACAGGCTCCTTGACGAATATGAAAAGAGCTGGTAGTGAGACTGAAGTGGACAGCAACGCAACGTGTAGCGTTACTTACTTTCACGACGCGGCAGCAACAGAGGAGCGGAGGCAAGTGGTTGCGGCGCGGCGGCGGGCGCGGAGGTTGCGTGTGCGCGGCAAGGTCGTCGTGAGGCAAACCACTCGTCGACAGAATTTCTTCGTCGCAGAGACAACACATACTAGTCCGGGAGTGGAACGCGGTCGCAATAAAAACGCTCGGATATATTTCACGCGTGCGCAACTTTATCTCGTCGCTCTCAGCTCCGATTACTTAATGCTCCGCGGCTAACTGTACTCTGAACGAAACAAGATCAGGTTTTTTCTTAGTAACTTCGATGATCGGTACGGAGCTAGATACCGGGTACGTCTGTTGAAAGGAAAGGCGTGCCAGTCACATGTCAACTTATTGAGGATCTACGAAGCACTACTGTATGTATTTTCTAAGCAATTACCGCAAATGAGCAGGGGGTCCATTACCGTTCTCTGCCCGACATCCGTCCGGAACAATAAAATTGCTGTGAAATAAGTAATACTCGACCATTTTAAATTTGGTCGAGTGTTACTTATTTGACCGTAATTGTTTCGGAAAGATGTCGGCCGGAGAACAGGAGTAGACCCAAGAAACTTGTATAGTAAAACCAAAAATGCAATTCTCGAAATTAGACTTCCCTAAGGCTTCCCGCAAGGCTTTCCTAAGTAGACAGTATTTTTTAAGAGTACAGACAGTATTTTTTTAGTAAGGAACACCTATAAAATATAAGATATAAGGTATTTATGTACAATTCTTATAGTATACGGCGTGTAGAGTTAAAAAGCAAATGTTGCGAATATCGTCTGCCATTGTGGTGCGATTTATCTTCAGCAAATATTGAAGGTGAATCTGTAATTATCTTTTGTTTGCTGAGATAAATTTAGATGGTGCTTAGCGCGAACCGGTTTATCCTTTTTTGGATTACCGATATTTAAGAAAGGCATCTCAATTTACACTCATAACAATGTAAATTGTTTTAAATTGATATGTGAAATTAATATGTTCCTACATCATTAACCTACATATATACATATACGTCCCACTGCTGGGCACGGATCTCCTCTCAGGTGAGTGTTTCGGCCTTAGAACACCACGCTGGCCCAATGCGGGTTGGAGACTGCACACGTTTTCCGAAGGTTGTAACCCTTTTTAAGTAACTGTATGAATACAAAATATTGTAGGTTACTAGTACCTACTAGGTACAATATTATAAGTTCTTATTATAAATACTCATCCGAAGAATAGTCGGATTGATTATATAGCGAAAAGAGAATAAATACGTTACGAAAACAATTTCGATATTCAAATTAAGGCCTATGTAAAGGTGTTTTGAGAATTTGTATATCTTTTTTCGTTTCGGAAATATAAAATCGATCTGACATCCACAGCGAAGAAGAACGAACGAAATGTACTATGTCCTGAAAACAAATAGTCTTGCACAGAATAGGTCTTTGTAATACGGATGAGTCGATATGTATAGTAGGGTTGGGGGCTTTACACGTTTTCCGAGGGTTGTGAACCTTCTTCGACGTGCTGGTTTCATCACGATGTTTTCCTTCATCGAAAAGCTTATGGTAAATTTAAAGTTAAATTTGGCGCATAAATTCCGAAAAACTCTTAGTTGCGAGCCCGGATTCTAACCTACGGGCCTCTGCTCGAGAGGCAGTAATTCAAACCATTAAACTACCACAGTAATATGTTCTTATTATAAATTATTTTAAAATTACTCCTCAATCATGTAGTAATGTCATATGCAAAGCATAAATATACCAATTCGTGACCGCCTTATGTTTTATTTATTATGTCTAACGGAAAACATTAAAGATTTCATTGTGGCGTGAAAACAATGAGCACCGTTGACGAGCCGCCCCGTCTGGCACAAGCTAATTAAATTAACAGCCCGACACAACATGTCCATTAAGGCTCCGCAAACATGGAGAAAGATGCCTACCGCCTGGCCGCGGCCGTTTCGCTCGAACGGTAAGCAAACTATGCAACACCGTAGATATTACGTGTCTAGTACATATTTGTCTTACACCCGTATTTATGAACAAAGATAAGTCCAACGTAAGCATAAAATAGTATCAAGTACGACTCAAGTCAATAATTGGTATGTATGAACGATTTTTATGTCTTAGCTCAATATTAACTCGGTCTCAGTATCGAGTTAAGTTGCACTTGTATAAAAAATGTCTTAAGTCTGACTTGAAAACATTTTTATCACTGTGTTGTTTGCGTTTTTTCTTGAGTTGCTCTGATATATTTTTTATCACGTATTTACCTACCATTTTTTAGTATAAACTATTTTAAAAAGGGACAAGTTTGGGACCTTTATGGCTCATTATCTGAAAAACGAAGATGATTACCGTGGTGTAAGAGCACCTAAAAGGTATCTGAGGGACCCTGGCAATATCTTGGAAGTACTGGACGATGAACAGTTTTTCAGCCGATACAGGTAGGTATGAAAATTTGATGCGAATTCTTCTCATTAAGTAGGAAAGTAATATAAAGTATTTCTTCTTCATGACAAGTTCCTTGAATATTTCTCTCTGAAAACTTGAATAAACCATCTTTTCGTTTCAGCCATATTAATGAATGAATAAGTATTTATAAGCAAATATAAAAATCAATAACAGAAAGTTATAATAACAAATAAGATATAACGGTTTTATGATTTTCAAATTTTTTTCGCTGAGGAAAAGCAAAGGTAATTAATTGATTGTTTGCTAACTGTCACAAATAAAAGTCCACAGACTACAAAATAATTGTGAAAATTCCCGATTTTATTTGTTGAAGAAACAAATACTGTCTTTGGCTACCTTCAAGTCATTGGCTGGCTTCAAAGTAAAAAAATCTCTTCAAATAACCTCTCAAATGAAACTTGAGATTGACCTTGGATAAGAGCGAGCGAAAAAATGTTCATAAAATATCAAACACCACCCAGTCCACTTAAGTAAAAATTTCACTCAATTCAATCTTAGTGAAGAATTTTCATAAATACGATGCTTGTGTTTGTTCATAAATAGTTACGAGTGTTAGACTTATGTCCAACTAAAGGCAGAGTTTAATGTTTACGTGAATAGCTGAAAATTAGAATATCTATTGTTTAATAATATGTGTATAATTTACGTTGGTGTAAAGTCAAAGTAAAAAAATCATTTATTCCGTAGGGAAAATCAATTTACACTTGTTAAACGTCATTTTCTAAGCTACAGCTCATTCACTGTGCTCCTTAGACTATGGAAACCAATCCTCTAAGCTGTGCTCACTTCTCTGACAAGAACGACCAAGAAACTCTAGGGGTTACTCTTTTTAAATGCTATGGAATAAACTTTGAATCAAATTTGTGTGGAATCTTTATCTAACACCACAGACCACATAGTGTCTAACACGTAGGTATACGCACCTAAGTCATAAATTTTGTAATATGACTTTTCAATTCAAATATTATATGTAAATATTTTCAACGCAACTTTTAAGCACAGGAAATAAAAATCTTAAGATGTATATACTTCGGAATCTTATTGTAAAAACGGTTCCCCATAAAATAATTGTTTGCCTTAGTTAAAAGAAATCGTGGTACCATGAGTTGGGACTTAGTTCTAAAGTTAATATTATAGACCTTCTTTCTTAACGAAATCATGGATGTAGGAACTTAATAGAATGGGAATGTCACATAGTGAGTACGAAAGCGTTGGAGTCCAAGGCAAAGTAAGTCTTAATATAGGTATTGGCTAATAAATAAAGGGGTGGTGGTGGAAGTGGAGCGGGGAGCGACGAAGCGGGGTGTTGAATGCTCGCCACGCCCACTCACCTGTCTACGCCTACAGCGATCAACTTTTACCTGAGTTTCTGCTCAAGTAATTATTTAAGACAATTCGTGTTCAAACAATTAGCAACGTTAACAAAATAATTATGTAAATAATGTAAATGTAAGGTGCGCAAACATTTGGGTCAAAGTAAATTGCATTCAAACATTTTAAGTAGTTGTTTATTTGATTTCAAGGCAAATCCACAAATGCACAAAAAATCTAGTGTAATAACCAATGCTTAGAGTGTCTTATTAATTTATTTATTTCTGTCTTTTACATTGCAAGCATTGGTTTAAAACATAGGTCCTTAAGTTTAGTGCAAGTGGATATTAGTCGGTAACTTTGTCACACATTTTGGTAATTTATTATTTAATAAAAATGGAAGTAAATGAATTTGTTACTCCGCGAACCCAGTGGAGCTTAAGCCATGCAAAATAGCTGCGCTTGTGTTGAATATTTTTATTCATGCATGTTAAAATTAAAACGAACATTAAAATTAACACAAGTGCATCTATTTTGCATGATTTTTAACCTCCACTGGGTTTGCGGAGTAGTAAATTAATTTACTTTCATTTTTATTAGCATGGCAGAACTTACCTGGACGAACTCTTATAGAAGGAGCTCTACTGCTACCGCAAAATTCGTAATATGTAATAACATAAGATACATACATAATGTACACATTGGGTATCTATAGTGCGTATTTTGATACATTGCCACTTGTGTATGTACTAATTCATGCAAAGATATATTTGGCACAATTTAACACAATACAATAATTCAGCATTAAAATAAACAGAGCATTGCGCATGATAATATTACCTACTTACTGCACACAAAACGCAATAAATCAAGGTGCATGGAAACAGACGTAGTTAGGAACAAAAGGGTAATGATACACGATGAATTATTAATAGATAACAAGCAATGAACCGCCTAGTTGTGCGATATAAATTAAATATACAAATGGAAACAGCCAATAATGGGTAAACAAAGGCAATGTTGCGAAGTAGAAAACTAAATGCATTTTCAGGCACTCGACTCGATTTAAGTATAAATCTGAGTTGGGGAAGAAGAGTTGGGGATTTTCATATAGGTACCTACAGGGTTATTTTTGAAAACCTACTAACAACTATGCAAGACTATACTAACATCATAAACAACAACTTTGTTCCTTGACTTTTAATAATTCACCTGGTTTTACATAATAATACTTAAAATATATAAACTGGATAGTGTTGAATATATTAAAACGTATAGATAAAATTCGAGCAGTTTGTCTCTAGCAGTAGATAGCGGGGCGAGTGGCGACCTCGCTGCCGGCGATAGTGCCCACGCAGCCTGATTGTCGCCAATGGCGCTCGTAACCGACCGACTGCGCACATGCGTCTCGCCTTTCCTCTTAACCACTGAGTTTTCACCACGTGCTTCGAAATAAGTAGACTAATAACTTGGACTCATTATATTTTCACAAACAATGAATTCTGATCGCCAATAGTATATGAAATATTATAATAATAATTTAGTACCCGTAGAGCTCCTTGTAAAAACGTTCGTCTCGGGAAGTACTGCCACCTTACCTATTATTACTGCGTTCCGGTTTGGAAGGGTGCTGATAAAATTACAGGCGCATGGGACTTGTTAACTTATGTCTCAGGGTGACGGGCGCTGTGATGGTGCCCCTCAGATCTTGGAAATTTAAGGCTCTGAGTGGCACTGCAATTGTTATGGACAGGCGTGTTGCTTGACGCGTTCATCCCATCGCTTGGTAACATAAAAAAAAAGCTAGGATTGTGATATCAGGCTGTTCACTGCCTCTCTGAAATTAGTTTTATAGTTGGTGATTCTCAGTAATTTAGAAATAACATTCTTATTTATATTACTGATAAAAATATCCAATAATTTCAGTAGAGAGTACTAAAAAAACCGACCAAAACTCATTCATCCCCTAGTTTGCCACCCTGAGAGGTGGAATATTTTCTTGAAAGTTAAATGGAACCACTACTAAGGTACCTTCTTTCCAACAATAAAAGAATCATCATAATCGGTACACAAATTTTCAGAGTTATCACGTAATATACATACAAAAAATATATATGCAGTCGAATTGAGAACCTCTATCTTTGTATCAGTAATATAACAAAATAATAGTATTTTTACAGAAAAACATATGAATATCGTAGTAATACAATCATGATATTCAATGAAAATAATATAATATAATTAATTTTTTTAGTAAATTTTATATACAGATACTGTTTGATTATAATTTTATGAGATGACTGTAAAAATGTGTTCAAATTTAAATATTTTTTTTATTTGATAAGCAAATTACAAATGAAGTCATTACATTGATTACACACGTTTCATTCGTAAGGCAGTTTCCACGCCAAGAACGAGTAAAAAGCTCTAGGGTTTCTCTTTATAAGTAAATATTTAATCAATAGTGATTAAATATTTACTCATTTCTCATTCACATTTATCATTTATAATATTTATTTAAAAAATTACAGATATTAACAACTTGAATGAGCTTATCTAGCAACTACCATGGATTTTTGTCATCCAAGTACGCAGGAGCTGTATAATAAGTAACGAAGCTTTTGTTTGACGATAATTTTAAATCACGTAAATAACAAATTTTGAATAACTTCCGTAATATTATAATAGAAGCGCTTGTGAAAATGAAATTTGTGAAATCAGGAACAAGTTTATTTTTAATCCTCATCTCAATTGTAATGTATTTAATATTAAAAAAAAATATAACCTATTACATTTTCATAAATGTATTGTGACGCTAGTGTAGTAATGTTAAAATTCATTTAAAATTATTTCTCAGAGACAATCTGGCGCCCAGTTTGTTATTACCCTAAGAGCACGTTTTCGCAGGACAAAGGTTCTTTTAATGTTGATGGCCTCAAAATAAAATGCCATATTACCATATCGATATTTTGGGGTACAAGAGGCGCAAAAGCCGATTTGATCTCAACGAGTTATTGATGATTAGGTTAAATTTTCAAGCTTTCCATCATTTTTTCATCATCACATACGTTGCTTTGATCCCAACAGCCCTTATGTTATGGAAATCGAAAACAAGTAAGGTATCACAATCACTCAGACCCGAAGACAATGTAGAAAAATTAGTTTTCTTATTCGTCTTGACTCAACCGGGGATCGAACCCGGGACCTCAGAGATGGCGACATCATAAAAATCGGTGTACAAGCCACACGATCACGGAGGTCGTCAAATCGTCGGTCATCTGTTTGATCGAGGAAATATTTTTCATGAAAAACTAAATTTTTAAGTAAAAATTGCTGTAAAAAATCAAGCAAAACATATAATATGTGTGACTTTGCAAAATTTGTAAATAGGCTTTTACACCTTTTCTTCCTTAAAGTGTCCATATTACTGTGTATTCTTTTTCAACATCAATTTAAAAATATCTAATACAGCTAATATCGTTATATTATAAGCTATTTATAAAAAAACGTTAATTTATAAATTACGTGAACACAATATTGCATTAATGTGAACAAAATTATAAAAAAAAAAAACATTAAAAAACCTACCTCTCTCGTTTTGATAAAATTTTTAACATGTTCGATAAAGGTGTGATATGAAAACAAGAGCCAAATTATATGTTTAGCGAGAATAATTAATTTTTATTTGTTCCATACGTGGTTTCTCTCTGTTGTTTATTGGTTTTTGTAAAAAAATTCTGCATGGGATCCATATTCTTAGTCCTAACTGTGTTTTATTTACTACAATTAAGAAATAAAACGTTAGTATTTTTGTTTAAAAAAGTAATTTCTATATTAAAATAAGACATTCACTCGTAAACTTGATCAGCGGTATAAATTTGCTATACTGTTTAAAATCCAGAAATCTATCTAGTATTTAAAATATAAACAAGAAAAGCATTCTGTTGCTTCTGCATTGGTAAATCGATTTAAATTATCTTCTTAGGTGTACCAAATTGTTTGTTTACAATGCAGATTTGGAAGAATAAGGGCTAGCTTGGCTTAGTTTAAATAAATATTTCGTAAGCATTGTTGCACAACTTAGTAAAAACACGGATTGAGCTGAGGTTGATAAGGAGGGGTCACGAGCTCATTCAATCTTAATTTAATAAACTGAATCATTTTGCTTCGTTTAATTATTAATGATTAATTATAACTCGTTTCTTTCTATGTATATACGTTTCAATTGTAAATACTCGTAACGATGAGTTGTTAATTACGTAGTACATGTAATACAAAGTAATATATAATGCAGGATGATCCATTTATCGTAGTCCAAAACTTTGTTTTAGGTAAATGACATCGTAACGGTCTATTCAAAATAAACAATACATACACGAAAATAAATATTCTTATAAAAATTCCTTATGAAAAAAATTACTACCAGAATTTACTGACGTCCTTAAATACTACCGTATGCCTCAGTAATTGTCTACACTTAATCCAACATTGTTTCATATCTTTAGATATTAATATCACGTGCACTAAAAACCAAAATTGATAATGACTACCGTTACTGTTATTTAAACTTGTTTTTGGATCATTGTAAATGGACACCGCGTATTATATATTATATGTTGTGTTATGTACTATTATCATAAACTTAATTTAATTAAGTAGCAGAAGAGCTCCTCGGGAAAGAGTTCGTCTGGGGAAGTCAAGCAGTAATGAGAGCATTACTGCGTTCCGGTTTTGAAAGGCAAGTGTACTGGTGAAATTACAAGCACACGGGACTTGTCAACTTATATCTCAGGGTGACGAGCGTATGGGCAGTGCCCCCAAATCTTTGTGATTGAAAAACTCTGAATGGCACTGCAACTATTATGGACAGGCGTGTCGCTTACCACCAAGTGTACAACTTGTTCATCCGGTCCATCGGTATCATAAAAAAGAAAATAAAAAACAAAATTGAATGAACTATAATTATTCAAACGTATTCCAATTTAGACGTATTTTAATTACTGAGATCGAATGACAGTTTTAGTGAATTTGAGCAACTTCAAATGTGGTAGGACCTTAAATAAAAAATTTGGTACCTAAAATTTGTCAAAAGTTGTTTAATCCATTAGATATACTTGATTATTTCAAAGAAACTAGCAAAGTAACGTTTATAACTTAATTGCATAAGATAATAATAATCCTATTTCAAATATAGTCGTAAACAATGAAAAAAAAAAACAATGTAGTAGTTTTTATCATATGTGTTTACAATACAATAAATTTATTAAAAAGTTGTTTAACGAACGAATAAATTATTCATATGGTTTCTTAAATACTTATTCCGGAAATTTAAAAAAAGGAATAAGATCTGAACAGCGTTTCAGCTTTCTCAGGTTCCAAGATATGCCCCGTCGCTATCTTGTTAAGTCCCAGTTATCTGTTCCATCCTTCAATTCCAGTTTCTATTCTCACCCCTTCACTTTTCGGTCACATGTGGTCAGACTTTGGAACGCACTTCCTATTACTGTTCACGGAAGTAAATCGTTAACTATTTTCAAAATGAGAGTTGAGGAGCATTATTTATCCACTATTCCATCCATATCTCAGATATTTATTATATTATGAAACACATTTAAATTAATAAATACTTAGATAAATACACATATTTATCTAAGTATTTATATACTTTATAATAATTTAACGTTATTTATGATTTTGTTTTTCTATTATATAGACCATTTTACTTATTGTGTTCTGTAAATAAAGTATGCAGGAAATAACTTTTTTTAGAAATAATCAGAACCTTTTGTTTGTGTTTTCCTTTTATTAAATGTAATTTGTGTGTTTTTTCCTGCAATAATAAAGAAAGGAGTTATGTTTAATTAATAATTATGCATAAAAACAGAGCGTGATCGAAGTAAGCCATATCTTGTTGAGTCTATAATTAAAAATAGGTATTGAAGAATATAAGAAAAAATTATGATTAATTGAACGGAAATAAGACAAAAGTAAATAGATGTAAACGTACCTCGAAAGGCTAATCTATCACTAACTTTTTTTCAAAAGAATGTTAACTTAAATGATGTCATCGAAGTTCATGAGTTATACTCTTGGTATGCGATAATCAAAAGGTAATTAAGATATATAGAAGAAAAACAATCTATACCACACCGTGTTACCGTGAGCATCTGATAATTTTTTTTTTTATAGATTAGTGATATATGATGCACAATAATTCATTGTAACAATACTATTGTGACGTAATTCAGTCTCAAAGACATTCTTTTGACACATAAATCGATGAGTCGGAAGATCGGTGATCGATATCAATATTTGTTATCATTCTTACAGATATTTGAACTAAATTTTAACAATGACTAATTTACAGTCTTCGATGGCCTCTTATCAGTTATTATAGATACTTGTTTTGATTTGGATCCGTATTTCGCTGTGTTATGCTGCTAAATAATTTTCAGCACCCGGAATCTCACCCATTTAAATTATTTATATAAATGTTTATAGAAAATCTATTATCAGATTGTCATAAAACTTAAAATACCTCAAAGTGGGAAGTTGGTCAATGACGCAATGTTTGTACCCATTAGGCATACGTCAAAGATATTATTCACCACTGACATGTACGGACTAGTAGTTGTTACATTTTATTGTGAAATAAGAGGATATTTACATTAACGCTATAACAATTGTTTTTTTATTATTTGAACTCTGCGTAGATGAATAACGTGGATATTCTTGAGGTTATTATCGCAAGTAATTGCAAGTCAGCTAAGAACAAAAGTAATGTTCCTAAGTTTACTAGGATCAGCAGACTTTTGCAAGATACAATACTCGTAAATATATCTCAGGAGTACTAATTGCGGTGAACGCGACGGGAACAGTGCCGTGCCCGCTGTGCAGGCGCGACGATTAATTAGCCGACTGTTATCCGTGAGAAACACACTTTCAGTGAAATTACTGCTTAGTTCTCGCCACTCTTTATCTCGCAGCTTAAAGGTTATCTTAGGTTAACACAGTGTTAATTAAATATCTCTACCTGATGTTGTCAAGCCACATTTACGAATAAACGCAGCCATGTTTACTAATTAGCTTTGGTTAATCGAATTATACTACAATAGGGGCGGGATTCAACAAGCTGTCTGTCTCCTCACCGTTGAAAAGATATAATGAAAATTAAACACATAAGGATTGTTCATTAACGTCACAGAGGTGTATGACCTTTTCAGCTTGACCGTCTCTCCAATAGGTTGTAACTATTAGTAAGTACCATAGTACTGCCACATTATTTATTTCTGCCGCCAAGCAGTAATGTGAGCATTACTGCGTTCCGGTTTTAAAGGCTTACCCTTCAAAATAAATGATCGACACATTATGGGGCTTGTCAACTTATGTCTCATGTGACAAGCGTAGTGGCAGTGTCCCTCGGATCTTTAAGATTTAAAGCCCTGAGTGGCACTAGGACTGTTATGGACAGACATATCATTTAACAAAAGGCGCAAGACTTGTTCGTCCCGTCACTTGATATTATAAAGAAAAGTTACTAAAAAACGAGCTAGGTACTAAGCTGGTAGATGAGTAAATGTAGCTCTACTGTCGCATATCAACTATTGGTTTTAATTTTAATTGAACAATTTTTAATAGGAAACTCTTATTTGCGGAATACACAGCATGTATTTGAACATTGATATGACACTGGCGTAAACTATGCGTCGCAAAATCCTAGCAGGAAATTCCGAGAAGATTAAAAACATCCGCAGTTCCCTTAGCTATAAATTGGGTTGTGAGTATAGCAAGGGCCGTGTCCGCCTGCCGCTTGAATGATTTCTGACTCATGCGCTTTCGCTGAAAACGATGAAACAGACTGTCACCGGGAGTCTAGTAGACGATTTTACGACTCCCTCTTACTAAACATTAGCAATTTTATTGAAGAAACTTTGTATAAAATACAGTTAATTACGCGTAAGAAAAGGAAATAAAATAGTGACTAAGATATACCCAATATGTCATATTTGATTACCTAATCAATTAAAAATAGTCTTTAAAATCCAGAGAATAAATACCCTGTACACCCTATTTTTTTTTCATTTAAATTGTTTGTAATATAGAAATTATTTCTAATGGATTTCAGTTAACAGTTGTAATGCCGTGTAAAGTTGTAATTAATTAAGAAAATTTACGCGTATAATAGTTTATGCGTCCCACTGTTGGGCGCGGGTCTCCTCTCAGGCGTTAGTTTAGGCCGTAGTTCGTCACGCTGACCCCATGCGGGTTGGGAACTTCACATCTTCGCCGAGGTTTGTGAACCAAGAAGGTTCACAAACCTCGGTGTGCAACTATGGTAAATTTCAACTTTTTTGGTAATATAAATTTAAAACGCTTTGCAGGACTATAAACGTATATTTTGTTTCCCTTCTTGTGGAATACTAATGTTGTTCCAAAATTCAATAATTTAAATTATTTCATTTTTATAAATAAGCAAATTACACTTGAAACGTCAAATTGATTAAACACAACTCATCATTCGTCGATTGACGGTCACTGACTTACATGACAATTGACTTAAAAACATCGGAATAGTACAGTTTGTGTTACCAACACATAAAATGTCTCCAGATTGTGGCGTAGGCGTGTTGTGAATGTTTCCTACAAAGTAGGACGGGGTAAAATCTGCCAAAAATAAATTTCGCTGTGAATGATTAAGTCCATAAAACTTTATGCAATAAAATATTAATAACCTACTTATACAAAGTATAAAATCTGTTTAGTGTTCTTTATGGTTTGATTTCTTATAATGGATGACTTGTATATTATTGTAAAGCTTGTATAAAAATGTAGTGTCATAGTATCTTATCATTGGTCATAATTAAGTATAAGACTGGAAATCAATTGCAAATAGGTGAAGTTATATTTCTTTCAAAGAACAAATGTTTGAATAAGTACCTCCGCAATAAAATTAATATCTAATAACAATAAGTAAACCAGAATTTATACAAATTTCTTACCATATAATATATACCTATTAAAGTACCGTAAAAGTAAGTAACTTAAGGGTCTTGAATGAAATCTTGTTATTTTTTATTTGAATATAATAAAAAAACAGGTAGGTGTAATAGTTTTTTTTATCAAGTTATAGATACGTGTGATATATTGTAACTTTCTAAATTTATGCGATTGAAATTAAAGCAATATGCTGTGTCGTAGGTAGGTATCTCGTATATTTAGTAGATGAATATCGTATTAGGCTTACCACATCATTTACTGGTTTTGGTACCTCCGTCTGTAAAGTAATTTACATTCAACGATATTTGTACTACGAATTTAAATGTAAATACCAATTCTTGCGTGTAAGCTATTTCTAAAATTAGTATTAGTCTTCTTTTACTGATTTTGCTTAAAATCTATTGAAATCGGTTTGCATTGTTAATAAAAAAAATACTTAAATAAGGAAAACACATTTTTTTACTTTAGTTACTTATATTAAGTGGAGACATGCAAATGTACTGTACGAATCTGTATTTTATTTACTTAAGTTGACGTATAGTGAGGTTACATCAACATCACATAGTGCGTTTAACTATGTAGCTTTAACTTGTCTCGTACTTATTAGTGTTCAACTTTCTAACTTAAGTTAATATGGTTAAAAGAAATACGGATAGCTTCCATGAAATAAAATTGCAAACATACCTTAAAATTCAGATCGCAAATAATCTCCAGCACTAACAAACAAATTAACGTCACTTTTTAGATGCACTTGGAAAATGGTTAAGTTACAAAACCAAGCACTTTACAGTAAAGTCCTACGATTTGCGAAAGCACATTGGAAACTGGTAAAAGTTGAGTTAATTAATGGAATGTTAAAGTTTGTTGTCATGTATCGGAGGGTTATCGGGCGTGTTGGCGCGTGGAATCGCGGAGGGCCGCGCAGACTGGCGGCGGCAAGGCAGCGCGTGCACTGAGTGGCGAATGGTCGGAGTCGTGGCCGGTCCGGTGCGGTGGTGTGGTGCGCCGGTCGCGAGCGCTCTGCCCCGCGCGTGCGCCACTCCGCCGCTACGACGAGTTCCCGACGGCAGCCTCCCATACACCAACCTGCCGATGCCGCCAGCTAACGCCACAAACCGCTGCATGCAACGTCCGCAATGCGCTACTTAGATATCAAGACCACACACTTCAATAGGCATACTTGTTTTGTCTCCCTTCTTATCAAAAGCACATTTGTTACGATAGCTGGGCCACTAAATTATTACATATTTGTTTATTGATCTATTATTAAAGACATATGTATTGTAAACAAAATCAAATACAAAACAGTGAGTAACTCGCACGATAATTAGGCGTATTTTTTAAGACTACATTATTTCTTTTTATATTCATATCCCGTAAACCAGTTTCTATTAATTAAACAAGAAAAACTTATTTCCAGGACCTAAGTATTCACAGAACTATATTATATTGCGATTATATTAATTACAATACGGAGCTACGATCCAATGGAATAGAAAAGAATAAGAAAAATATAATTTCAGAATGTATTACTTTGCTTAAGCAAGTATTGCACTGCACAGAAATATTCTTTCTAAGCATTAAGTCACTTAGTGCACTCTCCACGACCATAGGTATTATGTACCTTAGCAAAACATTTGTTGCACAAGCCAAGATAATAATAATAATAATAATATTTATTTATAAATCATAACGAATAAATTGGTTCCCTGCAATATTTTTATAAGTCGAAGTTATTAAGATCATAGCAGTGTGTGTAGCCTTTGTGCACAAACAAAGGTTGCGGTTTCACTATCCACGCTTGACGCCTGCTTGTACGACACAGATCATTATCTGACATTATCGACCAATGTGATTAACTATAAAGTGATAATCGCACCATAATAATCAGCTTTACTCGGATTGATCACTCGTTCAAGAAATTATATTTGCTGGGAACCTTTGATATTCTACATAATTCCGTTCTTAGTTAAAATTAGTTTTAGATAATCGCCACCTCTTGTTTTGAACATTGTATATGAAGTATAAGTTAGCCTTTATCTTGTATTCTACAGAACAAAAGCAATAACTACAAAAACAACGACACATAATACGCAGCAGGAAATACAAAGAACTTAAAAGTTGCTGCAGAATTTAATTTTATCGATGTATGAAAATGTAAAAAGAAGCGTTGGAGTGGAGTACAGAATGTCGCCATTTCTATTACGTAGGTTCTTTTCAATGTTGTCAAGTTATGGAACGTTTGGGTGAATTAGTTATGTATATATATATATTGCAATAAGCTATACAGTCGTAACAAAAAGGTCGGACTAGCTACTTTAGGAAAAAAGCCTTTTTTTAAATAGAACGCCTACAGAAACATATTCGATCAATCGAACATTTTTGTGTAACTGCCTCCTCCATCGACATCCCACATTTTTGTCACCCTCTTTACTTGTTCCTGGTACCTACTTCAAAAATTTTGAATCGTTCGTATTCCTAAGCTTCACGTCGTTTACCATCAAAATAATATAGATATATCGCACATGAAACCAAACACTGTCCTAACTCAAAATTGCGGAATTGAGAAAACACGTAGTAGTTCCTCGTGAAAGAGTTCCTCCAGGGAAGTACTGCCACCTTACCTATATCTGCTGCCTAGCAGTAATACCAATATTACTGTGTTCCAGTTTTGAGGGGTAAGGGTGATGGTGAAATTGAGACAGGCACATGAGACTTGTCAATTTACGTCTCAGGGTGACGGGCGCAGTGGTAGTGCCCCTCAAATCTTTGCGATTTAAAGCTCTGAGTGGCTCTGTAACTGTTATGGACAGGCGTGTAGCTTACTATCAAACGCACGACTTGTTCGTCCCGTCACTTGATATTATATAAAAAAACACAATTTGAAATTAAAAAATAGTAAATAGATCTTATTACGCATAATGTGATTATTTTTATTTATAATATATAATACTTAAATGTCCATTTTTAAATACAAAAAAATACTGGTTTCATTCGTTATTTCTTTTTATTGCTTTCAAATCGTGTTTTCACAATTCCACAACATTGAGTTACGACAGTATTAGTGGATTCGTGTGCGATACAGGCTCTTTTGGACTGACTATTGTGTATTGTGTTTAGTTCTGTATAGGGAGTGTTTTATATTAATTGTATTTCTTTATATCATCTTATTTGGTCCAGCATCTTCTTTTCCTCTTTTTACAATAAATTATGTGGACCGAGCCTTTTGCATTCTCATTTGCTAAGTCTAGATTACAAAACAAAACATATTTTTCATGATTTTACAATATTTCCTTGCTAAAGTTGTTCCACCAATAACAGAAATATGGTAGGACCTTCCAGTTCCACTAGTACTAAATCCTTATGCAACATAACATACGTCTAATAGAATGCGTCACAGAGAAACAACCAGTGACAAAATTATTGCACGTACCAGGTATTATGAAAATGCGTTCTGTAAATGTCCTACAGCAAACCAGTAGGTATAATTACGTTGGAAATAATTGTATATTGGCATGTATCTCAACGAGCTGTGTAATTTCCCGTGTTCTATCTAATATGATCGGCGCGACAAGGCGCCAGGCTCGGCGGCTTCTCATAAAGGTCGATTATGCTAATACGTCAGCGGCTAACAACCGACTACTGAACACGACATTTCTCGACCATATAACAGCTTATAAATTATTGAATAAATTCTAAGTGTAGCTCGTATCAATCAATCTCTGCCGGCGACGGTTTTTGCAAGCGCGTGGAGGAATGTCAAGTTTGTTTAGATAAAGAATTCCCATCACTAGATACAGAAGAAACCCGTAATGTTTTCCTAATAAACAAGATAGGTTTAACAGGCAGGCATACAGCTGAAGATTGTCGGTATGATATAGGTTTTATCCGTGCGATAATGATGTACCACTTGTTAAGAATCGTAACGTATAATTTGTTGTACGTCCTCGCAATTTTCAATACTTTGGCGTAATACTATTATATTGGAGTTGAAGTCATGTTATCTAGGTGCTCGTAAAATTGGCAAATTTTTGCATTGAATACGTTTTGTTTGTAGTGGAAAATTACATATGAAGTAAATAACTAAATATTTAATGAGGTTATCATCACAACATATCGACTGGGAGCAGTGACTATAGAATAGACTCCAACGACTGTCGTACTCAACTTAATCGATAAATCCTAATAATGTTTTATATGTTATCGCTTGCACGTCACTTCCATGTTTGATAACATCGATTTATATGCGGAATTACTGCACTTATTACATTTATTTAATATGCTTCCGCCTTAGTTAATACATGTTTTACTCTACAAAAAATATGTTAATTGAACGGTACGAGACTGGAAAAAAGTTTTATTTTTGAAATTTCATTTTTTTGAAAAAGTTTCATTTGAATGAAACGAAAATAAACATGGTAAATTCAGATGGAAAGCGCTATGTTAGCTGTAAACAGTGCTTTTAATTATAAATACTCAAGGAGCTTAGTCAAGCACGGTGGCGGAAACATTAAAGTTTGGGGGTGTTTTTCCGGATGTAGAGTTGGTCCCGTTCGGAAGATTGAAGGTACAAATCGGTACAATGGATCAATGGCAGTACAAAAATATCTTAGAGGACACAATGATTCCCTACTCGGATGATCATTTGCCTGTAACCTGGATCTTTCAGCATGACAATGATCCTAAACACACGGCCTTAGCGAACAGCATATATCCTTTTTAGACTGGCCAGCAAATAGTCCGGATTTAAACCCGATAGAAAATCTGTGGTATATTGTTAAGAAGAAAGTCTCAAACAAACGTAACACCAGTCAAAACGAATTATATGAAGCATTTGTTGAAGCATGGAATTCAATCCCCCTAGAAAAATGTATGACATTGATTGAATCAATGTCACGTCGTTGCAGAGCTGGTATTGAAAATAAGGGATACGCTACTAAATATTAATTATAAATATTGGTAGGCTGTGGATAGTAGTTCATAAATAAAAATACTAATTGTTAATAATAAAAAAAATGTTGTTTTTTTACACTTTTTTGTTGTTGTTTCTAATTAGTTGTCCATTATTGTTTATACCTTAAAACTGATTTAAGTGTTTGTCCGTAATGTAATATTGAAACTGCACTTGTGTAGTGGGGTTTATAGTTTTTCTAATAAATAATAAATCGTTGAACCTATTATAACCTATTATAAGTATAACCTATTGTTGTCCTATTTATTGTTTGATTTCAAAATAAAAACGATTGCGGTGAAGTTTCTTACATAATGTCAAGGACCGTTTGTAGTGTTTCTAATTATACGA
>NW_020654810.1:15286878-15292526 GCF_003589595.1 Hyposmocoma kahamanoa
ATATATATATATATATATATATATATATATATATAGGTATATATATTTATACCTTATATATATATATAAGGTATGTGTATATATGTATATATATATTATATCTATGATATATGATGTCTATGTATCTATATATGGTAATAATCAGATCAGTACAGAGTACTAAAAAAACCGACTTCAAAACCATCCCCTACTTTCTACCCTTAGAGGTGGAATATTTTTTTCAAATTAAACATAAAATAAATGGAACAACTACTGAGGTACTCCCTTTCCAACAAAAAAAAAAACATGAAAATCGGTTCACAAATTATGAGTTATCGCGTAACAAAGGAAAACACAGTCGAATTGAGAACCTCCTCCTTTTTTATAGTCGGTTGAAAAAAAAAATTTATGCACCTTTTTAGAAGTTTCAAAGGTCATACAATGTTTTTGTAGATTATTTATATTCAGTTCGCAAGAAAGCAAGGACAATATAACCTAATGCTCTTCTCTTCAACGGTCACATTACCTGTAAGGATCCTGGTGATTTTCACTTCAATACTGTCCCCCGAAGTGCTACAATTCAATCTATTAAAAAATACTGCGATCTTATCACCCGATAAACCCTTTAAACCCGATATTCTAATATATCAGATATCAAACATCTGATAGCAAACAGGCAGTAAATGCTTTCTTAAAACTGTCCCATAGCGGCTCCGCCAATACATGCTTTTTATAGCGCCTTTGTTATTTCCTTAGCGGATGTTCCAGATTATCTCAGCCATCCAACGAAACCGCACGATGTGGCACTATAGGAACAATGCCAATTTAGACTACTTATCAAGAGTACGAATTGTGCACCGACACAATTTCTAGAGCTTTTGTCTCATTGTGTGGTGAACGCGTGGGCGCCCCTCAGTTTCATTCATTTAATGGTGTGTTTTCTTAATGACGGAGGCTTCGCGGCGAACGGCGCGGCGGCGACGTCCTGGCGGTGTCTATTTTTGTCGCTCCCAGACGCTACGCTTAGGAAACTCATTTCACTTACATAGACAATCTCGTCTACAATTGATGACGATTCATTGACTAAGAACGTGCCAATGTTATCATTTCTCGGAATATTTTCGCTTCTTGGAAAAGTTTTAAAAAGATGATTATAAACTTTAACTCGAGTTAATTAAACATACGCTTAAGTTAGGTAATTGAAATACCAATAGCTATGTTTTGTAACATTTAAACTATAATGCACAAGCAACAAGGAAAATATGTGGCAGCGATCTGGAATATACAGGTATAGATAGAATAATAAAATGTTGGGCGGGCGGACAGTGCACGCGCGCCGGCCGGCCGCCTCACGGATCATTTTCTTTTTGTACTGCGGTTACTTGAACCATTCATGAGTTTCTCGGAAGATATCACAATCTTTTTTACTGTTCATAGTGATATTGAATAAAACTACAAGATTTGATTTTTTTTTTATTATATATGATTTATTATATGATTTTTTTTGAATAACGTGATTTTTTTATTTATATATAATATTTACTTATCCATTTATAAACGATAATACTTTTTAATTTATTTTTTCTTTTTAATTTTTTGAACTTTCAGATCGTATTTTCTCAATTTCACAATTCCAAATTTAAAGTATTTGGTTTTATTTATAGTGTTACACTCGTGTTACATTATACTCCATATTCAAGAATATGCATAGATTAAAAATACTATAAGCAAACACATTTCAAATTGAGTACTTCAAATATAACATTCACAAAAGAAAACCAACTTAAAACTGGTAAAATGGCAATGCGCCCAATGGCAACGGAAATACGAGTTTCTTTTTACGAGCTATAAAGCCTGTGAAATACACACAACTCTACATTATTTTTTTATTTTATACTTTCTATTTAACTCTTCCTTAAATCATATAGAGTATTTGCAGTTTTTATATTTGCGCCTTTTATTTCATTTCGTGCTCCACAATTTGGTGTTGGTAACAGTTTGCCAAAAATATAGGTTTTTGAGTATATTCTATATGAATAAATTCGGTATTTGCCTTCACGTATTACTTCTTTATGGCTGGGTATACTTATCCAAGTCAAATTCCGTATATGTCGTGGGTACAATGACCTCGCTGTTGTCCACATCTCTAGTCAGCTCCGCTGCTGGTAGCTATAAAGGTACCTGGCTGAGTGAAGAAATAGATATCTCACAGATGGCGCCACGGCAGAAAGTCGTTAAAAATGCAAAACAAAAATCTGCAACAACCAAGTCCGCTGATTCGCTGCGTGTCTTGGCTGGCAAAGCGCCTGTCACGGTTTGCTAGATGAAGTTGGTTCGAACCGAAAGGAATTTTTTCTAACTAGTGGAGTAATTTCACAAAAAAATAATTGAATACTTTGGCAGGCAGCTTAGGTTTTGTATTTGGAATTATATAAATAATAGAGGGTTGATGTCAAATAGACATCTTGGCAATTCTAGACTAAGATTCCAAATTGAATATACGTTTGCAGTTATATTTATGAATAATCGTCGTTTCTCTTATAAAAGTATCTCTCGCAAAGCTATCTGAGTTACGTTACGTCCTATAAATGGTGGAGGCGCAATATATGCAATATAAACGAGTCTATAAATGGTGGAAGCAAGCCTATAAATGGTGGAGACCATCCTATAAATACTTTAGCAGGCAGCAAGTATTCCGATGAAGAAAATTCCAATATGGAAAAATTTTATATGAATTTATGAAAAATCCCTGAAGAAAGGAGGAATAAGCGTATACATCGTAATTTATATTTTATTTTTGTGTGTGAATTTTATGGTGAATTTGCTATTGAGTCTTTGTGCGCTTCGTAGTGAAAAGGGGCAAAGTAAGAAACTATACAATGAATCGTACGCCGGCACGGAAATTGTCGGGCCTAAATGATGTGGAGGAGTTTCTGGGCCAATTTGAGGCAATTAGCGTGGTAAATAACTGGTCGGATGGGCAAAAAAGATATGTAATTGCGACGTATCTGAAAGAGCCAGCCTTGCAGTGGTATAAAACCCATTTTTCTTCTTATGCCACCTACGATATCGTTGCACAGAAGCTAAAAGAGGAATTTCCCTCACAGATAGATTAGGCCCGGGAATTTTATTATAGGCGACAGAGTCCTAACGAATCGCTGACAAGTTATTTTTATAGTTTAGATAAGTTAGCGACGAAAGCGAAGATTCAAGATGTTCACTTTATTAGACATTTCTTGAAGTCTTTGATACCCAGTTTACAATGGATATTGGCTAGTAATTTGTATTTGTCGAAAGAGGAGTTAAGAAAAACATTTATGCAAGTAGAAGATATATTTAATCACGGTTACGATGTGGGTCGACAAAATATTGAATTGCCAGTATATTTTCGTAGGGAGCACTCTCACTGTTGGCAAACACAGGGTGACTCTACACCGATAGTTAGACCCGATTCTAAACAGTCGGAGTATCTAGTGCCACGAGCACCAATCGTGCAGCAGGATACGCCACGTCAAGTGTATTCACGGGCAGATGGTAGAGAATCTTCGTCGGGATCTCCTCAACGTGGATGTCAGCAAAGCGCAGATGAACATTTAGGAAATTTGTATACAATTGATAGTTTTAGTGTATATAGGGCACCTTTTATATCTATTTTTCTTTCCTTTTATATCTAGGTTTCAATAATCTCTCGTTGTTTTGCAGAAAGGTTACATTTGCAGATTGATGTAACTCCGAATTTTCCATTGCGCACAGTAGGCGGAACGCCAATAAAAGTGCAGGCGTCCACCAAAGTGTCGTTGACAATGAATGGAAAGGAATTACCATCAAGGCTGCTGGTTGTACAGGATGTTGAGGAACATCTTATCTTAGGCCAGGATATTGTAAAGGAATATATTTCCAAGTTGTCAAAATTTAAAATTGACAACAACATTTATTCTAAGTCCATGACAGATATCGGGTCAAAGAAAGAAAAGTCTTTTATCGGACCGATATCAAAAAGGTTTGATAACTTCTCGCTAAATAGTTCGGAGTATGTAAACTCTTCAGTTTTGCCGGGAATAAAGAAAAAAGTTGACGCGATTGGCAAGAGTTGTTAGGGGCGTCAAAAGTGTAATTCATATGAAAATAAAAATAAATATGTTTCGCCGAAGGTATATAATTCGGAAAGTGATCTTTTTAAACGTGTTCGTGTAAGTGTTGCAGAGAATTTACAAGGCAAGTTTATGAAACGAGCAGCCTTGATAGATTCGCGTAAAGAATGGATAGGTAGTATACGATCGGAATAGAAGCGAAATTTTGATTAAAAAAATAGAGTTGCATTGATATCCAGGAGATATGGTATGCGGAAGTTAGGGTACCGTTTGGTAGACAGAATATCTGGTAGGTAGGACTTGGTGCATGTGAATAGAATGGAAAGGTTCCATAATAGGTATAAATTCATGATTTTCAGTTTCTAACAGGTAATAGGTTGTTATATTATGTTTATTAAAATTTTGTATTTTTTTTCATATGGAGCCATGATAACATTGTGACGTTTATTTTGATGAGAGTTGTATTTTTCCGGCGAACGCAAACTCAAAAAGGACGGGAGAAGAATGATTACTGGACTTGAATGAATATAACTTATTTAAATTTTTTATTTTATGGATATATTGTCCTGTGTATGTGCATAGTTGTTGGTCATTCGTCCAGATGAACAGAAACTGTCTGCATTCAAGGGAAAATGTATTTGTTTAATTATCATATGTGTGTTAGGAAATGTTGTTGTTAGGGTAATTTGTGTGTTTGTTCTGGTTTGTTTAAAGAAAGTTAGAAAAGCTGATGGAACGTGGATAGCTGCAGGATGAGGACTAAGGCAGCTGGGAGATCAATGTTGATGTTACCCAGTGATCGCCCGATGGGTGCTCAGGCCTGTGTCGTCGTCGTAGCAGCGTGAACGTTGAAGATTGTTTACTGAGGCATTTAGAAAGTTTTAGGATTTAGATAGGACAGCTAATTAGTGAATAAATTTGAATTATTTGTGTAGGGAGTGGTCATGGTCTGTCCTTTTTGATAGTTTTGATAGGTTTTTGGCAGATTGAAGCCATAGCCTCCTCAGTGGTTTTGTTCTTTGTTATGATATGTGATATAGCAGCTTCCGGGAAGTGTGTGGCTAGCCTGTAGTAAAGGCTGATCACATTTGTAAGTGGCCTATCACAAGTAGGGCTCCAGATAGGGATGTTCATCCCTTCAATTGTGAGGAAGAGGGATGTGGCAGGCAGCTTAGGTTTTGTATTTGGAATTATATAAATAATAGAGGGTTGATGTCAAACAGACATCTTGGCAATTCTAGACTAAGATTCCAAATTGAATATACGTTTGCAGTTATATTTATGAATAATCGTCGTTTCTATTATAAAAGTATTTCTCGCAAAGCTATCTGAGCCACGTTATGTCCTATAATACCATGGTAGTGAAACATCCTGGCATTCAATAATCTTAATATAACAGTGTTACTTATTCACACATTACAGATATAAAATTTATACTAAAATTAATATTAAGTATTACAATTAATATAAACGTTAACGTTCGGATTTTAGTCATTATTATTTCGAAAATTTTGAATATTGTTCACTAGATGCATTGACTTACAAATAAATGGACGACGGGTCTAATACAAAAACCAC
>NW_020654810.1:15297526-15310139 GCF_003589595.1 Hyposmocoma kahamanoa
AGTCTAGATCGTCGGAGTTCTATCGCAAAGGCATTAATAACCTTCCCATTAGATGGCAGCAATGTATAGATAATAATGGCAACTATTTTGATTAAATAAATTTGTTAAAAATTTAAAAAATAAACAATTTAGATTTTCAGTACAAATCGGCAATTTCATACTTTAACCCCTATTACTAATAAATCAAATAATTCTAAAGCTACTGACGTACGATCATTGAAGTATTTGAGAATATTTAATATGACTCAGTTGTTGTAAACAGACTTTAAATCTGGTCAATGCTAAAGTTAACCGGAATATATGAAAGAAACGCAGACATTTTATGACTAGATAGAACAGAATGAGTCAATTTCATGACTGACTAACTTAGGCAATATTCTTTTACGCACTTTCTTGGAAAAGGTTTACCTATTATAGACTCTTTTTCCTTTGGAATATTATTGATTTGTCTGAAGTGTCGACCCGGTGACCTGAACTATTAGAAAGTGAGAATAGCAATTAGTAATTTCAGACATGATTTTATGAAGGTATTCAATGAATTTATGGCTTTACCTTTGCATAGTATTAATATAAAATTTGTAACGATCCATTTCAGTACTGACCGGATACTATTAGCAATGCCCGATTTCTATACCAACTTTCTCTCTACCCGCAACATGGGCGGCTATTAATTTCCAATCGGAGAACATGTCGCGGACATTAATAACGTTTTAATTGCTCGGTATCTTTATCTAGATGAACAATTATATTTGTCGAGCGCAGCTAATGTTTAATGGATTTAACCTAATGACGTCATGAGAGGGTAAATTTCAAAGAAATAGAAATACCTTTAAAGACTTGTTTGTAAACATAGAATGAGAGAACGAAGAGGGGAGAGTAAAATTCAAAATAATGCAAATATTAAAGTGATGGAACGAACAAGTCGTGCGCCTGATGGTAAGCGACACGCCTGTCCATAGGGTGTCCATAGGGTGTGTCGCTTACCATCAGGTGCACTACTTTTCAAATGCAGTGCCGCTCTGAACTTTAAATCACAAAGATCGGAGGGCCACAGCGCCCGTTACACTGAAACAAAAGTGAAAAGTATAATGTGCCCATAATTTCACCAGTACCCTTACCCTTCAAAACCGAAACGTAGTAATACTCACATTACTGCTTGGCGGCAGAAATAGGTGTGGTGACAGTACTCCTCTGGACGAACTCTTTCACAAGGAGCTCTACTGCTACTACAATTTAGTTTTGCTAAGGAGACCTAAGCACCATAACTCGTATTGAAGTCCCACGTTATCTCCTAAACTCAAATTTTTCCTATATTTGACTACTTCATGCGCTCGTTATTACAACAATATATATCTTTTACAACAATATCTAACTAAATCGCCTATGACGACAATTGTAGCAAACTGACGCACGATGATGAAGTGACTAACGCAGTCTCAGCTGCCCAGGCCTCCCACGCTTTCATTAAACACTCGAAGCTACACTTATAATGAACAGCATCGTTTTACGCCAACTTACTGATATGGTGACAAAAATAACACTAAATACATATTAGCTTGGGGCGCTGACGTCAGTACAATTTCACCCAATTTTGCATGACATTCTCCCACGTCGCGCAATACCTGGGTACAAGCTAGGCTAATCATTTGGATACTTTCTGCCAAAATGTGCATAAATACATCTAAATCATTAACAGAAGATATTCATTTATAAATATATATCTAATAAAATATTGTACGGTGTGCCTTAAGAACTTTCTTCTGTGAGGAACTCGACGCTGTAATATAAACAGTGACTATAATCATAACAATGAATAATAATAATGTACGAGGATCTTTTTATTTCTAGATATATAATTATTCCAATCCTTGAGAAGGGCGTTCTGCAGGGAGAACTTTTGAAGTTAAGACTATCGGTAAAACAAGTATGCTCGATTTTTGACGATAGTTACTAACACTTATTATTAGCAATCGAAAAGTATGAACTTACACTTACGCCTAATTTAAAATCCACAAAAAATTTTTTGTTGTCCGACAAAAAATACGAAGTCAATCGCCTGTTGCTTACATTTACTCAATTTTCTCTGATCACAGGATCAAAGAAATCGAGCTAACTTGTAGGCACCTTTACAGATCCAGTACGATGTTCATTCGCCATTGAACACAAAGTCTAACATTTAAATGAGATTTATGTAATAATATGTAGAGCATGAATGTAGGTCACTTGGGATCATTCAATATTATTTGTACATTATAGATAATATGGTAGTTTCGTAGTTGTACATTAAAGATAGGGGGGCGAAGTGTTGATATAGATTTTAATCTTTTTACAATATTCGGATAAAATGCTTTAACGGATTCCATATTACCTTTTCAATTTCCAAGTAATAATAACTATTAAAAAAAAACCGATCTCAAAAGATTCTGGATTTTTTTTTATATCATATCAAGTGACGAGACGAACAAGTCGTGGGCCTGGTGATAAGCGACATACCTATTCATAACCGTTGCAGTGTCACTCAGAGCTTCAAATCGCAAAGATCGGAGGGCACTGCCTCTGCGCCCGTCACCCTGAGACGTAAGTTGACAAGTACCATGTGCCAGTAATTTCTCCAGCATCCTTACTCTTCAAGACTGGAACGCAGTAATGCTCACATTACTGCTCGACGGTAGAAATAGGTAACGTGGCAGTACTTCCCTGGACGATTTCTATCACAAGGAGCTCAACTGCTACTAAAATTAAAAAATTACATCTATTTTCCAAGTTTTATTGAAATCGGTTAACGGAAAGTGGGTGAAACCCAATAAACCGGATCCATCCCCTAATTTGCCACCCATAGAGATGGAATATTTTCTTCAAAATCGCGTAACATAAACAGGAAAAAAAACACAGATGAAAAGAGAAACTCCTCCTTTTTTAAAATCGGTTAAAAATATGTAATGTGCGTACTTTAGACTTATTCATTAAAACTTGGTTTACTTTTTCTCCTTCTAAATATTTAAAATATTGGTATTTACACAATTTATCACATTATAAGTTATTTTATTCCTACAGATCATAAATCAGTTTAAATTTCAAAAACGATTTAACACATGCGTTATCTTAATCAACTTATCACATAAGGTACATAATTAAATTCAAATGCAAGCTCAGAAAATACCTTTTCTGTAATAAAATCCTACATGGCGCCTACACCAATTACCTACATCGCTTTTAATTTAAATGTTATTACATTTAAATTACAACTAATGTCACATCCGGTAGGGCGGTTAATAGCTAATAGCTAAACACTGACACAAATAGTTTATTGGACGTAACTAGGCCCTGTTGAGACCTTTGCCTTATGCATCAGTTATTTGCGAAATAAGACAAGTATGTTACGAAAATTCTCGTTCATTTTAAGTTACTGAAGTTATTTTATGAGTTAGTTTAGCTATTAATGAGGTTCCATTTTAAGACAACAGTCGGTATTTTTTTTGTGCCAGACAACCACTCCAAATAATAACGAAATTAATTCTGGTTAATTAATTTAGAAAAATTCGTTTCCCAAATTGGTCATCAAACCCAAGGACTCTTCGTCTAGCACAGTGGTAACAGCTAAGCGTAAAGTCAGCCAGTGTCAACTCGTCTCGCGTCCTTTTTTTTCTGGCACCTCCTCCTTCTCCTCTCCCTCCATTCTACGGACATGGTGTCCCTATAACGCTATTGGTATTTTTTTAATATAAATAAATTTTCATAATTTTTTTTTCATATGATGGATGAAAACGCAGCTGCATGTTAGAGCCACAGTTGGCTCTAGGATGCTACAATTCCAAACCCGTTAAATACATTACCTCTAGGACGCGTATCGAGTTAACAGTAATTTTAACTACGATAAATCAACATATTTTTTATTTACCACAGTTTATAGTAGTTACTTAGCAACAGTAGAATCACATGGTTACTTGAATGAACTCTGCGATAACTTTTATCAGAACGTACAAATTTAAAGGTGATTTGGTGACATCTTAACAAAAATTCATTGTTTATTGGAAACTATTGAGTTCATGACCGCTGCTATCGTCATGCCTATTTACTAGAATGAATGAAAACGAACATCACACAAATATACTTACTATATTCTCAGTAGTATGATAAAATGTGTATCCACCCTTGTGTTTAAGTGTAACATTTAACAAGAGAAGCATTTTGTGGAGAAAATAGATCGATTTACTGTCTCGAAGTGCGTTGCCCTCGTAATATGGCATCGATAAATTTACTTAAAACACGTCACTTAACAACACACAATGTAACTTTTTTATGCCTGTTATATAGCCGATTTTAAGTGCAAGTTACACACACTAATATATTATAAACTTTGTTCTAATAATTATTCACAGATTGATTTCGGCATTATTTCATCTCCACACTGTAAAAATAATACGCATGACGCTTTATATTAGTTATAATAATATTACGTTGAGTTGGCACTGTGCCTTCAAACATAAGTAATCCCAGTTAAGTAAGTAAGTCACACAGAGTTATTTTTTCACGCAAAATAGCGTCACTGGCTACGATGTCGTCACTCAGGCAACGGCGCCAGCATAAAAAGTACCTATTTAAAATCACCTCACTATATTCTCGCGATAAATCTCACTTGCATTTCTACATTATATGTATTAAGGTTTTACAAATATTTAATTTTTAGAACAAATGAGTCGTTCTGTCAGAGATTAATGATCCAAAAGTATGTTTTTTTTTTGACACCGGCTGGACCGTTATGCACACAAAGAGATGAGATAAGCAATATTGATTTTACGCACTTTGAGTAAAAGTTCCTTTGCGTGTCCCTTTTGTGAGAGCGCTAAGTGGCAACCCACAGCGCATCAAGGGATGGCACATTCCAAAGATAAGATAGCGGCCCTTGCATTGCTATCCGCTCAGTCACCTCTCGGCTTCCTGGTAGAGCGTCCTGTCGAGTTGATTTAACAGCTCGATTCCAGGCAGCACGCACACCTAAGCAGCATAAGTCAGTTTGCGAACTTTGTATCGTCTAGTATTTCCTACGAATGCAACTTATTTTCTAATTTGATTATATTAGTACAATCTACATTCTACATATAAGTACAGTAGGTAGCACGTGTTCGGGGATGAAAAATCGTAGTTTCATCAGAAGACTTATAAAACACTACTGCATCTCGTCGCCCTGGTGTTTCTCCTTGCAAGTGACATTCCTCAAACGACGGGGTCAATGCAAGCCTAATAAAGATAGCCATGTAATATTGCAGCTGGTTGAGCTCGTAAACTGATACAATCGACGAGTTTGTGCGCCAGTTTTATTACTCCATAATAATGAATGAGTTTATTGAATTATCGGTACTGAGAAGTAGTAATGAAGAAGCAATGTCGCGCCATCGCTGCTGCCCGGGGAGATGAGTGATTTACAGTACTTCAGAATTTAAATAAATATGTTTGTTTCTACAGCTCGATGATCTCAATATCGTATCGGCGTCGTCGTCAATAGTTTCTTTGTTACGCTAACCTTGCACAACGTAGTCTGATGAACCGTAGGTCTTAAAGCGTTATTTACAAACGCAATACTCGTATTTGTATAATAGGTACATACGGCTGCTTTTTAAGAATAGTAGCTAAAATAAAATAGTTCTTATTTTGAATATGTTAAATTTTATTGAAAATTAATAATTATGTAATGACATTGAATTGCACTGTGATGCCATCGGCTTTACACTCCAGATACGCCTGAATTTTTGTAAAGCAATTTCCCGATTAATTTAGACGTTTTTGTGATAGGCCACTATTATAGGAAGCCATCCGTATAATGAGATGAATATGATGAGTCGATTGAAACATATTCCGTGTATTACTAATACTATACATATCAATTTATGCCAAACAGAAAGTTACCATGACTGCGTATACCGACCTGACTTATTTGTCTGGTATTTATTACCTTGTCCCATCAACTTCGCGGACCCCAAACAACAATAAAATATATATAAAAATATCTCATAAAATTCTGTTTCAAAAATACGGGAGACAATGATATTTAACAGTTGTAAAAGTAAAGTTAAAAGTAAGTTAAAAAGTTAAATTTAAAGTTAAAAGTAAGTTAAGTGAGATAAGTTAGGTATATGAATTTAATGAACACACTTATTGTTGTTTATTCTGATTTTTCATAGTTTTACATCAGTAACAATTAACTGTTTGATGTTATCTTAAACAAATATGAAAAGAAATAACTCTGACTCACATATTATTTTTTCAACAAAAATAGTAACACCTTTTCCTGTGATGAAGAGATAAAATATTTCAGTTATTTAGTTACTTTTTATGCTGGTTTTTACAGTTTACAGGACAGTTTAGCGAGAGCGCTACATATGAACGGAATTGGATCCTATTTTGGATACTATCTAATTAAAGTTAATAAAATTTTGGAGACGCGATTTGGTTAACGATATGGTTTGAAATTTCCAGGAGCTCAAATAAAACTGTGCATGGAAATATTTCCAAACGAACACTGTCTTTTCAATTCTGTTTTATTATTGTTTCTATTATAATGAATTTAATTTAAAATATTATCCAACGTTTCCAGAATAAAGTACTTAGCAATATTATAAATGCTCCTTGGTACGTACGAAACAAAAACCTCCATCGAGACTTGGAAATGGAATTCGTAGACAAGATAGTGCAGAATTACGCCGAAGGCCGTCAACGCAGGCTTCACCATAACGTGAACGTCGAGGCCATTCAGCTTCTTGTCCACACAGATATCATCATACGTTTAAATCTGAACTAGTTTAGTGTTAGTGTATGATTAAAGTAAATAATGCCAGTGACACTGAACAAAAAGATCACAATAATAGAAATGTCTTCGCCTTAATATATAATAAGAAAATTGCCAGTGGGTGAATTCTTAGTATATTGTGCCTATTTATTTGATTACGAGAAATGTAAGTTACTTATCAATCTTCTATTTGGCTAGATTGTAATGTATTTATAATGTAGTTTACTACATAAATAAATGAAAAAAGAACCTAATGATTAATTGAATTAATTTAATTTTAAAATTGTCCAACTCCACGACATCCGCATCAATATCCATAAATTGAGATCCACACCGTACTTCGGTTTTTTAGAATTAGAAAAAATGTAAACAAAGAAGCAGTGATTGTAAAACTTTTTCTTCTATCAACTGTACATTAAATGAAATCATCGTGAGAATTGATGACAAATGCCATTTACAAATGACACGACAATGTTATAATTTTATAAAAAGATTCCTTTTAAAGTTTAGAAGCTCTGTTCCTTTAAGTTTTTTTACAGTGTCTGTCTTTGAAATAAAAATGTTTATTATGTAAAAATAGAAATATTTCACTTAAATAGTGAATACTACGAGTTAAAAACGCAATAATTACATAAAGATAGTAAATACGTTTGAGAATTTTGTTTAACAGTATTTATTAAATTATTTGCTTATAAAATGACTGAATGAAATGGCACCTGATAAAAGACCCATAAATTCCCTCTGTCTAATGCTAAAATAAACAAAGTATAGGATATTCTGAAATTCATTACAATCCTAAAAAGATTAGATATTCGAAACATCGGGGATGTCCTCCTTCCTTGTCTCTCTTAAGCTGCCACTCTATACGTAGGGACATACGCTGTCCTGCGTATGTCCCAAGTATGAAGTCTCGCAGGATGTATTGCAGGATTGCAGGATGGTTTGCACGTTGCGACTACATTCATAATCCTGCATTACGCGGCAGACGACTTTAATGAATGCCCCTTGTAATAGGGCAATGACATAAGTTGTAAGGTTGACACTATTCGGAGTTATAGAAAAAGTAGTTGCTTTTTATTTGTCCTTGTTTATTTTGTACCTACGACAAGCACGGAAAAATAGCAAATTTAAAATATAAATATGTTATTTAGCATAGTATATTTCAATACAATATCAATAATCAGATAAATATACAGAAAATTATTCAAATAAGAGACAGATGTTTATGCATACATAACTGCATAGATGCTCAAGGATTCGCAAATTAAACTAAATACGGAAAATATGAACGTTAACATGGCTCAAACGTTATTACTCCATAATGCTTTACAATAAGCATGACGTCAGTTCAGCTACAGGCAGCTTTTTGCGAACGTCGGAGATCGAATGAACTAATTTGTAAGATTTCGTCGCCAGACAATTGTGGCTGTCAACCTGATCCGTATTTATTTCTGGCGGTAGATAGTCGTGTCGACGAACGTTTAAGAAAATGTTATTATAAGTAGATACTTGCTTATGAACTATCAGGAAAGTTGACGGCTTCTCTGTCCCATAATAGTATTGATTGCAATGGGAGATAGTAGCTAGTTCCGTCCCTTATTTTGTTGACAAGTGTCAACAACATTTTTGAGAATGAGTTTTTTATAACAACTTTTGCTTGTAATAAAAACATAACCTATTATATATTTATACGCCATTGATGGACAAGAACGAATGTCCTAACCAACTACGCCAAAGAAATTGTAAAACGTCGCTATCTGAGAAGAGTATAATCGCAATTTGCAATGGCACCAAAAATCTACAATAAATTGCCATTACAGTTAAGTCAATTAAGTCACTTTATACGATAAAGGAATTTTGTAAATTAATTTCACATTAATTTATTGATTATTCAAACGAATGTGACTGTACGACATTAATTTATTTACATTGTTTATTATCTTAATTAAATTCCTTTTGTTATTTTCATGTCCTGTTATAGATTTTAAGACTTGGTTTTTCACTATCCTATGAAGGTGAAAGCCTATTAATCAGTGATTTATGACTATTGTTAATGATTATTATTGATGTTGTTTGGAATTTTTAATATTTTTCTTATTATTATTTGGAAGTATCGGACAAGTATGATTAATAATAATAGTATAATTCGTATATCTTGATGGTACGTCATGGCGATCATAAAATAAATGTTAACATCTTTATTGTATCCATGATGACTAATAAAATTATTTTATTTCATTTCATGTGAAGAATGATCTATCAGCGGGTAACTGTTACTGATTTGCTGATAGTATCTGTGCATATAAATGACTACGAAAGTTTTCAGAATTATAACTGCAATTCAATGTAACAATTAACTTTTAGTAGAAGTAAAGCTCCTTGTGAAAGAGTTCGTCCAGGGAAGTACTGCCACCTTACCTATTTCTGCCGCCGAGCAGTAATGTGAGCATTACTATGCTACTACTATATAATTTTAGAGAGTCAACTGCTGAAATTACGGGTACATGGGACTTGTCAAGTTAGGGCGCAGTAGCAATGCCCCTCAAGTCTTTGCGATTTAAAACTCTGATTGGCACTGCAACTGTCATGGATAGGCGTGTCATTTACTACCGGGCGCACGTATTTTTCGTCCCATCGCTTTATATCATAAAAAATAAAGAAGTTACTGAAACTAAGTTGTGGTTCATTATTCGATTTCGTAAATTTTACGCGAGGTTCAAACAAAATTACTTAATACCACTATATTTACCTAATGAATGCACTATTTCATTGTATTGGCTTTACAAGATTTCTCTTCATATAATAACAGAAACTTCAAACAAAAACCTTTTTAATCTTCTCTACGCACACCTTAGTTCCATATTATAAAACCTTTTAATGTGGTAATAAACCAAAACGTATATACATATATCTTTCAGACTACGAGGTACGTCGCAGTCTTCCGTATGTCCATGGCGAATCGTGAGTCGCGAAATAGACGTGTGAAACTCCGATAATAGTGTTTCTCTGAAACTCTACCTAAATGGCACTTGAGACCGAGTATAGTAACAGAAAGCATTTTGCACGCACTAATTTGAACAATTCCTTAAAACAAGTACAAACAGAACAACTTGACATTTGAGAACAAGTCAAGAAAATAGATACTGAGCCATCGGAAAAAATAAGTAAGAAGGATCTTTCACAATCAATATCAATCAACCTTCCCACTGCTGACCATAACGGTTTTCTTTAATAAGGTAGACAACCCGATGTGAGTTGAAAAATGTATAATTATGTTTGGAGACTATTGTTCTTTTTACTTCTTTCTGTCTTTTTTTTTAATTTACTATATTATAGGGAGACTATGTCAAAAATAAGAAAAACTTTTACTATGTAGCCTCGCAAAATAAAACTTCCTCTCCCACATTAGATTGTTCGAATGCACACAAACGGAAAGACCAATTTAGCAGTTAGAGCTCCTTGTGAAAGAGTTCGTCCAGGGAAGTTTTGCCACCTTACCTATTTCTGCCGCCAAGCAGTAATGTGAGCATTTCTGCGTTCCGGTTTTGTAGGGAAAGGGTACTGGTGAAATTACAGGCACATGGGACTTGTCAACTTACGTCTCAGGGTGACGGGCGCAGTGGTAGTGACCCTCACATCTATGTTATTTAAAACCCGACTGAGTGGCACTGCAACTGTTATGGACAGACATTTGACATGACAGCTTACCACCAGGCTCATGAATTGTTCGTCCGTCACTTAGTATCATTTTTTTTTTCACTTGTTAGCTGGGTCCCCGTTGTCAAAGTTCGTATTAATACATATAATTCGCTCACCTCTCACCCTCTAAATATCGTGAAATATAAGAAATGTAAATACATATTGCCAGACCCTATACACGTGAAACCTGTGGAGCAATTACACTAAAAAAGCATACAGTGCCTTGCGTGTCCAATTCAACAACGCCCTCAGGTGACTGCTGAGGATGCCTCGGCACTGTAGTGCCTAAGAGATGTTCGCGGAGGCTAGAATTGATAGTTTTCAGGCAGTCGATCGCAAGAGAGTGGCATCCCTGTTGGCCAGAATGAGAGACAGCACCAACAGTCTTCATAGGGTGGTAGCAGAGAGGATGGACAGCTCAATCCTTAAGTATTGTATGTCCATCCTTGTTCATGAAAATGAACACTTTGCTTTCTACTAACATAGTTGTAAGTACCTACTAACACCATATGGACTTGTAACCGTACCTACTGTCTGAAATAAATTGTTTCATTTCAAATATCACCCTGTATAATTTTATTAACTCACTCGTAGCCACTTTACCTAAAGTGTGCAAGTAAATTTTACTAACAATAAATGCGAATTGTACGTAGGTACACTTGTATTTTCTTAATTTGATTCTGCTAGTATCCTTCTCTTTAACGATTTTGTTTCCCACGATCGTAACATGCATTTAAAATTGCAAATATACGATCTCAAATAGTTTACTAAATGACGAGAATTCTTACGAAATGACAATGGTTATTCTAGGTATTTCTATTGTGGTGTTAGTATATTCTCATTCATCAAGTTTATCTACGATTATGTGACTGTAGTAGGACACTTAATAAATCACAATATAAAGAAGGGACAAAATTAAGTGAAACTATTTTAGGCAAGGCTAAAGTATAGGTACTATGAACGACCAATATCAGAGCATTTTTTTAAAATATTATTATTAAGGAATAATAACAGCCTAAATACATATAAGAACAATATTTGTCTTAAATACATTAGGCCAAAATAGTTAGGTACCCACAATGATATAAATTATTGAAGCCCTATAAACGAACAGAACAAAACAAAATGTAGTGGGATTAGAGAATTTTAAATTTTAATTAAAGTCGACGATAACTTGTTTGTCGTGATGTTACATAAATATTAATAATATATATTTAATGTATAACTAATAACATATTATATAATATATAATTAATAACATAGATTTATGTATATAAAAAAATTAATACGTAGCATGCATTTATGCATGCGATTATTAGGTACTTAAAACATTTAGAAATCATGTGCAAGGTATGTAAGGTGTAAAGATATTCAAAAACATTACAAACGGTTTAGATGTTATGTATCTATTTGATCTACAGATTTAACATTTCTTAAGAAAACTTCCTTACTACCAATTAAAGGGTCGATCTCACTACAGTGCACAATAACACTGTTGACAATTCTTGACAACACAGCATTCTTCCCATAGTCTGTAGAATGGGGCGAGACGTGGAATAAGAGCGTGTGACTAGTACAGCACCCCGACACCCGCAGCGCTAACTGCTCCAGAATTTTAGGGCAGTCCAGTCGCCCAAGAAAGTCGCACAAGAGGTCATACAACAAGCCCATGTCCAACAACGTATGACATTCACCCAGCATTAGCACCTTGTACCATTACAATTAAGCCCAGATTAGGCAGGCAGGCGTACTCTGAAATATACTGAACATAGGCACAATAAACGATTTTGAGACTAGTGACAGATGTGAAAGGTTTGCACGTACGCATGACAAAGCCAAATTACTGTAAGCTCTATTAACTATATTATAAACGTGAAGGGAAAATGACATTTTAGAATCTAGCAAAACGCCGAAATCACTTATTGATTCGACTCTTTCCAGTACATCATCGTTGATTTTATATAATAGGGGTTACAGTATGAAATTGCCGATTTGTACTGAAAATCTAAATTTTTTAAATTTTTAACAAATTTATTTAATCAAAATAGTTGCCATTATTATCTATACATTGCTGCCATCTAAAGGGAAGGTTATTAATGCCTTTGCGATAGAACTCCGACGATCTAGACT